>NC_089838.1:263818733-264127900 GCF_035609145.1 Eleutherodactylus coqui
AACAGCTGATCGCCCGGAGTCCCATTCTCCGCACACCCAGTAAACAGCTGATTCTGCCAGGGAAGCCACGGCCAACTAAGCATTTCACAGGGAAAATATAGTATTAAAGTGTAAGGGACTCACCCCAATGTGTAATGTGGCCATAGAAATATAATGGAAGAAATGCACCAAAATTGTAGCATGTGCCAACATTTGCACCAAAATTTGCTACAAAGGAACTGAGCATGCTCACTGGACGCCAACTTATTTGGTTGATGCACTGATATGAAAAAGGGACAACTTCTACTGTGTAGTTAGATAAGTTGGCAAGTGCTGGACAAGCTGTAGACTGTGCTGCCTGAAACAGGGAAAGAGCATCGCTGTGGGCCTGGACTGGTGATGCCCAATGTTGATAGCAGGACACAGAAAGAGTGATTGAGGAATGGTCTTCCTACTCCTGGATAATACTGTGGACTAAAGGCCCATTTAGACGCAAGGATTATCGTTCAAAATTCGCTCAAAAGCCATCTTTTAAACGATAGTCATTGTCTCTAAATTTGCCCATCTTTCACTGTTTGGCCGAATGACAATTTTCAGTTCTGCTTAAAAACTGTTGCTCACCAAAACAGCTGATAAGCAAAGCCGCACGCTGTGTTTTGCCCGTGGAGAGCTGATTACAGCTGATGATATTGTTACAGCTGTTCTCAGTTCTCTGCCCCCTTGGCAGAACAGCTGATAAGCAGGACCGCATGCTGTGTCTGCTGTCCATAGTGCTGAATTCTCCACGGGGAGCTAGTGGCTGAACAATGGAGCTAATTACAGAGCTCCTCTGCTCCCAGAAGCTCATTTGCATGCACATGAAACTAATAAAATGCTAATAGCAATTAGTGCCTATTATTATTTTATGCAAAACGATCACTGATCTTTTAATCTTTTAAAAGATAGCTGTGTGTGTAAATGGAATCTAAAGGCCCATTTATACAGGATGAATGTCGGACAAACGATGCCTGACACTCGTCCTTGTGTTTCCTCGCTCCCGTGCTGTTATGCGAGAGGGGCGGGGGGAGCAAGAGGAGAGAAGTCTCCTGCACTGCCCCGCCATCCTGCTGGCCGCTCCGTGAACCAGCCTGCTCTGCTAGCTCCCGTGTAACAGCACTGGAGCGAGCAAACACAAGGACAAGTGTTAGGCATCGTTTGCCCGACATTCGTCCCGTGTAAATGTACTGTAACTCAGATCAACATCTGCTTGGACATGCAGTGCAACAAACTTTAAGTGAGGCCGGCCTCTGCGCATACTATAGGTGTGCACACCAATATGGATAGGTAATAATTACCCAGCAGGCCTGCTATATTGGTCACTAATTGCATTTGGAGAGGGACTGAATTGTAAGGGACACTTGGTGTTGATCGAGCTACTGAGAGTAGTTTGCACGTGTGGGGAGCATAGAAAACTTCCTATTTCAGGACTGAGATATTTCGCAGAGGGAAATAAAAAAAACTTCAGAAGTGAAAGAGCGTTAACCTCCAAAGAGGAACTGTGTGTTAGTGTCATGTCTGTCTTCTGAGATCTGTGGTACTATAGGTTCTCTGGAGCTTTCCTGCTCAGGTGTGGGGGTTGTGCTGGCTGGGTGTGTGTTGTGTCTCCAGTCAGCCAATCACTGTAGGTCAGTACACATAAAAGCTGTCTTCCCAGGTGTGGGTGTGATCAGCTTTCTCTGTTCTCATTTCTGTGTGTGGTGTAAGCAGGTTCTATGTATTGTGGCTGCAAGAAAGGTTTTAGTCTTGTGTTTTTGTTTGGTTGTGTCGCTGGACTCCTAGTTAGTGTAGGGACTAGCGGTATAGCCAGGAGCCCTGACGTGTCCCGCTAGCTTCCATATTTTGCCAAAATATCAACAAATACCTTGCACTTATAGCATTAACATCTTCTACTAGTGTTCGCGTATTGGCTGCTGTATGGTGTGATTATGGCTTTATGTGTCTTCTTATCCTGTCCAGTTGTCCCTGTCGGTGCTGGCATGTGTATGTGTCCTAGCCTGGGTGCGTGGGTTGATAGGGGCAGCAAGGGCCCAGATCTGAAGACCACTGGGCCGCCCCCCTATTAGGGCGATGTCCCCGCTTAGGTAGGTCTTTGGTCATCTTCCTTTGTAGAAGGTAGGGAGAGGTGTTAATCAGCAGTTGTTTCACCTAGTGTTCCCTATCCATGGTAACATTTGTGTGAGCCCAGTACACACTAGCCCACACGAATGTAACAGTTATGTTCCGTAATCTGTATTTTTGTAAGAGTCCTTTTAGAAGAGCCAATTTCTCATTTGACTGAGCGATTGACATCTCAGTTTGCTAGCTCGCTCATGCCGTGTGTTTATACAGGCAGATACATTGTTGGCTTGTTCAAACAAGAAATCATTCACTTATTCTCCTTCATTGTATTAGTGAATGAGAACGACTGAACAATTACTACCTAAACTGAATGATAAGTGAATGAGCCAACAATTATTTTTTTGCCCAGCATAAAATGAATGACGAACAAAAAGTGAATGATATCATTTGGTTGTTTGCTGTGTTTAGACTGAATCGTAGTAATATTAGTAACATATTACCATTACTCCAGAGAAATCAGTAGGGTATAGTTAGTATAATCCAATTGCTCACTAATGATTCTTTTACACGGGCGGAGAACCTCACAATTTTCGTTTGCCCGGCTGAACGAGCTGGTGACATGATCACCAGCTTGTTTGCCCTCGGGTAGCTCATTTAGACTGCATAACTTATACTCTTCGGACACTTATTGTTCAGACTTTCACATTGCTATGTAAAAAACCCTGAACGATCAGTGTTTAAACAGCACGATAAGTGCCCGAGCTGGCGCCGATGAACCTCCGATCGCAGAGGAAAAATCGCAGCATGCTCTATTTCAGTGCGGATTCCACATGGACAGCTTCCATTGAAGTCAATGGAAGCCGTCCAACCGGCGGCGGTCCCACCATGACATTGCGGAAAGGTGGCGGGTACCCACATCATCGCCTAGTGATGACGTGGGAAAAGCAGGGATTTGAAAAAGAAAACTGTAGTGCGCATGTCAGATGGCTCGCCGTGCGGAACATCCGCAGTACAGAAAAAGAAGAAGAAAGTCAGGTACACACAGACGCCGGCTGTGCACAGGGCCGGATTCTGCTGCGGGCTCCTGCATGCAGAATTCGACCCAGTCATGTGCAGCTGTCCTAAATGGGGCATAACATTCAATTGTTTACTTTTACTTCTGTGTTCTTAAATACATACTTCACATTTCGGTTACTCCATCTGCTGCATCGTATCCTGAACCTTATGACAACATACCTTGACTCGTGACAAAAGTACGGCCATTCCAGTCAATGGCTGTCCCATAATACCAGGATGGCACAAGGTGCTCTAGAACAGGAGGCACTTTTATTTTATAGCTCTCTGTTCTTGGTCATTGAGGAGAGTCCTAAGCGTGCAACCGTACTTTATGCCATTCATATGCCCTAATACGACATATGAACAGTGGTTGTGCTCTTGGCGCAACCTCTTTAATATGGAGATTTTCTGTTGGATTACTTATATATGGAGGTGTTGAATATGTCTGTATATGCAGAACCTGATGCAGCCTACACTGCAGCACATGGAGACGGTATAAATCTGTGTACTTCTATACAGGCTCAGTGCCATGTACATGGGCCCTAAGGCTTATATACAGACATATAGAAGAAGAGTTAACAAACTTTTTATTGACCCACAGTTTTAGCAGTTTAGCAGTTTTTCATTGAACCACAAGGGAAAGCGTCTTATAAATTATACATTTTCATAAAAGAATAGATTTGTATTGTTGTTTCCATTCTGTCTACTCATACATATGCAGAAGACAGAGAATGAGTATTAGTCCCAGGTATTGAACTATCTCAAAGTTTTTGGCAGAAGGGAAGGTAAAGCTGGCTACAGACATAGCAATTATTAATGTAAAAGACATTCTTTATTGAAAACTCTTATGTCTCCAACCAAATTAAATTTGTAGAGGATTTGTTTCAAGACAATAGGGCACAGGAATGTACAGAACAATATCTGCATCAGTGGGGATGAGTTTACCCTTAGAAAATCATTACATATACTGCAAATAGCTTTCAGCTTAATCTCCTTTACTAACTAGCATCCCCCAAAAAGTCGCCACTTACATTCTCTTGTATTATACTGTCTGTCTGTTTGTCTATCCACACACACGTAAGATGGCTTTACACAGAATAACTATCGTCCCAATAATCGTTCAGTCGAGCGAATGTGATAGTTGTAAACACGGCCAACACTGTGACAAGTAACATTTCATTCCCTAGTCGCTTTGTTTCAGCTCACCTAGAAATAGTCTCTAGTTGATTAATTATCATCTGGCGTAAACAGGCAATCATTTATCTTTCAATGACTAGCCAACAACTTTAGCTTTTGGTTTAAGGGCCCCTTCACACGGCCAGATAAATTGTAACGAGCACGCAACGAGTGGTGAAGTAGCGATCATATATCGTTCGCTTGGCATGCATTTACAATGAACAAAAATTGAGTAGTTTCGATCGTTCATCAGACAATGAGGGTAATCAATGAGACAGTGAGAGTGATCAATGAGTGGAACAGGTTACCACAGGAGATGGTGAGTTCTCCTTCAATGGAAGTCTTCAAACAAAGGCTGGACAAATATCTGTCTGGGATGATTTAGTGATCCTGCACTGAGCAGGGGGTTGGACCCGATGACCCTGGAAGCCCCTTCCAACTCTACCATTCTAGGATTCTATGATCATGGAAGTTAAGACATAAACAAGCATTGCAAAACCTTCTCAATTTACGGTAAACCACCTGCTGATGCCAATTTTTGGGATTCACAGTTGCACTGTTTGGCCTTAACCTTAGGGCTCTTTTACACAGGGACCTACGCACGTAAAAAAATCGCAAGCGTAAAAAGCTTGTGGCTACTAGAACCAATGGTTTCCTATGGGAACGTTCAGATGAAGGAATTTTAGACACAAAAAAAACATCTGAGCGGGTCCAAAACACAGAAGAAATGCAAATCTTTCTGTTACACTTTGTTTCTGTACGTACCACATCTGGTTTTGGCTTACAGAATACTGATGAAAAATACTGAGGTGTGAATAGCCCCTTAGGGCTCTTACCCGAGCATTGTTTTAATGCTCAGATAGCCGCGCTAAAACAGTTACCCGTTAAATTGGGTGAACGAATAGTAGCTGTGAGTCAAGTAGCCTATGGAAGCCGTCAACGCAGTGCTGTCAAAATATAGGACATGTTCTACCTTTTGGCAGAGAGGAATCTCGACGTCAAAAAACTGCACCTATTGCGTTATCTTTTGACGCAGGTTTTTTTCTGCGCGTCAAAAAATCTGTCATCTGAAAGAACCCATAGGAAACCATGGATTCTTTCAGATGCAATTTTTTGACGCACCTACTCAGCGTCAAAACGACGCTTGTGTGAAAGAGGCCTTAGGCTTTATTTACACAAACGTATATTGGCCGCCGTTTTTATGAACGGACGTTATACGCTCCCATCTGATGCATTAGATTCCAATGCATCAGATCACACTGGCATATTTCCTCGGCGTAAAAGCTCCCGGCCGCCCAATATAGCGCCAGGTGCTTTTTACGCCAGGCAGCAAAGATAGTCCTGGAACTATCTTTCTGCCCGCAATATGTCGGCCGCTGCATGGGCTGCTATGGGAGCCAATGACAGCGTCCGGAGAAGGTAGGTGGGAGGGAGTTTAGCAGCGTAACTGCTAAACTCACTCCCTCTTCTCTCTTCACCTCTGGCTGTTTGCAATGGGAGTGAGCGGATGCTTGGCTCAGCCCCTGTCCACTACCATTGGAAAGAGCCGAAGGGATGGAGAGAGGAGGTGAGCCGGCAAAGGGGAGGCAACGGCATTGCGGTCTCGGCGTAAATGTGCCGGGACCCGTGCCATCGGAACGGGCGCACAAACATTAGATTTGTGCACCTTTTCATGCTTTTTTACAGCCCCGGCAGTCACACACAAAAACGCCTACGCTCGTGGGGAAAAGCCCTTACACTGTGGCCCATTGAAATCAATTCAATAGATGATCCTGCTACACTTTAAGGCTTAACACATGGGCGTGTTTTTGTCCTGTTATGATAATCACGGCCGCATAACTGGTCAAAACTGATTTTGTTTTCAGTATTGGGATTCTCGCCCGTTAGTTGTATGGGTGGAAAAGATAGGACTTGCCCTATCTCCCCTGCATGTAGTGAATACTACTGAGGTATGGGGCCAAGAAATGGGAAAAAAAACTGTTCATGCGCAACTACGCTGTACAGCAGCGAGCATAGTCGCACATATTGCCGTCTGAAACCTCCCTAACTTCCCTACTTGAACTTGGAGTAAGATGGCCAATACGTTTCTTGGAAGTTGGTTTATAAGTTTCTTAAAATAGAGACTTTCCTAGAATTTAGGCAAAGTCCCTCCAAACTCAAAGTGTACTTTTAAAGGCCCGTTTATGTACAGCTGCTTCTGACCACACATCTGCATTAAACAATTGAGATATATTCACTCGCACGCGCCGTAAATTTGCATGGATGGGCGATTTTCCGCAATCAAGTTCCAGGCTTAATTTGCATTTTCCCGTTCATTCACATGGCCGGGTGCGAAAAAATAAGACGCAGCCCAGAAATCCCTCGCTTTGCATAAATCCTAGGAATGACTTCAAATGCCTAAATAGAGGCACCTGTAAGCTTTTTCCTTTGTTAGACGCTGCTAAACTGCCTCCCCCTCCATTTTTTCCAGCTTCCATAGGAGTCTGTGGGGCCGCTAGTATACATCGGTAAAAAGATGGAACCAGAAGTATCTTTTCATCCAGCGTATAATAGCAGGCGCGGATTACGGTCACATATGTTCGAAATAGATGACTAAAAAACAGACAATCCTTTTGATGCAGGATACGTGTGTGACACACAAGGCCTGCTTGTCGAATGTGGCCCACCGCCTCATTTTAGGTGGCCCATGGGCAATGCAGCATTCTACTAACCAGGTCTGGTCCAGCGGTGGCAGGTCTGGTCCAGCGGCGGCAGTGCAGTATGCCTGCTGACCTCTATCCCCCCCTCCATGTAATGTGCGCTAACCTGTATTCAGCGCAGGCGCTGTGGCGAGGGGTCAGCGGTCACAGGCGGCACTGCCATCACCAGACCAGACCTGCAGGCTGGGTAAGTAGAATGCCTGTAGGAATGCACCTAGCCCAATAGGCAAGCTGCTATTACTACTATCGGGCATATACCCTGCATATTTGCATGACCGAAAATTGCTTACACCCACCATGCTTCGGCATGTTTTTGTGTGCCCAAATTGTGCATGTAACACGCTGCGCAAATCTGCTTGCTTTATGTGCCCTTACTATATAGTCTTACAATCGGCAGTTTGAAAGCAGCTATAAGGCTGATGTGTCCCTCGCTGAAAATGGGTTTGATACCCCTTATGTAGGAGGAAAAAAATGCACATTTCCTTTTTCCAAATCATGTTTGAGGCATAATCTATAAATTCTGTATGTCTTCGCTTTTACAACCTTCGGGGGGAGAACAGACACTGATATTGGTCAGGGACATTGTCAGGGACATAAAATTCCAGAAGTAGGGACTGACCATGAAAGCAGACATAAGTCATAAACTAAAGTGGATGTCTCATGCTGTCACTAGATGAAAGCCAACACTCCCTCATTATCACAGCTGATCAGATAGCCGTATATTAGTGATTTGGGACATGTCATTTTTAGTCAGTTTGGTTAAATTGTGACTATGAATAAAAGTGGCATTCATGGCAATGACAAAACACAAATCTATGCATAAGGCATACGATCAGTTGGAACTTGGAGGCAGTGAATGTTGGTGAGATAATTGTAATAATGGCGCAGGCATATCAACCCCAATCTGTCATGAGATATAGCCGGTTTAGGAAATGTGACAATGACTACATTCCAGAAGCAACACATATGTGCCTGAAGGTGCATTTACATGCACAAAACTGAAATAGACCCTATTGTTTTTAATGGGTCTATTTAAATGTGCGATTTTTCTCTTGCTCCGAAATGCTGCAAAATACAAAGTTTGCAGAATGTTTTATTTTTTTTCTGTGAATCTGCAAAAATCTCACCCATTGTTTCCAATGGATGAGAAAAAATATCGCACTCACACCACCCTCGCATGTATATGTGAGTTTCATGTGAATATGCAAATAAGGGAGATGTAAAAATACCTCTTCAGTGCTACCTATTGGAATGCAGCATTCCTGCAAGTCAATATTAGACTCTTTATACAAGCATTGTAACAATGACTGGGAATTGTTACAAGGCTTGTATAAAGAGTCTAACATTGACTTGCAGGATGCTGCCTTCCAATAGGTAGCACTGAAGAGGTATTGTTACATCTCCCTTATTTGCATATTACCCAGAGGAGCATGAATGGCCTTATTAGTCTCCTCACTCACCTTCTAGGTGCTCTCCCTAAGGAGAAAAGATAGCGTTCCTGTTTCATTGTGGGTGATACGATTTTCAATTTTTCCTGTTGAAAATACGTGAGATTTTCATGATGTTCAGCAATGCGATTTTCTTACAAATCGCAACATAATTGCAGTGAACATCACAATTTTACAAGCACCATCGGTCCAAGAGTCTCAGGCATATAATGCGCTCACCCGTATGGATACACTCTTCGGTCGGTTCTCATACAATCTTTTGTATTACAAAAAGGGGCCAACCGTTGACAAAAGCTGGTCTATATGTGTCAAAAAAGCTGTTCTAGATGGGGAGGTTTGAGACATGGCATCTGATAGGTGACGTGACCCAGCCTGAAGGCCTGGGGACATCCCGTAAACCTGTCATATGGCTTTTCAATGTCGAAACGCCTAGGCAGGTTTACAGAACTTCAAGGATGACATCCCTGCTGGCATCCCATTGGCTGCAGCGGTCACATGGGTAAACAACCCACATGATTGCTGCCGCCAATGTAAACAGAGGACCCAAGCGGCGGGAGGTAAGTAGGTATGTTTCTTACTTTATTACATATTCTGTCCCTCAGTCCCACCAATTACATGCTGTTATGCTTGCAAGCTAGAATATCAATAAGGACTGATAGTATTGGTTACTTCTTAAGGAAATCAGCAACAAGTAATGTCTAAGTAGGTTTGTCCTCTGATGTTCCTCATGGGTCCTTTCATGGCTGCAGCCCATGCTTGTGTTAGAACCTGTGCTCTACACAAGATCCTCCGATGAGTCAACCCAAACTTGCCTATCCTCAAAGTTAGGCCATGTTCACATTGGCTTTGGACGTCACGTTTTGAGCAAATCTCTCTGTATTTGGCAATCATAAAGCTGTATACAATTCTTAAATAGCATTCCTTTCAGTAACTAAAAAGGTCTTCTGACATAGACATGGCCAGCAAATGCCGAAAGGACATTCTGCCGGGCCCAATAGGCTTCTATGGACCCAATCAGCAGGGGTATCAAAGTGAATACCCTGAACATGCACAGTGTAAATATAACCCCAGATCGGGTGTATTGAATATTTTTACACTATATATGTGCAGTGGAACCTTAGATTGTCAGCAGCAACGTCAACGAATAGAAATAGAGCAATATTGCACCACTATTACACAAAGCTGGAGTCACTTTTACAGTTTTCATCCAGAATCACCAAGTCTTTGGTTTGACAGCTGACAATAAATGACCAGCCATGTATATGAGCATGTGCAATGGTTTTCCTAGGACCAGAATGTCATCGCTGGCCAATGCGTTTCTTCTATAAGTTTACCCATCTGTAGTTGACTTTAGTGGCCAGTAACAGTGTGGTTGGATGCTCGGAGTTGTTGGCTCAACAACTGGATGTCCATGAAGGAGTCCAGAAAATTCTTGTATGGCTGGCATGAGGCCTGCAGTGTGATGGAAGATGGACGCATGCTGCCGATAAATGTTTCTCCACAATCAGCACTGTTTGCATGTCTCCATTACCACTAATAGATGCCAATAAAGGCAGGTTAGAAACAGCCCCCCCCATAATCGAAAAGCCTTTTATGCCCATTTACACCAGGGCTTACCTCTAATAATGTTCACTTTTAGTGGGATTGTAGTAAAAAGTTGTAGTTTGTAACTTTCCACTTGGTTCAATCTTAGATAAAATGGATTTTATATGTTCCTCTAAAACCACAGGAATGTTATTGAAGCACCATAGACTTCCAGTGACCTTAAAAGGGGTTTCTGAGATGTAAAAAAGAAATTGGAGTAAATGCAGGAAATGTGCTAAAATAACTCTCACATTCCGCTCTAGCCCTCCCCAGCGGGTGTTGTTTATATGTATATACAGTATTGATGCGCCCCTACACCCATGTGATCTCTGCAGCCAATTGCTGGCCTCAGTGGTATACAGCCATAAGACTGCTGAGGCCAGTGATTGGCTGCAGCGATCACTTAGAAGGGCACGTTACTGCTACAACCATGTAAGCAGCGGCAGAAAGGAAGGCCTGCGGCTGTCATCTATAATTAGGCTCTTTATACGTCACAGTAACGCCAGCTTCAAACAGACATATGTGCAATTGCGCACACCTTAGCGCAACGTTTTATGCTATGAACAAGACTATTTTTGTGCATGTAACGGTACACTGTATCATACTTTTTCTGGCGGCAGGGCATGCTTTTTTGTATGCAGGACACAAAGATGCAGCGTTTGAAATGGCTAATTAGTCTTAATGAGTTACAGATGAGTCCTTTTTCCAGCGGAACTACACAGTGTTTCACGCATTTCCTTGTGTATTGGGCGTGCATTCGTGCATCCACCCATTGATTTCTATGGGGACCTTTGGTGCACTAATAAGCAAAAAAATAGAAGTTTTTTTTTTGTGCTCGGCTGAAATGTGCACGCAAAATATGGAAATGTGTAGAACCCATTTAAATCAATACACGCACAAATATGCTCCTGTGAAGCCAGACTAAGGGTGCATTCAGACGAATGTATATCGGCTCAGTTTTCACACCGAGCCGATATACGTTGTCCTCGTGTGCAGGGGGGGAGGATGGAAGAGCCAGGAGCAGGAACTGAGCTCCCGCCCCCTCTCTGCTTCCTCTCCGCCCCTCTGCACTATTTGCAATGAAAGGAGCCGGGATGGGGGCGGGGCTATGGTCTGATAATTAGCTCCGCCTCTCAGCATTGCAAATAGTGCAGAGGGGCGGAGAGGAGGCAGAGAGGGGGCGTGAGCTCAGTTCCTGCTCCTGGCTCTTCCACCCCCCCCCTGCAGATGAGGACGATGTATATCGGCTCGGCGTGAAAACCGAGCCGATAAACATTCGTGTGAATGCAGCCTTAGAGATCTTTTTGCATAAATTACTAATGGGCACTAATGCCCATTAGCACTTTATCAGTTTTATTTGCATGCAAATGAGCCTCCTGTAGCTGCTTGCAGAACTCAGTAGGTGGTCTGAGCTCTGCAATCAGCTCCTTTGTTCTCGCATGGGCTGTCAGGGGCTGCCCGAATGAATACAATGTAATCAGCCACTCCCGTGCAGTCTGCATTGTGCGGTCTGTGTTATTTACTCTCCGGCTGAATGATGGATTGTAAACTCACCTTAAAATCATTGATCAGCTGAAGAGTAAACGATGGGAGCATTTACACGCAACGTGTATCTCTAATATGCCATCGTTTTAATGAATTTTGAGGAATAATCATTGCATGTAAATGGGCATTTACTTGCAGCTGTTCTTATCTGTTACCTGCGGGTTCTAGACTCCGTATTTAGCCAATGCAATCTTAAGACTACCTAATCCCCACAGTGCATTGATAAAATTAGGGCCCATTCATAGGGGCATATTTTCTGTCCATGTGCTGGTCATATATTTTACTGACGGAATACAGACAGCACAGGGACCCATTAAATTTGTGGATTCAGGTGTATATTTATGCGAACCAATGCTGTTTGTATCGCAGCATGTCCTATTTTAGTCTGTATTTATGAACCAAAAGTGCCCATGAAAATCTATGGGAGTATAAAAAGGCCTTTTTTCCGCACGTGTAAGGCTGCCTGTCCACGGGCGTTGTGGTATCCCTGGTTGAGCCACCGCCCGGGAGCAGGAGCTTGCAGGCGGATCTCCGTGGTCAGCCGCAGAGAATCGCTATGATTCTCCGCTCGTGGACAGGGGGGCTGCGCTTTCCATAACAACGCTATGAAAAGCATGCATTGCGTTCCCCGGATTATCGCCGCAGGGAACGCAATTCAATAACGCCTACTGGACAGGAGCTCTAAAACTAATGACACACGAATGTAAAGACATTCCATGCAACACGTGAAATTGGTCTGTTTCTCAAGGACTGAAATTTCTTATGCCTGTGTGAAGGAGCCCTTAGACTACCAATACACTATACCTGCTCTGTGATTGGCCAGAGCTGTTCACATGATCAACACTGGCCAATCAGAGAGCAGTGCACAATGTGCAATAAGTAGTTGGAAAATTGCTGAGGCCATTTTGGACAGCTGAAAACAGGGACAAGAATTGGCAGAGTGGCAACAGAGAACAACTGCAAAAACTCTTCGGTGGTATAACTAGTTTGTATTAGGAGGTACAGGTGCAACCAACCTAGTAAGTCCCTTTTAGATGGCACAATTACCATGCAAATTGCTTGTTAAATCGAGCGATTTGCATGCTAATTATGCGGTGTGAACGCATGCAGTGAAGAAACGATGAGCGGTAAATCACTGATTGGATCTTTCATGCAGACCCTAAGATCATCGCTGGTCTGCCGCCGCATCGTTCCCTGTAAACAGACCGTTGTGTATCTATGAATGATGGCCTGTTTACTGTGAATGGGGGCAGGAGGGCCGAAACAATCTCCAGCCGTCTCTGCCTCCAGTCACTGAATGATGGTTGCTCCATTGTAGGAGCACAGGGGCATCATCACTGGAACGGCTGTCGGGCACTGCCGTGCCCAACAGTTGTCCTGTGTATTACGGGCAATAAAAGCTGCTTCTATAGAGGTAGGCATATTAGCAATAGATCCATCGGAATGGAAAAGTACTGGGAATAACATTTACCCTAATTTTGTGCGGTTACAAAAACACAAATTCACAGGATAATCAGCCCGACGTCTCCATTTATTGGAAGTACCAGGATAACAGACGCGTTTCGAGGCAATAACGCCTCTTCCTCAGTATAACTGGGAACATACTACGTATAGTATAGAGATGAGCGAGCGTACTCGGAAAAGCACTGCTCGCTCGAGTAATTTGCTTTATCCGAGTATCGCTGTGCTCGTCCCTGAAGATTCGGGTGCCGGCACGGAGCGGGGAGCTGCAGGGGAGAGCGGGGAGGAACGGAGGGGAGATCTTTCTCTCCCTCTCTCCCGCCCGCTCTCCCCTGCTCCCCGCTGCGACTCACCTGTCAGCCGCAGCGGCACCCGAATCTTCAGGGACGAGCACAGCGATACTCGGATAAAGCAAATTACTCGAGCGAGTAGTGCTTTTCCGAGTACGCTCGCTCATCTCTAGTATAGTACAAATAATGGTTAAAAAAATGGAGGCATTGTACATGGAATCAAATGCCTAGATTTTTTACACTTATGTAGGCTGCCTGTCCACGGGCGTTGCGGCATCTTGCGGCGGGATACCGCTGCCTGGGAGCAGGTGCCAGCAGACGGATCTCCGCTGCCAGCCTATCTGACAGATAGGATGACTGCAGAGAATCGCAGTAAATACGCAGCATGCAGCGAAATGCCGCCCGCGAACGGAGAATCGCAATGATTCTCCACTCGTGGACTGGGGGGAAGCGCTCTCCATAGCAACGCTATGGAGAGCTTTCACTGCGTTCCCCGCGGCCGGATTATCGCTGCGGGGAACGCAATTCAAACCCGCCTGTGGACAGGCAGCCTTAGGCTTGTGAAAAGTTCATAAATAGAGAGGAGCGAGCGTACTCGCTAAGGCTAACTACTCGAGCGAGTAGTGCCTTATGCAAGTACCTGCCCGCTCGTCTCTAAAGATTCGGGTGGCGGCGGGGGAGAGTGGTGAGTTGCGGGAGTGAGCAGGGGGGAGGTGGGGGGGGGGGGAGAATGAGAGAGAGATCCCCCCCCTGTTCCTCCCCACTCTTCCCCGCCAGTACCCGAATCTTTAGAGACGAGCGGGCAGGTACTCGCATAAGGCACTACTCGCTTGAGTAGTTTGCCTTAGCGAGTACGCTCGCTCATCTCTTTTCATTAACCCTACAATCTCTGTTCCTATGTTGGAATCACACTAAACTAAGGGTCCTTTTGCACTGAATGATTTTTATTCAAATAACCGTTAAATCGTGCGAAAATGAACAGTAACCGTTTGGTGTAAAGACAGCCAACCAGCAAACAATGAATGATAATTCATTCATCGATCATCGTTCATCCCTGCAGTGATGCAAGACTGTTTTCACATGAAACTACCCCGCATCCATGGGGCTTCCATAGATGCCGAAAGACTGCATGAAAAATGTTCTGGACCAAAAAATGCCATATTGAATAGAAATAATTGTGAAAAAAACTCGTGAGAAGGCAGCTGCTTGCAGGATGTACAGCATGTGGCAGGCTACAGTAGCTCGGGCACTGGGCAGTCACTGCTGACGACTTGGGCTGCGGCTCCTTTAAGAGTTAAGAAACTTGAGATTTGTTTGCGCAACAGTCAGTGCAGCGGAGCCGCCAAAGTGTCTAGACTGTCACGTGACGGGGGGCAGCCAATAGCGGCGGCCGCTGCTGGGCCCGAGTGTGTGTGCGAGAGCTGGAACACAAAGAGCAGCGAGCACCGGAGCCGGAGGGACTTGTGCGGGCGGCGGAGCGCCGGGCGCGGCGAGGACTGGAAGCTGCACCACGTGACTGAGAAGCACCGAGCACGCCGGCAGGCGGACAGCACTGGCCGCCGGTGTGCTCTGCAGCATCCCTGTCAGTGCGGTCCCCAGGCAGGATGCTGCTTGTGCGCTGCCCGGAGCCGCATCCCCTGCCGCCAGCCATGTGACCTGCGGGGACTAGGAGATGTGAGCGGCCGTGCGTGGAGCCCATTCATAGAGGGTTACATTGTGCATCGCCCGGGCTGTGCCTCCTCCTCCGCGCAGCCCGGCACATGCCGCCTCGGCCGGCGCTGAGGCTCCAGTAAGACCCGGGCGCATCCCCGCCGGGGGCGTCGCATGTTCAAGTCCAGACGCACCGGGCTGGTTCGGCGCCTGTGGCGGAGCCGGGCGGGCGGTGATGGGGGAGTGTCTTGCTGCGGTCTGTCCGAGCCGCCCGGCGGCTCCCCGGAGCTGCGCTCTGCAGCATCAGCCGTACTGAAGCGACTGAAGGAGCCGGCGCTGTGCGCGCTGCTGGAGGCGGTGGAGTCGCGGGGCGCCGCGCCCGGAGCCTGTGTGCTGGTGACCCGGGCCGGGCCCCCTCCTCACCTGCTGCTCTGCAGACTGTTCCGCTGGCCCGAGCTGCAGCATCCCGGACAACTGAAGGCGCTGAGCGGGTGTCAGGGGGCCGGAGCAGCGGACAGCAACGGCGTGTGCTGCAACCCCTACCACTACAGCCGCCTATGTGGACCCGGTGAGTGCGGGATGCCTTGGTGCATTTACTAATCTGCATGATTTAATTAACCCTTTTTTGCATTTTCTAATGTGCTTCACTTCATTTACGATCTTGCATTAAACTTAATTTATAATGGCACCGCTTGCTGTCAGTGAATCGACTGCCAAGCCTGATGTCTCTTTTGATACAGTTATTAGGGTGCCTTCACATCTGCGGTGGGGGTTCCGTCCCAGAAGCAGGAAAGGGGAATCCCCTGGTGAACCGGGTCTGTCTTATGACGGAACGGCGCCGACCGGACACCAATGTCCGTTCGGTTTCCGCCTGGCATGCGTCGCCTTTTTTTTTTCTTCCGGTACTCTGTGCCGGGTCAGCGCAGATGTGAAGGTTACCAGTTAGGGCTCCGCGCTGATACATTGTAGCTCTTCTCATACAATATGTTACAAGAGAGTTGCTGCTGTTTATAGATGGTTGACAGCAATGTTCAATAAAAACTGATACATTGCGATCTGTCTTGGTTCTGTTTTTTTCCTTAAACTGGACATAAGTGCAGCTGTTTTTTTTTTTTTTTGTTCCAGTTTAAGAAAAAAATGGCAACAAGAATATTGCAAAACTGGTTGAAAATATAGGCGTTCAGTTTCAATGCATGTGTACGCGCGCAAACTGAAGCGTCTTCTTTCCATTTAACTGTTCCCGCAATGCAACTTGACAGAAACCCCCCAAAATACGCCAGTGTGGAAACCTGGCCTTAAAAAGTTTTACAAGTTTTCCTGAAACAATTACTTTTTTTTTTTATTTCCGCAAAATAACAAACCAACTCCTATTAGACCAATCCACACAAGCGTCATATAATCAATCCATAATCCGGATCCCTCATAGATGTCACTGCGGCCGTCTCTTATGGTTTCATCTATTTGCTGACATTGGTATCATTTTGTACTCAATAGAAAAGACTACCAATGAAGGCAGAAGTAGCGCACGCTGCATTGTTAAAGCACGACTGAGTAACCCGGCCATGTGAAGATACATCAGCTCCATATGACAGTCCACAAAACGCCAATCAAATGCAGCGTATCAATACGGTTATCTAGAAGTGGCCTTATTGGGGTGTCACAATCAGTCTGCTGAGAAGGTGCAGATCACACATGTTGGGTGTCACAAAACTGGTGTGGGCTATTTGGATGATGCGTATCATAGGGCATCAGAAGGTATGGTGGACCTTGGGTTTGACTGGTACATGCGACTTCTGTTGAATTTTAGGCATGACTCAAAGGGTTTGTTTGGTTGCTGGATGACTTTTTTTTTAGTATAGGCTCAAATGTGTTTAAAAAAAACAAAACGGGGGTACTTGCCCTTCCTGTGCTGCAGCCCGCCGTCCTCCTGGTCTTTATTGTGGAACCTATACCACCTGACTGCAGTCTAGTGTCGTTCTCTTAGAAGCATCATATAGATTCTTGGAGCCATGGTGCTAGAAGAATGGCACCTGACTGCTGCAGCGCCAGGTGGTATCTGTTCCACAACAAAGGCTGGGAGGAATGTGGGGCTGTAGAGTTGGATCTCCAGGGCAGAGGATGGGTTTTTGTTCTTTTAACACTTTGAAGCCTATATATTAAAAGAAATTGAAATATATATCTCATCCAGTAACTGGACAACCCCTTTAAGGAATGCAACAGTCACGTGCCATCAGGTTTCTGGTACCTTTCACTGTAGGTTCTGGTGGAGGTGCTTGTGATGCTGATATTCATGGCTGGCTGTCAGTGGTTTAGGATGGGTCTTACCCTGACTTGGATAAGGATCTGTTGTGCTCACCTTGTGATCCAGTAGGTCATGCTTGCTTCTCGCTGATTAGTTGGAGGGAGCACTTACCTGCTGTAAATCGCTATCGTGATCTTCTCCACCAATCGTCATGAGATGTCCTGTCCGTCGTTCAGCCCACAATCCTCCCATTCTTGCAAATGGCCTTGTAGAAAGTGGTCCTTCTGGTTACAGATCCTTCTTCTATTTGGTAGACTTGCTCATAAAAAGAATGTTTTGCCTGGTAATTAAAATTATGGACTTGTATCTAAGAAAAATATCCATAGCTGTCTTATCTGAAGCCCAATTTTTGGGAAGTCCAGATCTTTGTAAAGACATGGGAAGAATTGTTGCACCTGACTGTATTTAAAGGTCACTCTGCTCAGAAAGCCTATGAGGTGCATCTACATTTATCTGGAGAGAACATAAGGCGGACAATGTGTGTACCCTAGGGGTGTCAGACTCACAGCCCACGGGTCTAATATCACTTCTCTTCCACCTGTTCATGATATGACTGCTCCTTGAGTCATGGACAAAGGATATTATAGCCTCTATAATGTAGCAATAACCTCTTGCCATGTACAGGTGGAAGAAAAGACATACTCTGAGTTTGACACTTTCTGCTGATGAGACAAACTTCCATGAATTTGGTGTTGAAGGACTTATCTGACAAGGTAATGGTTTCCTGTGAACGTAGTCGTCATCCTTGTTGCATTAATGTATTGGCCTACATGGGGAATTTGTGGTCAGGCTTTTGTGTAATCCCGACCATTGAATGGAAAGCTATTGACTGATGATTTTTGCTCTAAAACTAGCATTTTAGGTTGAGCAATTTATCTTAGACGTTGTCAAGGATCAAAAAAAACCCAGGCTAACGGCAGTAAAATAGCTATAAAAGCAGAAAAAAAGCAAAGTGTTTAATCTAAGTGGTTCCTGCCAATATTTGCTCACTTCCCTGCAGCAATAACATGCTTTACATCTATGTGACCACTGCAGCCAATAACATGCTACACTGGTCTCGTGCCATGCATGGTAGCACCACCGCTGATGGCAATGATTGGCTGCAGTTGCCACATATATGTATGAATCGGCATAACTGCAGGAAAGTTAACCCCTTAACCGCCCATACACTTGTTTACGGCAGCCATTAAAGGACCTTATCCTGATGCATATGCATTTTTACAGAACTGCATCAGAAACATGGCACAGATTTCCCATGCCAAGGGCAGCGGGTGCTCTGCTGTCTGACATCCTTGCTTAAACAGCAGGGAACAGAGAAACCGCCAATCCCTGCTGTTTAACTGATTATATGCTGTGGTCAATGCGACCGTGGCATGTAAAGGCCTGATGAAGGGGGCTCCCTCTATCACCCACCGGATATCTTGACGTGCAATCACTGGGTCCTGATGGATTTCCATGGCACTCAGAGGCTTAGATTGCTTCTGGGTCTGCCATGTATGGTGGCTTATGAGGCTCAGCCTTTGGCTGAGCTTCACAGGTGGTATAATAGACTGATACACTGAAGTAAAGCACTGTGACACTAAAAAAAAAAAAATGTTGGGGGTCTCTGGCCAGCACTGGTCAACCCAAGCCGGTGTAGTGTCTTGGACTAATAATGCACAGTGTGCACTGGGTAGCTGGAGACGCCGTGCAGCCATCTTTGTAAATGTATAAATCCCAGACAAACCCTTTTAAATATTTTGCAGTCATATCTTGGTAACTAAGATGACCGTTAATAATTGACTAATGATGATTCCAAATTGTGATCAGTCATGACTATTAACCCCTGAATGACACTCCCATTTATGCCCTAATGACCAGCCGATCTTTCTTTTTTTTTTTTTTTTACATTGTTGCATTTCAAGAGCCATAATTTTTTAATTTTTCTCTTGACATAGCTGTTTGAGGGCTTGTTTTTTGCGGGACAGCTTGTATTTTTTTAATCACATCATTTTGGGGTGCATATAATGTATTTTTTATTTTTATTTTTTGCTAAGACATGCAGAATAAATAATGCGATAATATCATTCTGTAAATTTCAAGGTTTTTTTTCTATCTTTTTTGTACGCTAAAAACGTAAGAAAAAAAAAATGCGCCTTCGTGTCTGCATTCCAAGTGCCATAGCATTTTTATTTTTCTGTGGACATAGCCTGTGAGGGCTTGTTGTTTTGAGAGACTAGCTTTTTTTTTTTCCATAAATTTTATATATTTTTTTTTTCTTTCCATAAATTTTATATTTTTTTTTTTTTTTTTTTTTGAGGGATGATAAACAAAATCTGCATTTCTGACAGGATTTTTTTTTTGTAAATTGTGCAGTATAAGGCTGCCTGTCCACGGGCAAATTTTCGTTGCGTTGCTGTGGAAAGTGCAGCCCCCCCTGTCCACAAACTGTGAATCATAGCGATTTGCCACCATTCTCCGCGGTGAGCCTATCTGTCAAATTGGCTCAGTGCGGAGAACCGTCGGCTGTCTCCTGCTCCCCGGCAGCGGCAATGCGTCACGGGATATCATTGGCAATGGGGAGGGGAGGAGAATGTGAAAAAAAAATTGTACTGCGCATGTCTGACGGCGAGCTATGTGGACCATCCGCAGTACAGATGAAGACAAGAGGTACGCACGGTCGCCATTGCTGTCAGGCAACCTAGGTGTGCAGGTGGCCCAAGGGGGAAAAAGTGGGGTTTTGACCTTTTATTTTTACTTTATTTTGCATATGTTTTTGTGTAAAATGTATTTATTTCCTGGGCAGTAAGTTCTGAGAAGCGCAATAGTAAAAATCATGCTGCAATCACATGCAGATCAATGGAAGCATACAGAAAGCAATGTAGTGATCTGCAGAACAGTATGATAGATTGCCTTTAAATAACCATAAGATGAAGCGGAACCTATTTGTAGGACTGATTAGTACTGAAGCACCTATGCATCTAGAAGGACGTAGTGAAAGTCAGAGCTGGCCGAATCCCACGTATCCAATGTGCCGAGAAGTTTGCCAAACATGATTTTTTTTTTTTTCCTGTATTTTGTCTTGCTGTTTATGATGTTGGTTTGAGTCCCGGGGTAATGCTGGTCTACATGGTTAGGTCCTTCTCTGGTAAAAATTAGCGATTTATTGTGTAGTATCTAAAGTAGAGGGGCTTGTTGTGTAATAACTCTGTATGAGACCCATGGGCATTGGACACTGTATGTCCTATTCTCCGTGATATGGACAAAAATAGGACATTCTGCAATTTTTTTGCACAGACCGCAGGTCCGTGTGGAGGGATGGCATGTCTGAAAAATCCTATTAAAGTCAGTGGGTCTGTGTTTGGAGGCTGTTGCAAATGGGCTGCGCATGAACAAAATACAGATGTGTGAATAAGCCCTTGGTTTGAATGTCCATACTACTGATCAACATATGATGCAGCATAACTGAATTATCATGTCCTCTTAATCGGACTTGAAGCCCGTCCAACAGCACTGATTGTTAAGGTACCCTTTCCATGGTGATAATCGCCCCTTGTAAATCACCGGAAACAGCGGTGTTTTGTTTTTTTTGGGGTGGGGGGTGGGGTGGGGGGTTATTAGTCTGCCCGTATACACACAACCACCGGCAAAGGACTGAGCAAGAAATCCCCTTGGCTCCCCTAAAAACCAAGCGACTACTGGCTTATGTAAACAGGTAGTCGTTCATCTATGGATGACTGCCTGTTCACAGTGAATGGAGTCGGGTGGCCAGAAGAGATCTCCGGTGCACTCTACTTCCATTCACTCAACGAGTATTGCTCTTGCGTGAAAGCGTAGGAGGGATGGTCCCAGGGACGGCTGTTGGGTGTTCATGCGTCCGACAGTTGTCCAGTGGGTATTGTTGTATTATGTCGCCACTGGAAGATAGGGGTGGAGATGTAATACAGCAGTGTTGACATTTGTACACGCCCCTAGGTAGTGATTGCCTGTGGGCGCTGCCGTGTAATCTGAGTGTATCACCTCTCAAGTGCCGTCCGGACACTGCTGATGTCGGATCTCTGGCCAAGGTGATGTAGTCTCCTCTTCCGCCCAGGTCACACAGCAAGAAAGCCGCAGCAGTGTGTTCTCACGTGGCAGCACCCTTCCCTCCCTGCAGTCGTAGATGCTAGGACTGTCGGCGCTATGCTCCCCGGCGGACTGCTGGTTTAGTAGCTGCTGCTGTCCGCAGCGCTTTGCACCCCGCTGTTTCCGTCGCTGCTGCGCAGTTTTCCCTGACGGCGCTGTGCTGACGGCGCTGTGCTGCCCGCACTGCTTTGCTCCCCCTCGACGAAGTAGGTGGCTGCTGGGGACACAGTCTCCGGCCCTGGGGGGGTGACAGTGTTGGAGCACTAATGGCATATCGGTGCTGGCCGTCGGGAGGATGGGAACACAGACTTTGGGGCTGGGAGCGACAGTAAAGGGCCACTCGCCAGGGGGTCGGGGGCACAGACTCCAGGGCTGGGGGTGACCTTAAAGGACCGAGAAGGCAGAGGAGGAGACACTGGAGCAGGCAACGGAGATTGTGGAGAGCTGGCTGGCCAATCACACAGTCTCTGCAGCTGGGATTTGCACAATACTGGCTGACAATCAGAAGCTAGGGGCTTGACAGGGGGCGTTAACTCCTGCTAACTCAGGTCAGCTCCTAGCTTCTGGTGGCATCAAGCTACAATAGTGCCTGTCCAGTGTACAGGTACCGGTATTCGGACCGCCTTGGGGCTGTAGGTAGGGTTGCTAGCTGGGGTAGGTGGTGGATGCCAACCAGCCCCTCTGCCTTGGCCAAGGTGTATATATAAACACTGGTAGGGCAACAGACAGGCTTTCACTTACCCACAGCTAAAATCCAATCTCTAACTCAACCAAATTATGTCTTTACCTCATTTCTAATAGTAGTAACTGTTACTAGACCTGTGACAAGAAATATTGTTCACACGAGTAGTTTATACATTACGAGGATACTTCCAGTATTTGAAGAAAGCTCAAGCCATGGAGCTCACAGCTAATATGTAAGTAGTAAAGCTCCACTGGTCATTCAGATGCAAATTGGACACGTGGGGAAAGCAATCAGCATTTGGAAACGCGTGTGTCCTGGGGATGGCCTCAGCCCGCAGAAAACCCTGGTGATTTCATCAGTGTTTCATGAATGAAAGTGGTGATGTTGGTCTAGTAGCCTCCTTTATGATCTCTTCTACATTGTTGCATTACTGGTTAATAGACCTGAATGCCATCTAACGTTATACATACTAAACCTCTTTCTTACCTACATTTGCTGTTTGATTTAATACAGTCTATTGCTATCTGGAAGCACTTATTACAAGCTTTTGACAGGCTGACTGTAGTATTTGGCAGTAGGATTGCTGACAGAAGTAGCAAAAGTTCTCTCATCATCATTACTGTAATTCTCATATCTCCATTTCTGAGAATGTTTATAGACGTTCACTGAATGGCCACTTTATTAGAGACACTCATCGTCTAATAGGTGTTGAATAGTGGCCCATGTGGACAGGATATCTTTCACAGTTGCCCCAAATTAGATGGAGGCATTAACATGCTGTGAACAGCTGACAGGAAGGGTTCATCAATTCGTACTGCTGGCGCCAAATTCTGATCTTCCCATCAGCATGGTGCAAGAGAAATCTGGATTTATTTGACCAGGCGATGTTCACCGCTCAGTGATCCAATTTTTGCACTTTCTTGCACATCGGAGTCTTACATTTCTGTTTCTTATAGACTGCAATGGGGCTGGAACTAGTCATCTGCTGTTAGAGGATCAACAAATGTTTCCCATTGTTTTCAGTGGGAAACCCCGCATCGCACTCGCGTAAACATCACATGCCGTGTGATGCGTCTTACTGTCCCATTGAAAACAATGGGCAATGCATTCCAAGGAACGCGAAAATATTAAACATGCAGCGCTTTTTCTTCCGTCCAAAAGCTGGCCAGCTGAAAGGAAAGTGGAGGGTACCTCATTATAGTCAGTGGGGTCTGCCCGGCGCTATTCGGTTTAGTGCAGAGACGGAATCTTCGGCCGCGGGGATTCCCCTTTCTTGCTCCTTGAATGGAGCAGGAAAGCTGAATCCCCAGTGCTGATGTAAAAGCACTCCTACTGTGTTAGCCAATTTATATATACTGTGGTGCTAGCTACACCATGAATTAAAAGTAACATTCATCAGAGTGACCCTTTAAGGACCAAGCACGGTAAATTTACGGCACTTGGTCCTAGACCTAAATCCCAGCCAATAGCAGATGTACGGTGCGGGATTAAAGCTTCTACAATTAAGCAGAAGCTGGTATGGTCCTCGGCTGTTGGTCACAACTGAGGATCCAGAGGAGAAGGTAGAAGTGGTTTTTAACTGCTTCTGCATTCTCCTTTACAGGCTACATAGTGCTCAATGAGAGCTATGTACTAAAGAGAGAATCCCGGCGATCACGTGACCTCAGAGTGCTCCCTGGCACAGCAGAGCTCCAGAGTCCTTGGAGACCATGGTCAGCTTGGTTATTGACTACTGTCACTACACATTCCCCTGTAAGTAGGGCTCCTATCAATGCTACAGTGGAAGTGTGTGAAATTAAAGCAAAAACAAAATACAATGTGAATAACCTCACCCCCCCCCCCCCCCCGCCCAGAGGTGGTATGTGATGTCATAGGGGACATGGATGGTAAAAAAAAGTTACAAAATTGAGTTTAAAAAAGTATACATAAAAAAAATGCCCACTGCCGATACCAATGAAAACCGTCACCATGTGCGCCCTGTAATCCAAAACTATACAAATTATATATCAAAATGTGCAAAACTAAACGAGGTACCCATTTTTGTATTTTTAGTGTAAATATGCCAATTTTTAAAATAAACTAATACATTTAAAAAACTGGGGAAAAAGTCAGTGAAAAAAGATATAAAAAAATAGCCATAGAGGCTGAAAAAAAAGTCAGTGAAAAAAATGCAGCAAAAATAATTTTGGCAGCTGAAGAAAAAAACAAAATAGGGCAGTAAAATTCCTAAAAAGTATCTGGTCCTGTAGGATAAATACACCCTGGTGCGGCGTGTGACTTCTTTAAATGACTTGTAGTTGTCCTTTGAGGCTACTGATGGGCACAGACTACAGATTTCCATAAAAATAATTTCCCCAACATCTTTCCAATGCCAACTTGCATCATGATTCTGTAAATTCTAGCAGTTAGTATACTAGATATATAAATGCAGATATTTTGGTTTGTTGCAGTTTTTAGGGGTCTCCCTGGCTTTCAGTCCTTGATCTCCAGGGTACTGTTTGTTTTTTTTTTTGGTTTTTTTAAATTTCACTATTAATTTTGGGGTTTTAATGGCAAGGTCAAATCTGGATAAGTTGATGAACATGTAGATGGGCTAACTACTAATGACATTGCAGGTTTTTCATAGTATTTATGCCAATGGGGAAACCTGTTCTTCAACATCTGTTAATATAATTCTCCTGTTCAACAGCCTCCTTTCTTAAAAGGTCTCGTGCACATGCCGGAGCTATATACACAGCCGGTATGGCGGTACATGAAATCCCTATGGCTCCATATAAAGCCATCCAGTGGAGCGTTTCATGATTTTTATCTCAGCCGCTGTAGTTCAGATGCATACAGACTTGGAGTATTAACTCCTAGAATGGTACAATTGCGGTAAAATGTATGGAGGTAATGGGCCCTTAGGCTGGGATCACACGTGCAGTGGATCCAAAAAGTGGGCAAAATATAACGGGGAGACTTATTCTTCTCTTGTTTGTATTCACGTGTGTGTTTGGCTCACAAAACTGCCTTAGAAACTGTTATTGCAGCCTTGGGTCAGTGAGTTACAACGCTCAGCATCATCATGGGGCATCTGACATCCACACCAAGTTTCTTTCTATGTCCCAAATAAAGTAAACTTTTATGGCACTTTATAGGAGCCTGATTTAAGAAAATAAACATTGCCTTGAGTTTTCTCTGTGAAGAGTTGGCCTGGAATATTTATGTAAGGGTGGTGGCACATGGGCACATTCTCAGCTAATTATTTTTTCGGCTCAGCAAATGTTTCTTTAACTTTTAATCACTGGTCATTAATAGTGTTTAGGGCACGGCGGGTTTTTGTTTTTAGTTCATTTGAGTTCAGCTTAAAAAAAAAAAATGGCAAAAGTGTAAGATATGAAATCGCCTACAGAATGTCTTGGGATGCTTTTTACTTTTGTTTATGAAAACAGGCAAATACTCGTCTATTGAGCTTTATCGTTCTTCCTTTTTATTTCTTAGCGTTATCCTTATTTTAGCCCTTTTTTGATCTTTTGGTGTAAGATTCAGTGTTTTGTGAACCGCATATACACTTGGTTACTGGGGGGGGGGGGGGTCTAAAGGGCTTCTTAGGTAGATGATTGAGGACAACCGTTTGTCTACCCAATATACCTGTGTAAAGGTGTCACCGATCACCCAACATAAATAAGTAAATGTTAGTGTGTTGGGTGTTTGCATCTTTTTTGCGGCACCAGAAATCATTGGTTGTCAGTGCAGGCATTAAATCTTCATCCTAGACAGATGTCTGTCCAGCCTCTGTTTGAACACTTCCATTGAAGGAGAATTTGCCACTTTCTGTGGCAACCTGTTCCTCCCATTGATCACTCTCACTGTCAGGGAGGAGATAGATTAAATATTAGAAGAAAAAAAAACTCTTTTCAGTTTCATCCCATTGCTTCTAGTCTTTCCTTGTACAAATGAGAATAGGGCTGATCCGCCTGCACTGTGACAACCCTTCAGATATTTGTAGACCGCTATTAAGTCTCCTCTCGGCTGCCCTTTTTTTTTTTTTTTTTTTTTGCAAGCTAAACATCCCAGATCCTTTAACCGTTTCTCATAGGACATGAATTGCAGACCACTTACCATCTTGGTTACTCTTCTCTGAACTTGCTCCAGTTAAACATTTTTAAATTGAGGTGCCCAGAACTGGACACAGTATTCCAGATGAGGTCTGACTAAAGAAGAGTAGAGGGTAATAATTACCTCACATGATCTAGACTCTATGCTTCTCTTAATACATCCTAGAATTGTTTGCCTTTTTAGCTGCAGCGTCGCACTGTTGACTCATGTTCAGTCTGTGATCTATTAGTATACCCAAGTCTTTTTCACATGTGCTGCTGCTTAGCTCAATTCCTCCCATTCTGTATGTGCTTTTTTTCATTTTTCTTGCCCAGATGTAGGACAAGTATTTCTCCTTGTTAAATACCATTCTGTTAGTTCTGGCCTACTGTTCAAGCTTGTCCACATCTTTTTGAATCCTCTCTTCCCCAGTGTTGACTAATCCTTCTGGCTTTGCATCGTTGGCAAACTTGATCAGTTTCCCCTCAATTCTCTCCTCGAGATCCTTTATAAAAATGTGCTCCGAGTAGCTAGACTGGCTAAACCCAGCAATCATCTCACTCACAGCGATTCTTCACTCTCCCCAGAATGCAAATGCAATCTCTGGTCGTTGTTGTTGTGTTTTTTGTTTTTTTTTAATGTACTTTTAGGTGGAACTATCACAGTAAGCATTGTGACTATTGTCAGAATTTTAGCTTAGTTTAGTTGCTTGGTTGATAGATATCTCTCCCAACTCCCATCATAAATACAGATATCTCTCCCAACTCCCATCATAAATACAGTCTTTCAGTGGAGAGAGAAAATAAGGTGTCGCCAGGCATTTTGGATTTCATTAATGATTTTTTTTATTTTTTTTTACCCCTAGCGGGAACTTTCAGGTTGCCTCAATAAGCATCAGATGGTCAACTGGTTCAGTCAGTGTTTAACTAATATGCATGGCCAGAAAATAGACCCTTAATGACTGCTGCGAAAAGGGATATCTGCAACCATTAAAAGGTTAAAACCCCCAAATTTTGGATAATGGGGTCTGTTCGCGTTACGCTCAGCTGCCTGGGTTTTAGACAGAAGAAAAAGTGCTGCATGCTGCGTCTTATTTCTGATATTTTGTGCTGGATCCACAATGGAACCTTCTACTGGAGGTCCCAACGCAGATGTAAAACCGGCCTTTGTGTGATTAATCTCTCTAGTTCTGTTGAGGTAAGGTACATTTCTAAATGATACCTAAAGATATGCAAAATCGTTTCTAAGCTGCTAGCAAATTTCAGTTTTTGCAGCACTTGTAGGTACAGATGATAGGAATGTGGTGTTTGTCAAGGTGCTTTGTCATGGTCTGTCTTTAAACCGTCACAAAGATCAGAGGTGATTTACACCTCTGACATAAATCGGCAGTTGAAAGGTGTCCAGTTTAATATTACAGGGTAGACTTGCAAACACTGAAAGGCTGACGGCATAACTCCATTTACTAACTTTTCTCCTTTCTGGAGAGGCACCACTTGCATCAACACTTGTATTTCAGAACAATGATGGGCAACAGTTCAACTCCAGAGGCCACAAAGTCCATTATGGGCCTATGGAAGGAATGGTATGTGAGTGTTTAGTATGGCAGTTCCAGGCTTTTATATAGTTGCCACACAGTCTAAATTCCTGGGAAAGGGAACTGGGTCAATCGGGGCCACTGCAGTCCTTGTATGGAACATACATACATACATACATACATACATACATACATACATACATACATACATACATACATACATACATACATACATACATTGGCATCTAGGTATCCTAGGTACAAATGAGAAATTCTAAGAGTATCGTCAAGTTGGAATAACTCTAGCAGTAGCCCTAGGTTCCTATGAATTACAGTCTCTTATGTGACGGGACCTGATTTGGCTCGATTTCTCTTGCCCTAAGGCTGGGTTCACACAGGGCGGATTTGCCGCGGAAATTCCGTCTGTAATTTCACCGCTGCTAATCCCGGCATTGGCCAGCCATGTGTATGAGATTTTTCAGAAATCTCATCCACACGGGACGGCGAATCCGTTGCGGCAAGACCGCAGCATGTCCATTCTTTTTTGGGGGGGAGGGGAGGGGGTCTTTACTGTGCTTGTGCCCCCAACCCTATATGTAGTAACCCTAGATTTGCCCCCTCATAGGCTGCTATAGCCTCCTGTTCTTGCCAGCCCACCTGCACCTTCCATGTGGCTGCTATCACAATTGTGAGAAACCCAAACACTTTATTGCATCTAAGGACCCTACCAGTAGTCGCTGCAGCATGTGTTATCGCTTCTCAACACCTCCCTTCTATCAATGCAGCTTTCCTGAATGGT
Organism: Eleutherodactylus coqui; assembly: GCF_035609145.1. Taxonomy (NCBI): domain Eukaryota; kingdom Metazoa; phylum Chordata; class Amphibia; order Anura; family Eleutherodactylidae; genus Eleutherodactylus; species Eleutherodactylus coqui. The sequence continues at coordinate 263,847,220 of NC_089838.1, forward strand.
ACTATGTGCAACTCTTACCCCTGTAGTATGGCAAATGCAAGCAGTCCTCCAGGCATTATTGCTCTTATCCTATTACTAAAAGCAGGAGGCAGCATACTAAACACTAGTCTGGCCACTTCTCTATTTCTTTGGTACAAACGCCACATTCGCCACCAAAAGCAATAAGGTCTGTTTCATATCTGCGCTGTAACTTCCGGTCGGAGGTTCCATCACAGATCCGACTCAAAATACCGGAAGAAAAAGTGCTACATGCGGAAAGCAGGCAACCCCTATTACTCAGGGTGGTTGGGTTCTGTCCAGAAACGGGACCGTTCAGTTGCAGGGATTCTCCTTTCCTCCTACCAGAACAGAGCGGGAAAGCAGAATCCCCAACGCAGATGTGAAACCACGCTAAGGCTCCCTGCACACGGGCGGATTTGAATTGCGGAATCTGCAATCTGCACTGAGCAGACGATCCGCTGTAAAGTCGACCATAGAAAAGCATGAGCTTCCGCAGCTCTGTGCACATGGGCAAGTTGGAATGGTGGATTACGTGAGGGGGAAATAAATCCCACCTTGTTCCATTTTGGGAGCAGATTCTGTGTGGACGGGCTCCATTGATCTCTATAGAAGTGTTTGATCCGCAATTACATTGCGGATTTGTAGGCAGCTACTTCTCAGGTTGCTTGGAGACCCAGGCAGGGAGGTGAGGGAAGGCACCACTGGGCATGCAGGTCCCCCCTCCATCCCCGCGGATGATCCGCTATACATCCGCGTGGTAAACTTTCTTGAATCCGTGAACGTACGCAAGCATTTTACATTAATTTCTGCAATGAATTGCAGGTCTTCTACGGCGGAAATCCTAAGACAATAAAAACAGTTCAACATACACACTACAAAGTAAAATATATAAACGTAAATGTCCTTTAACCTGCTTGCACTTCTTTACGCATACATCAGCAAGTTTTGCCAATAGTAAGCCTAACTTTTCCCATCAGTGGCAGAGATCATCAAAAGCGCTCTTCATAATGCTGCTACTTTCTTGACTGATCCTCAACTCTGTTGTCACATTAGGCTGTGCATGGTCATCTGAGCAAAGTCTGATAACTTGGAATTGCAGCTGTACTTACCTGAATGCTTGCAGATCACGGTCTTTTACCCACAATAGTTTTTTTTTTTTTTTTTTTTAATCAAAGATGAGTGGAAAAGCAAAATAAGAACTAAAGAAAAAATGCAGGTTCCCTGTTGACACAAGAAGGGGTTACTTGTTACCGGATTCCTTATCTTAGCAGTACTAGCTTTGCATTCCCTGCCTGGGGCCACTAGTGTAATTACACATAGAAACAGGTCTTTAGTGGAAAACATCACAGGCCTGTCATGAGTAAACAGTATGATAACCCTTTTTTTTTTTTTTTTTTGCTTGACGCTTTCCAGGCATGCGGGGACACATAATAGTACTTTTATGGTTTGGGCTTGCACTTCCCGCCTCCCCCCTCCACGACTTGTCCGGTTACTGCCACGAGGCTTTCATCCCATCCTTGTATAAAGGATATGACTAGGTTGGCCCCCTACTACATGGTGGGCACAAGTCTCACATCTACTTGTAATATAGTTTATGCAGGTTAACATCCCCTTCTGTCACGCCACAGTAATATGCAGGGCTACATGATCCAAAGTCGTCACACAGGCATGTTCACATTAAAGCTGTTTTCTGCAAGGATTGGCATTGGTTGCCCAGTTTTCTGTAGGAAATGTACATAGCCAGTTTGATGTGTAGAGGTGCCCATACGCCCTCCATGACTGTTGGCCAGCTATTGACTCTCTCATACACATGCACACTGGGCTTAGTGAGTGCACATGTGTTTTAAATGGGGAGAGGGGAATAAACCACTGCCAGAAACTTGTTAATAGTTTACCTCCTGTGGTTAACATCCGAAATGCTCGATATTACTTTCAACTGACATCTGCCATTTGGGGAGAGTCAGGACACTGCATACGCATGAAATAGTCAGCTGATCCCACCAAAATCTGAGGGGGGGGGGGGGTAAGGTGACTTTCTTCTTAGGTCTATGGGTAACTTTAAAGGAGTTGCCCGGTTGTAAACTACCAATTGCTTATTCTTAGGATAGGATATCAAGAGTAGATTGACTTGGGTTTTCTGGCTGGTGCCCCACTGATCAGCTGTTTCTTGGGCTGGTGCGCTCTGCTTAGAGACCTTTTCTGCAGGAAGCAGACCGCTCCGTTCCCACTGCAGTGGCCAGACTTGGCATTGCAAGCCATTCATTTCAATGAGAACTTTGCCTGTAATACCAAGGCTTGCTACTGCAGTAAGAACGGAGCTGCCTGCTTCCTGCAGAAAACTGCTCATTAAAGCAGGTCCTGAGCTGCGGGCCACTGCTGATCTGATTACATGTCCTATGGATAGGCCATCAATAGTTTACAAGAGGACAACCTTTCAAGAGCTACTTCCATAATGCACCGTGAAATGGAAAGTTCCACAATTTAGTGTGTGTGTGTGTGTGTGTGTACAGTTGGGGTCTGTAGCAGGATAAAGGTGCCATTAGTCCATGGGGAAAGAGACCACCTTCATTATATAGTCATGTGCTTGAGCCATAAGGCGAGGGCTATACCAGGACTTTAGCTCCACGGCTTCTGTGAAATAAATTAAAGGTACTTTTACACAGAGTGATTATTTCCCAAATTATCGCTTTAAACTGTGGATTCAGAAATGGTCATCCCATGTAGAAGCTTGCCTAAAAACCAAGCGACGGTCAGGCTGTGTAAACAGGAGTGTCTCAATCTGTTTAATGTGAATGGAGGTGGTTGGCTGGAGCCATCTCCAACTGCTTTGCCTTCATTCACTGAACTATCTCTCATGTGTAAAAGCACAGGAGCGATGGTCACTGGGATGGCTGTCGGGTGCTAATGTGCCTGACCATCTCATATAGGGACCCCAAGTAGCACTATTTGTGCAACTCAATGCTTCTGCAACAGGAGGATGTGCAGTAGCTGCATCTTGATGCAGTGTTGGTCCAAGCCCAGCTGTGCAACTATTGCACTTTATCTTCTATATATTTGTCAATGTCTGTTTGTTGGAGCCTCACTCACACGCAATATACGACTGATTGACACGACATTTTGCACGTAGTATAATCTCAACCCAGAGAAGCTTATAGGCTAAAGAAAATTCAGAAATTTTGTTGTCTTGGCAACCTTATTTGTAACCCTCAAACTTGCTTTCACCTATGGATTCTACGGACTTTATTTTGGTATTCCTGGTTATTTCCAACAATTCCTACTAGTCAGACTGAGCGTTGAAAATTTGTTTCAGGACTGCTTTTTAGCCCCAGTCTAACCCTGGTGGAGCCAATCATTGGCCTGTTTTTGTCCTTTTGTGTGGATAGCAGTTTGCAAAAATATATCCCCAGACAGGACTACATGGAGCAAATGTATGAACATCGGCCCTCATTTATCAAAGCTGTCTAACAGTAAATTAACAAACAGTAAAAAAAACAACTGTTTTTGGTGACCATAGCAACCAATCGCAGAGCAGCTTTTGTTTTACCTCAGCACTAAGAGATTAAATACTGTTGCCCATAGCAACCAATCAGAGCAGCTTTCATTTTATCTCCGCACTGAGGATTGAAAACTGTTGCCCATAGCAACCAATCACAGCACAGTTTCATTTTACCTCAGCAGAATAACAAAAGCTGAACTATGATTGGTTGCTATTGGCATCAAAAAATGCAAAATTTTACTCAAATTGGACCAGAAATGGGGATTTGTATACGACACGAACAAACAGATTTTGTGTTTTAGCTATAAGATGCCAAGCAAGCGAAGAACCTGTTTGGGCAGAAGGACAATAGCTGCACATAAAGTAGCAGCCGCTCAAGTAGCTGCAGCGCTGGAGCAAACTTAACGGCCGACTCGAGAATCAACGCACTCTACAAGCCACCGCTCGACTAGCCGAGATGCCATAGCAAACTAACGGCTGACTCGAGAATCAACTCGAGCAACAAGCAGCCGCTCGAATTGTAGAAACTGACGAAGCGAAGCATGCCCGACATTCTTAAGACCGATAGACACAATTTTGAGAAGAACAGCTTGGAAATTCTTGGAGGGGGAAGCTTTTAGATACAATACAAACAATAACTACAAGTGTCATCCCCAGCTTTCTATTGGCCGAATGAACACACAATGTTTATATTGCAATGCTCTAAAGTGGCCCCAGGAGACCCCTGGACTATGTTGCTATGGCGAGAAGGTTTTACTATCAACTAGAGATGAGCGAGTATACTCGCTAAGGCACATTACTTGAGTGAGTAGTGCCTTAGCTGAGTATCTCCCCGCTCGTCTCTAAAGATTCGGGAGCCGGCGGCGGGGGAGAGCTCACCGCTGCAACTCACCTGTCACCCGCGCCGGCAGCCGAATCTTTACAGACAAATGGGAGGATACTCTGCTAAGGCACTACTCGCTCGAGTAGTTAGCCTTAGCGAGTATACTCGCTTATCTCTACTATCAACGCTTAGAACTCCTAAACCACTATAGACTCTGACGTCAGGGGCATCTTCTGGATCTAAACACTTCCTGGAAAATATGAGAAAGAACAACTCCATGTTTTCAAATGACATCCTAAAATGCCACGTTTTGCATTGCACACGTTCTGCATCGGGTACCGGGCTAGTAGAAGTATATGGGAAAACTGCAATCGGGTAACTGTTGGGCATCTTTTCCTTATTTGCTTCACTTGTAGAAAGAGTAGGAAAATTAAGCATCACCCTCCAAACTGTCAAGAATCGTTCCTGCCACTGCTGTTGGTGTGAGTAAAGCCGTAGTGTAGCCCTAAAATTTGAAAGATTGCAATCTAGATCTGTATGAAAGGAAAAAAAAAGTGATAAAATTTAAAGACCCAATCTCCGTTCTTTTTTTATCTTCTGATTCTATTTCTGGGCTATCGGCATGCCACGGTGAGCGCACCGCAGCCGTTCGGGATTCTTTGTGCTCGTTACATCCAGCGCTAGCTCTGTTTCTTGCCTGAGCTGCACGGAAACTTCCATACAATTTCTAGACTCCTGGGATTCGGCGATGTAATTTTTGCCTTGTGGTGGTTGCTGAGGTTTTTGTAGCATTTTTAAGTCTGAGACAAACACAATAGAAACATTTGTCTTTCAGAATGCCAGTGTTCCTTTCAAATGCAATTATTTGTGTGTTCCTTCTAAAGAGGTCCACAAATGTCTTTTTGTCTGCTTTAACCCCACCAGTTGTGTAGTTTCAACTCTAGAAGTGGTAACCTTCGTTTTGGAGAACTCTCATGTAACAAACCTAGCAGTGGAATTTTATGTGAGTGCTGTGATGTTGTCCAGTAAAAGGCATTACCCCCTGTAAACTGCTGATGAAGTGTGATTTGGCAGGGGGAGGGTAGACGCTCAAAGTTATGAAGAATCGGAGTCTACAAAATATTTGGTTCTTTTCTGGGGGGGATCTTCGGGTCCTGAGAGCGGCATTTGTTGAATAGCAGGCGACCAACGATGCGTGTGGTGTGGGGGGGCGGTATGCTGGCAGGAGAAGGGGCATGATGATGCCTGTATCACTATTTGCTTAGTAACATAGCAGCATCAAGCTATCTGATCGCTCCATCCTTTTTGCGTAGTCCTCTAGCCTATAGAAGGCTTTTTAAAGTCAGCAAGAGTGTTAGTTGGCACTCTTCCCATATCCTACTTCCCGACTGCAGGACATTCTAAAGGGTGACGGGTACATGCACACAGCTGCAATCAGTGCCAGCATTACAATATATTATACGTACTCTATTTACTTGACTGTTCAGCACTCTTTTCCAGTGGCCGTGAAAATCGCGCAAGATTTGTGCGTTGCCAGTTGCACAAATCTTGCATTAATATGTAACGCAAAAATTGTGGGATGTCTCTAACTTTAGGCTCTCCCTCGAACGCATTGTCCATTGTTTTCAATGAGGCCAGAAAAAGAAACCTTGCATACCGTGCTATGTGCATGTGAGTGTGATGCGAGGTTTGCCACTGAAAACAATGGGAAGCACTTGCTGATCCTCAGTTCAGCTCAGTCGCAGCGGAGGATTGCAACTGTACTAAAGTGATGGGAGGCTTTTTTTTTCTTTTTTTTTTGCGAGGACATCGCACAGGGGTGATATGGGCCCAATATCGCACAGGGGTGATATGGGCCCAATATCGCACTCGTCCGTGTGTAGGAAGCTCTGTCAGAAAACTGTTAACAAGATATCAGGTGGAAGTTGGCATACGGTGCTCAAAATGTCTGGATCATTGCATGCCATATGGATCTGTACATCCCATCACAGTATATGGACGATAGTTGATCGACTTTCTCCTAAGCATTAATGGTTGTGATTCATTAGCTTTTTCTCTGCAAAATTTGAATATCAGGTCTTTGACTTTATGTTCAATGTAGCTTTCTTTCTGGAAAATAATTCTCTTTTGCAGTTCTCTTGCAGACTGCAGCATGCTTTCTCCTTTGCTTTTCACTGCATTCGTTTTGTCACCTATCTTCAGGAATCTTCCTTTTGCAGAGAATAGTCCACACCTAATGATACTATCCCTGTTTTCTTTTCATCAGCTGTTTAGTTTTCAATAACCAAGTGACTCCCAACAAGTGATTCTCACTCGCCTCTGTTGTGCCCCGTGTGTATATGGGACACCAGTTGCCCATGATTACTTTTAGCTTAAATGGGTGTAGAAGTAGCTGAAAGAAGGTCCTTTTCATGGGATGATGCTTGGGTGCGTAAAGGCCCAACAGTCTCCTGATGGCTATCACCTCTGTGTTTTCACATAGTCGTTCAGTGAATGGAGGTGACTAGTGACTAATGAGCAATTTCTTACTGAGTGCTTAGTTGTTGGGACCCAGCAATCACTTTTTTTTTTGGGGGGGGGGGGGCTGCTGCGCGAAAGTACCCTTACATAGGAACTTATGGGAAAAATAAGAATTTTCAGTGTAAAGAAAGTTTGTTTCAATGTTAAAAGGGTAACTTTAAACATTGGCATTTCCTCTTCTCTCTAATGTTTTCTGCACTTCTGAACTCTGCAGTGTATGCAAGTCCCTGGACAAATGCCCCTTTTATCGATGAAGCACATGTTAATCTATTTTGATGCTGTTGCAAATATTGATGCAGACAGAAAGGAATGAGGGGGGAATGACTCTCGGCTCTGTCTGTAGTAAGTAGAATTAGCTGCTCTGTGTTAGTTGTTGAATGCAGACAGTGAGATAAAGCCATTCTTCCCTGTAATGGTTTTATGAGGTCGAGTCCTCTCTAATGGGGAGTAGAAGAGTCCAGGAATCAGGGAGTTTGAAGTTTGTTATTTGGTCTGGCCTGCTTTCTCTTTGAAATCAGATCACTCTCAGCGCTGCTTTCCTGAGGAGGTCCCTCTGCTGTTGAGGAGTAGGAGTGGTGATAATACAGAGTTTGCTTTTTTGCTGGCGCCAGAATGACTGTTTATCTGGAGATCTCGCCAATTACAGCTGCTTTCTTAAAGCTGCAGTCACCACTACCCCCTTCCCCTCCCCTCCTGCTCTCATTCAGCCACTCTGTCCTAGGAAATGGCATCTCGTCTCTTTTAGAGAGAAAAAAAAAAGTATTCTGTAATGAGCTGGAGGAGACAGACCAAACCCTACCCCAACCTTCTCGCTCTTGTTTTTTTCCGTTTCTTCATACAGTGCATTCTGTCTCTTGTACATTTTGTAGAGCCCTCATTTTGCAATTTAAAAAGAATAATTATCCTGCAAATTCTGCCTTGTCTGGGATTTCCATTGACTTTTATAAGTCTGTGTAACAGTTGTGCAGTGGTACTTTTAGCACTAAAGTGCAATCTGCATTGTTACATTGGGACATACATATATGGTGAGTGACTGACTTAAAGATTAAAGATGAGCGAGCGTATTCGTTAAGGGAAATTACTCGAGCGAGTACGGGCATTTTTGAGTACATACCTGCTTGCCCGAAAAGATTCGGGGGCCTGTGGGGCCCCTGCTGGCCCCCCAATCTTTTCGGAGGAGCAGGCATGTACTCTAAAAAGAAGTTCTGGGTTCAAATCTGACCAAAGACCATATTTCTGTTTTAGTCTTCATACTGTGAACTTGGCCTGGATCTTGTCTGATTGGGCCACCTAGGAATAATGGTTCTTTTTACGTGATCACTGTTCCAAACATGTTTTAATAATCATAGGGCTTGCATGTATGTGATATAGCAACGATGAAGTGAATTATTGCTGATCATTCACTTGCTGCACAGTGATTGGGAAAGTTTAGCATCTAATGATTGGATAATTATCTTGGTCCTTTAGCCTTAGTTAGGTTACTTTAACACGGGCCAATGATCTGCTGAAAAGTCGCACAAACAAGTGAATTGGGACTGATGGTTGTCCGGTGTAAATACAGGACCTGACAGGATACTAAGTGAGAAATCGCCCATTGGTTGCTTTGTTTCCGCTCAGTATACACTCAGTTGATCTTTGAATGACTGCCTGTTCAGTGACTGGAGGCGGGTGGCCAGAAGAGATCTCCACCATGCTTTGCCTCCATTCACTGAACTACTACTGCCCCTGTGTGAAGGCACAGGAACAGTCGTTGAGATTGCTGTCGGGCGCTAATGTTCTGGGCAGTTTGTCTTGTCTGGAAAACCTTGTTCTTTTTGGTTTGCACTGTAGGTTCACTCAATACGTGGCCAGCTCAATCAGTCTAGGTCTGCACTACACCTGAGAGTTGAGTGTTAAAGAAAACCTGTCATCACCTATAAGCGCTAAGTTTATGGGTTTTGAAGACAGGGGGTCGAAAGAGTGCGGGGGTGCGGTTCGCTTTCTATACTTACCTGGCTCCCTGTTCCCTCACTATCAGTCGTGAAAACTGGTGCTCAGTTCATGCATCACACTTATTTCTGGGGTGTGTGGTTTGTGTGTGTTTTTTGTATATGTGTGTGCGTGTGGACTGCATAGAGGAGTCCGATGCACAGACCGAATGGCGGTTTCTAGGGCTGTCAACGAGGGAAGGGGGAGCCAGATAAGTATAAAAGGCACATTTCTGGACTCTTCGGCCCCCAGCTTAAAAACTCATAAAATTAATTTGTGCTTATAGGACAGGTTCCCTTTAAGAAAAAAAGATCTTCATTGTGCCAAGTAAGTGGCTATATCACTACAGGGTTTGCTATGTTTCCATTAAAAAGGCTGTTGGTGGCCACCTTCAGGCCACAGGTTGCTGCCTGCCAAAACCATTCTTAAGAAACTAGCCCATATCTGCTGCCAGAATGTACTGAATTGCAGAATTTTTATTGTGTAGGAACCTCTTTTTCTGTTTGATTGACAATTTGTTTCTCTCTTTTTTGTAGAATCTCCTCCACCTCCATATTCTCGTCTGTCTCCAAAATTTGAGCAAAAACCTCTGGGTGAGTGCATACAATTTAATTGTGGTTCTTTTATGTCATCGTACTTACGTCTTCAGCTTTGTGTTGCACCTTAGGACTACATTCACACGTAGCAGATTTTCCACCCTTGTTTGAAGAAGTGAGAGATGCTCTGAAAATCTGCCACATAAATTGACAGATTTAAAATCCTCACGACGAGTCAATTTACGCTGCAGATTCTGAAACTTCCCATTCACTTTGTTGCTATTGTAATACACTAAGGCTTCGTGCAGCCATTTCTGCAACAGAAAATCTATAGCATAACATTCATTTTTCTAGAAGAGTGGCGGCTTGTCTAGGACGCTACTGTGGCTAACTTGTCACTGGATAGAAAACGAGGGCTTTATACATTTTAACCTCAGTTGAAGGTTGTAGTTTTTCTATTTGTGTGAGGGTGGAAATGATTGGCCTTGTCCAGCAACCAAGGCTGTGAGATAATATAGGCTTGTGTGATGAGCAGTGCCGACCATTGTGTCACCATTGCTATCTTCTGTAACCTGCACCATTGCATGTACTGACATACTGGCCATACTTGTTTGATACATTTCAGCCACTTGCACCAATAAATTTAAGGTGTACGGGAGTTGCCCAACTAGCCCTCTAGTCCTTTGTTCCCCATTGGAAATTAACATTTCAATTGTCTTTTTGCACTGGGTTATGCCCTCTTTAAAACATGCATGCATGGCTAATTGAATAGTTTACATTGTATTCTGCTAATAAGAAGTATTGTGTATGGCTATGGATGTAGACGGGCCAAATGTTGGGCAAACAATGCCCGATAATCATCCCTGCATACACTTGCTCCCTTGCTATTGCACGGGAGCTAGTAGCGCTGGCTTGCTCACAGAGCGGCCAGCAAGGGGGCGGGAAGGCTGCAGGAGATTTCTCTCCTCGCGCTCCCCCGCCCCTCTCCATTGACTTAACTTAGCGGCCGTTTAACCCCTTCACGACCAATGACGTACATTTACGTCATGGAGCCGCGGGGTATGTATGAAGAGAGGTTGCGTGGCAACCTCTCTTCATACAGTGCGGGTGTCAGCTGTTTATAACAGCTGACACCCGCGGGCAATAGCCGCGAGCGGCCGCGCGGCTGATCGCAGATATTAACCATTTAAATGCAGCGGCATTTAAATCCCCCGAACATCACACGGCTTCTCCCCCCCCCCCCCCTCGCGGTGAGATCGGGGGAGCCGTGCAGGTGTCATGGCAGCCGGGGGCTTAATGAAAGGCCCCAGGGCTGCCTTAACAGACTGCCTATGAAGCCATCCCCGTGGGGTGGCTTGATAGACTGCCTGTCAAAAAGCAGTATGACGTAATGCTATAGCATTACGTCATACTGCAGGAGCGATCAAAGCATCGCATCTTAAAGTCCCCCAGGGGGGCTTCAAAGTAATGTAAAAATAAAGTTTTTTTTAATTGAAAAAAAAAAAACTTGTAAAAGTTTAAATCACCCCCCCTTTTGCCATATCTATTAAAAAATCTAAATAATAAAATAAAAATACATATTTGATATCGTCGCGTCCGTAAAAGTCCGAACTATCAAAGTAACGCATTATTTTTCCCGCACGGTGAACGTCGTCCAAAAAATAAAATAAAGAACGCCAGAAATGCATTTTTTTAGTTACCCTGTCTCCCAGAAAAAACGCAGTAAAAAGCGATCAAAAAGTCGTATACATTCCAAATTGATACTATAAGAAACTACAGGACATTACGCAAAAAATGAGACCTTGCTCAACTACGTCAACGGAAAAATAAAAAAGTTAACGCGCGCACAACATGACGGCAGAAAATAATTTAAAAAAATTTAATGTCTTTGAAAAAAAGAGTATAGTTAAAAAAAAAACAAACAAAGTTTGGTATCGTAGTAATCGTACCGACCCATAGAATAAAGTTATCATGTCGTTTTTGTTGCCATCCGTGCACTGTAGAAACAAGACGCACTAAAAGATGGTGAAATGTCATTTTTTTTTTTTTTCATTTTACTCCACTTAGAATTTTCTAAAAGTTTTTCAGTACATTATATGGTACTTTAAATAGCACCATTGAAAAATACAACTCGTCCCGCAAAAAACAAGCCCTCATACAGCGACGTCGATGAATAAATAAAGGAGTTACGATTTTTTTTAAAGGGGGGAGGAAAAAACGAAAATGGAAAAAGAAAAAGGGCCGCGTCATTAAGGGGTTAATACTGAACAGCTGCTATTTACAATGAACAATGATTCATTGCTGCATAAACGTTGGCCGAGGAGCTGAACGATGAGCGCTCAGTGTAAATGTAAATGGCAGCCGTTCAGTATTGAACAGCCGCTAAGTTAAGTCAATGGAGAGCGAGGAGAGAAATCTCCTCAAGCCTCCCCGCTGTGAGCCAGCGATAGTCGCTCCCATGCAGCAGCACAAGTGCTAGTAGATGCGGGGACGAGCGCCGGGCATCGTTTACCCAACATTTGTCCTGTGTAAATGGGCCTTAAATCCTGTTTAAGAAGAAATATTTTATTACAGATCTAGTTTTTATTTGGTGAGCAATGCAAAATACACTAATCTACTAGTGGCATTTCTATGGAGGTTTGTTTTTCCTTTTTGAAGAAGAATTTGGCTGTTATGCGGTTGTCCATCTTATGCTTGCTGACCCAGGGAATTGTACCTCCTGGTTTATGAAGCCCGCCAGGTTTTATGTTGGCTAACACCATTGTCATGATCTCTATACACACGGTGAATGATGCGTTGGCTAAGGCTCTTTTCACACTGTTCTTATAATCCAGTGCTGGTTCCATCCTGGTTTCAGTCTTCTCTGCAGAAACTGGCAGGACAGAAGCGGGACCCAACCATAGTGATCAGTGTGTGAGACATGGAGACAAAACAAGTCTGTCTCATAGTGTCTGTCCCTGTCAGTCTTTTATGGCTAGTAGCAAACAAGTGTGTTCAGTCTGTGTGCTGTCCGAGTAAAAGAAACAAATAGCACACAGACCCTTAATAGTCATTGTGGCAAGACTCGCCCTTTTTTTTTTTTTTTTTTTTTTTTTTTACCCGAACGCATGGCATGTAGTATTCTGATCTGATTTGTGAATGATACCAGTTTTTTCATGTCAATTTGGATGCAAAAAATAGAAGGCGATCAGATGCTTTGTTTTCATTACTCAATTAATACGAAGTGCATAAAAAAGAACTGGGCAAATTTTCTGTTTTTTTTTTTTTTTTTATTTTATATGTTTTTGTGGACGTGAAAAAGGATGATATACTGAAATAAAATCTAAAAAAAAAATGGACATGCAGACTGCATATAAAACTTAACACATGGGGGGAAAAAAAGAATCCAGCCTTAACAAGGATGAGGTTTTGTTCTCGTGCCTCTGGTCTAAACTGGATAGAAATGTGCCGTACTTTCTGTTTATTGAAGGTGACAGCCAGGTTTCTCTGTTAGAAATTCCAGCCTTGTGTCTTCTAGAGCCCATTAGCACGAATATATATTCCTTAAGTACATGGACACAGACCCATTATAGCCTATCAAGTGATTCAAGCAAGTGATCTTTCGCATGCAGCAATTATCCTTGCTAAAGAAATGGCAGCATGTCCTATTCTTGTCCCGTTGTCCATTTTCACAGACGAGAATGACCCATGCCATACCGGGCAGCTTGGACAGCACGTGGGCGGTGGTTGTGTGCTATCCGAAATGCCCGAGAATCTTTGGTACAACTCGCGCAGTCATCTGAATGCTGCCTCCTAAGGAATCGTATGCATGTAGTGCAAGTCTTTAGCATGCCAAGTTATTGAGTAGTGAACTGTTTTGGACCAAAATTGGATATAATTTCTAAAAGATGTGATCACCTGACAAATAGCTGTTTGTAGGCTGATTGCTGCCCCCTTCACACAGGGCAATAATCGGGTGAACGAACATTTTCACAAGCCTTCGTATCCGATTATGAGCCCATGTAAAGGGGCCTACACAACTATGATAAGTAATCTTCCCATCGTGTCACTAGGTAAAATGAGGTGACACTTCTCAGTTGCTGGTCACCTCGTTAGGAATGGCGGTCACTAATTTTTAGCTTCCTTTATGGAAATGCAAGAGGTTTGCCTATTCTCTTGTCATGGACATGTGTTAATGCTTTGCGCTGTTATGATAGCGTTTACCCATATGAATTTTCTTGCAGAATAGTTGACTTTGTTGTAAATGAGCCACGGATGTGGTCCTTCTGTATTTATGTCAGTAGAGATGGCTTCCAGCAGATGCACCTGCTGACATGTTTTAACTGGACCCTTTAACTTTAATGGGTCTGTCATTATGACAGATTCTCTTTTAAGAAATGTTTCGACTATACTTGTTGTACCTGCAAGCTGTTAGTGCAGTTAGAATGAGCAGTGAAGCCTACGTTATATCCCCCAAAAAAGGCCATGCCTGTTGGGGGAATACAGTGTACTTGGGGGGAAAATGGCGCAGTCTTGTGAAGAGTATTGATGCATATGGAGCTTGCGATAAATGCCATTGTTTCTAATGCTATTATGAATGTCAAAGTCTTTTACCCCGCTGCATCCCAAAAGGGGTGATACGTCACTTTCTTGTACGGAAAAATGACTGCCACCACCCTGACATCTCTGCGTCGTAGATTTTAGCTGATCCCTTGCTACTGAAGGATACTCCCTCCTAGAAGTCTCATCTAAATTGTGCTCCCAAATTAATGAAGTGGCATTCTTTTCCTAAACAGACCTGTGAGAGCGCACTCTTTTTATTCTCCTTAACAAACGTCTAATGTTCCGTTGTAAACGTTGTCCATTTGACAAAGGTCCAACCTCCCAAAATACCGTATTTACTCCTTGTGTAAATATTATTTCACTGAACTAATTGCGCTGTCTCCATTAGTCAAACAAATCAGCCAGAGGAAGGATGGCTGCTGGACTTGGAAAAGAGAGGTTGGGTGGATCGTCTCCGCTGGAGGTTAAAGTAGGCCTTCCTCTAATTACCCACCACTGAACAACTTTCAAATTGAATTAGTTAGGCCTCCTTCCCACGAACGGATTTCCGCTGCGTAATTCGCGGCGAAAATCCGCTGCGTTGCCCGCTGCTATTAGTTTCTATTGAACCTAACAGCTCAGGGCACATGGTGCGGAATTCCACCGCAGAATTCCGCACCGCGAAATCTCCCGTCCTCACCCGCGGCATGCTCTATTTGCCGCAGTCAATGGAAGCCGTCTGTTCACGCTATCTCCCGCTGTAACACAGCGGAAGATAGCGTGAAAACACTTTCCCGCCTACCGCCGCCGCGTCACATGACGCGGCCGGCCGCGTTGGTGGGTGTGTCATGTGACGCTGCGGCGGTGGGCGGGGAAGCGTCATGCGGGAGCGAAGACGCCGGATACGCTGGAAAGTATAAGGTCTCTGGGGGGCGCCGTGACGGGCTTCGGCCCGGAATATTCCGCGGCGGTGCCCGTCACGCTCGTGTGCAGCCGGCCTTATAAAGGTACTTTTTCTGTGCAACTGTTGTTCAAATGGTCGCTCGGAAAATTGGTTGATGCGTAGAAGCGACAGTCGTTTGTTTGCTTTTACACAGAATGATGATTGTTCACTTGGTTGCAAAGATATTGTTCATAGAGGGGATCTCCATACAAATTCCCTTGCAAGTCTTTCAGATAGGAACAACTATGACTTTACACCAAAGTGACTTTTGGTCAACCACCAACTATTTTATTGGTAAGCTGAAACAAAAGGACTGGTGACTTACCGCTTGTCACCCTGTTGGTGGTCATGTTTACGCTGAGCAAGATCACTTGCATTTGCTTTTTCAAATAATTTTTTTTGTCTGGTGAAGGTTCCCTTTTAGTTGAACTGTGTCATCCCTGGAAATATTTCGGTGTTATGTCAAGACGTCCTTTTACTGTGGCGCTATTTATTATGGCAGTGATTTTTTTTTTTTTTCCATGTTAGTGTTACATAATAATCCAAAAAAAGTTATCACCAACGGTAATATGAAACTTTCAGCCTTTATTAAAGTGTCACAGCTTCTCTTCTCTTGGTCTTGCGACCGAAACGTGTTCCTTTTTGTGACGAGAAGAAGAGTGCCACAGCTTCTCTTGTCACAAAGAGGGAACACGTTTCGGTCGCAAGACCTTGGTCACCCAAGACCAAGAGAAGAAAAGCTGTTAGACATATTACCGTTGGTGATAAGTTTTTTTTTTTTTGATTATTCTGCTGAATCTCGTGGTGGACTACACGAAACATCACTGAGTGAATACCCAGCCGGACTACAGAAGCAGGGCAGAGGATAAGAGGTGGTGAGGACAAACTAGTTTTTCTTTGGCTTAGTGTTACATAGTTTTAATTGATTTTTTTTGTATTTTTTATTGTAATATTTCTAGTGTGATCCTTTTAGGGGTGCTGTTACATAAGCACCACTAACCTTCACTATATGGCTCGAATTTCCTGGCTACGCCTAAACTTGCATGTTCAGCTTGGCAATTACCAGTAAAGCTCATATGATTTGAGCTTGTGTACTAAAGGAATTCTTCATTGGTCAGTCCATTAGTATATGTCCCATGTGTACAAGTGAACGGCTACTATCACTTCTTCAGCTGTGGTCCTGGAGATCAGAACTTGGGGACCATACTTTTATTAGTGATGTGTTATTTGAATGCTAACTCAAGGGCTTGTCTTGAATATTTAAAGGAGCTTCCCCAAACCACTGCATCCTCTGCTGGGAGCGCTCGGCTGTATGACAGTTGGACACTCTCAGCGGGCATCAGCTGGATGCAGAGAACAAGCGGCCCCCCCACTTGTTCTCTGCATCCTCTGGAGGTCAATGTTTGAGCGATCATCTTGCGATGTAAATGACACAACGATTATCGCTCAAAAGACAACTTTTGAGCGATAATCGTTGTGTCTAAATGGGCCTTTAGAAAAGGAGGGTTGATGTTCTGACACCCGCCAATCAACTGTCCATCGTGCACTGTTGCAGTGAACTGAACAAGAAGCAGATACCTTCTGCAGCGCCTATGGAAATACATGAGCACAGTGCATATAACACTACATGGGCCGCTTTACAACATGGAGAGCTGTTTCCTGCTTCATACACCATGACATTGGCTCAACAGACAGCTGACCTGTAGGGGCCTACCAGTCAGCTGTTGATGGCCTATCTGAGGATAGAATATATATATATATATATATATATATATATATATATATATATATATATATATATATATATATATATATATATATATATATATATATATAATAAAATTTTCAGACCTGGAAAACACCTTTAACCCTTTCCAATCCACTGTCTGACGTCTAAAGACATTCTGATTAAAGCCTGTACAGCTCTGATGTCGGAAGACATCCGGCAGGGTATTCTTACTGTATATTACTGGCTGCTATGTTCTTGAGGGCCTCTCCAGCATGTCCAATACCACAGTACTGGCTCTAGCCAGCAGATGGCGCAATTGTATAATGGCAGAAAGAAAAGACCCCCTAGGAAACCCTGAATTCAAAATTGGATTGCAAAGGGTTAAAGAGAATCTGACACCTAATTTTAGCCCTATAAACTTATTGGCTTAAAGTAGGTGACCCGCTGAGTCTGGGGATGTAAGTGTTCTACTTGCCCCCTGGTGTCAGCGCCAAATCCACTGCTCAGCACATTGTGCGGCGAACTTAAGTCTGCTTATTTTAATTTAATAATGGGTGGACTACTGAACAGCACTGCTCAATGCACTGAGCATCGGCTTCCATTGTTGATTCCGGGGAACGATGAGGGAGGCAAGTCTAACCCTTACATCCCCAGACTCTGTGGGTCACCTACTTTTAGCCCATAAGCTTAGCTAAAAGAAGGTGACAGTCTTTTCTTTTTTCTTTTTTGTTTTTTAATTGCTAAAATTTAAAGGGGTTGTCTCGCGGTAGCAAGTGGGGTTATACACTTCTGTATGGCTATATTAATGCACTTTGTAATGTACATCGTGCATTAAATATGAGCCATACAGAAGTTATTCACTTACCTGCTCTGTTGCTAGCGTCCCCGTCTCCATGGCTCCGTCTAATTTCGCTGGCTTCTTGCTTTTTTTAGATGCGCTTGCGCGGTCCGTGCTTCTGGCTGGTGAATGGGGCCGCTCGTGCTGGAGAGCTGGTCCCGCGTCATCGTAGCTCCGCCCCGTCACATGTGCCGATTCCAGCCAATCAGGAGGCTGGAATCGGCAATGGAACGCACAGAGCCCATGGTGCACCATGGGAGAAGACCCGGGGTGCACCATGGGAGAAAACCGCAGTGCATCCCTGGGAAAGGACCGACGGCCATCTTTGGGAGAAGATTTTTTAAACTCCTTATTTCGTCGGATCGGTGAGTAGCAAGCGGTTTAAAAACCGCTTCAATGTGCTATTTTATGCCAGGGGGATGACAGGGGGAATGGGGTAAGGTAAAATTTCAAGGTTTGCCGCGAGACAACCTCTTTAAGAATAAACGGAATTACCAGGACAAATTATATTACAATTCTATGTCTTTCACATGGTACCAGTAGCTGTTATCTGACTGACACCATGCACAATGGGGTTTATTGGCTATAGAAAACAAGTTTTCTGGTGAATTATTCCAAAAAACGTTTAAGCATGCTTTCCACCACATCTACTTTGTACATTAGACACTTACAGACAATCTTCTCTTTTTTTTTTTTTTTTTTTTCCAAAGGGGTGCCCTTTGACAGATTTAAAATCGGTAGACCCGCTGTCATAAATCTGGTGCATTTTAAGACTGTCTAGTCCAAGTTTACACTGTCTAACTAAATTAGGGCTCACTCACATGGACTCCTCTGTTGTTGTAATTAACAGGGCTAAAAGCCCATTAACTAATGGCTCATTTACATGTAACGATTATCACTCAATATTTGGTCAAATGAACAAATTTGAGCGATTAATCGTTGTGTGAATGCAAAAAAAAAAAATCGCTCACTTGCCGTTTGCTGTTTTGTTTAGCTGATTTTTTTTTTTTTTGTCAACTTAAAGAGAAAAATCCCTTGTTGGCTCACTGGCATCTCATTCTGTATAAATGCACTAAAGCAAGAAATGGACAAGAAGCCTGCGAGCTGGAGGCAAGTCTTTCAGTTTAAACACTCTGCATGAGCGCTAATGACCTTAGCATTGAAGTCAGCACTTCTGCAGCCGTTCGAAAAACTGTCGGCCCGTGTAAAGGGGCGATTACATAAAACAGAACGGTCCAGTTAGTCAATAAACCCCAATGTTTATCATTCAAATGTAGTGACGTAATGCCATGCGATCACACCAGCTCACTATGATGTGAGTGAAGCTATTCCACTTCCGGCTCTGACCCTATGCGGACGTCTAGCTCGGCTGCACAGACAGTGGGCCTGAGGATAGCTGATCGGCAGGAATCTCGAGCGCAGACCCTTGCCAATCGGCTATTGATTTCCTCAGGATAGATCAATAGTAAATGTCTGGAAAACCCCTCTTAAAGGGGTTGTCTCACGCCGAAACGTTTTTTTTTTTTTCCCATTCAATAGGCCCCCCATTGGCGCGAGACAAACCCAAGGGATGGGTTAAAAAAAAAAAGTTTATTACTTACCCGAATCCCCGCGCTGCAGCGACTTCTTTCTTTCTTTTACCAAGATGGCCGCCGGGATCTTCACCCACGATGCACCGCGGGTCTTCTCCCATGGTGCACCGTGGGCTCTGTGCGGTCCATTGCCGATTCCAGCCTCCTGATTGGCTGGAATCGGCACACGTGACGGGGAGGAGCTACGAGGACCAGCTCTCCGGCACGAGCGGCCCCATTCACCAGGGAGAAGACCGGACTGCGCAAGCACGTCTAAAAACGCCAGAAGACAGCGAATTTAGACGGATCCATGGCGACAGGGACGCTAGCAACGGAGCAGGTAAGTGAATAACCTCTATATGGCTCATAATTAATGCACGATGTATATTACAAAGTGCATTAATATGGCCATACAGAAGTGCTGAAACCCACTTGATTTCACGAGACAACCCCTTTAAGGGCTGATTCACACCATTGTGATTATGGGTTTTGCAGTAACTTTCCAAAATCATGGCAAAAGCGCAGCATTTTTGCAACCATTTTGGAAAAGCGTGATCTGACCGCAACATGTGAAGTAAGCTCTTACGGCCTGCAGATCCCGCTTGCTCACCTTTTACTAATTGCCATACAGCTGTACAAACTCCTTTTCGCTGACTTATGGTGTGCGTTCATTAAGAATATGATCCCCTAATTAATATTTACTCTGCGATCATCCGGTATTCGCCAGAGCTTCCCTTTACTGAACTTCGCTGGTAGTTTCCATAAGACACGGGAACTAAGAATTGGTAATGATCGTCTCTTAGATTTCCTGCTGACATTCATTTCAGACATTCGTAAGTCGTCTTATGCTCTGATACTCTTCTGAAGCTGAAGGATTTTCCTTTCTCTAATGCAGAAGGAACAATGTGGGTAACTTGTTAAAACAAAGTTTCTTGTGCTTCAGTAGCAGAGGGAGGAAGGAAGGAAACCTGCAGGAATAAACAACTTCAAGAATGTTAATGTGGGTAATTAAGTATGGTAACTATGAAGCATTTAAAGGCTTCGTGTAACCTTATCCTTCCAGCACCATGTTCCAGCCTGCTTTGTGGTCAGGGCAGTTGAAATTTTACATGCTACAGACAAAAGGAGGGGGTGGGTGTAACAGGAGGAGGGGATGTAGACCCTGCAGGCAGTGCCGCGCTCCCAGCAGGGATCCAGTGGGGACTTGGTGACATTGGGCTGAGCCACTGCAGTTACCTGCGTTACACATTCTGTCTTGAGGATTATTCTCCTTGATGCACTGGTTAGATATGTTAGGTTAGCTTGGAGTTTCCTACTTTTTTTTATTAAATGCATGGCAAATTTCACATCTTTCCTTTAAACTAGTATCACAGCTTTATATAGGCATCGTTGTATAACTAACAGTGCTGCAGTCACATACTTTACATGCCTGCAAATTCAAATGCCATTACTTATTTTCTTCACTTGTATAGCGCTGTAGAATATGGATATGCTATATATCACTTGATAGTAGGTTTTGTCCCTATTGGGGCTCACAATCTCTAAATTCATCTTAAGTATGTTTTTGGAGTGTGGGAGGAAACTGGAGTAGCCAGAAGAAACCCATTCAAACACAGGGAGAACGTACAAACTTCATGCAGATGTCAGACTTGAACCAAGGACCCCAGCACTGCAAGGCAGTAGTGCTAACCACTGAGCCACCATGCAGCTCACATTGACCTGTTCTTGGACTCCTGTCTTGTTCTATGGCATAAGACTATTTGGGATCACCCTTCAAAGGGTTTGTGCCATTTAAAGCAACCCCAATCCATATGCTGTGTTAGGGAATATGGACATCATGGTACCCCCTTCACTACTAACTGGAGTGGTCTGCCACTACAAACAGTGGTCATTCAGTGAATGTGTGTATACATGGTCATCCATTCATTTTAGAGTGGTTTTCCAGGGATAAGATATTGATCACCTGTCCACAGGATAGGTCATTAATATTGGATTGGTGGGGGGTCCACTGCTTGGGACCTCTACTGATCAGCTGTTTGAAGAGGCCATGGCACTCGGGTAAGCGTGCGACCACTTCAGACGGTGGGGGTCCTGGGTAGTGGATCCCCACCGATCAGATATTGCTGACCTATCCTAAGGACAGGTAATCAATCTTAGCCCCAGAAAAACCCTTTAATTAGATACCATGTAGAACCACATTTCACCTACAGTGGTGGCTCTTGCCCTTTCTCCTCAAAGTGTGCGTCAGACCAGCTGTATTTGGGGTGCTATAGCTGCAACTCTCCAAGCGATGACTGGCAGATGGAGACAATACAAGCAAGAAAGGTCTTGTTAAAAATGTTCCATACGATCAACTTATTAATCTTGGCCCTCAAAGAAGGTGAAAAGGAAGAGGCTCAGCACTGCTTTCCAGGAACATACAGGAATTAGAAGGTGCAGCGTCTCGGATAGGTGGTGCAAGAACACAATTTAATCCATCATATGGAAGGTTACATCATAGATGCACACAGGTGCAAATAGTGGCAACAAGCTTTTTCACATGAAATCAGCAAGGTGTTCCCTCAAGTTACAACGTTCCTCCCAGAACCAATTAATATTTGTAAGTTGAAAGCATTATAACTGGAGACCAAAACTTTATGGGAATCTAGTACAGGACTTGTTTTGTAATCCCTAAATTTGTCATTGCAAAATAAGGGGGGGGGGGGGGGGGGGGGGGGGAGTGAAGTTTAACAATAACTAATACAAATAGTTTTTACATGGAAGACAGATCTGCTGGAAGATGTAAATCACATCAGGGATCTCATGATTGTCTGCGGCATTTTGCTGCATGTTGAATGTAGCTTCAAATTACAATGGCATAGGAAAGCTCATTGTATGTTGAAAATATTGTAACTTGAGGAATCGCTGCATTGTGCCAGTTAACCCCTTTGTGACTCAGTATATTTAGGACCTAAGGACGTTTTGTGGATTTTCATCTCCACTTTTCGAAAAACCATAACCTTTTAATGTTTTTCTGTCGACACGGACAAATAAAGTTTTGTAAGGGGGGGGGGGGGGTACGTCTTTAATCATACAGCACAAATGGCTTGATACATTTTTTTCTTCTTCTGCAGGTGTGTACAGGTCCGACTATATATATATATATATATATATATATATATATATATATATATATAATTAGTAGTTTCCCACTTTTTGTACAGTAAATACTCGATAAAATTGCGCTGGCATGGACCCGGCTTTAAAAGGAGGAAAGTGTGGAAAAATTTAGTGTTTTTGCCTTTTTCTTTTACATTTGACTGGAACGTGCGATGCTATGATCTTACTGATAATACATTGCATTACTTCTGTACTGCAATGTATTATCACTTCTCATAATGATCACAGGCGACAGCAGACCTGGACGCTATTGTTTTGGCAACCCATCCGCGATTATATGACACCCTTTTTATGTGAAGCCTTTACATGCCACAATTAACATTGATCACAGCGTATAAGGAGTTAACAATAGAGATAGGTGTTCTTACTGTTCCCCAGTGTTGCAGTGGGAGACCGGCTGTCAGTCTCTAACTTTATTTGTATTCTATATAATCTGTATTCCCATGAAGTACAAGGCGACAGAGTGAAAGTAGTAGCTTTTAGGGTGATTTGGATATAGTAAAAGCTGCATGCAAAAAAGTAGATCTAGTGAAGCTGTGTCACAAGCACATACGCCTTTTTCTATGTGGCTCTTGATACAGTTTTTACCGTATCCAAAAAGGTGTCTTGTATGTCCTATAAGTTGTATTTTTAGTTTTGTTTTTTTTTTTCTTTTGATGAATGATTTCGAGTAGTAAGGCCATCAGCTGGGACCCTTAACCAGTACAAATAACAAATAGATCTAGACCTCTATGCAAGAACTTCCACATACATCAATGGGATTTTTGAAAACCTCTTGCTTATTGAAAAACCTCTTTAAGGAGCTATCCTATGAAAACTATTAATTCTAGTAAACCCCAGCTTATAATTAACCCCCCCCCCCACCCCCTTTTTTTGTTGTTTTTGCTCTCACACTTATTAAATTTTTTTTTTTTTTTACTGTCCCCAGTTATTTTAGGACTGATGGTAGAGTAGCTTCACCTGCTCTTTCTATTCTGTGTCCACCTCCAGTAAATGTTCCAGGGTGGTCGCACATGCTCGGTCTTGCGCTTCTCTGGGTATGTGGAGGGATCCCTGGTGTGGTGAGCGGCTGCTTCTGAAGTTGCTGCGTCTTCTCTAATATCAGAAGAGCTGCTAAGCAAGTGATAAGAGTGAGACAAGCAATACCGAAGAGAAGAAAGACTGAGTAGGTGTGAGCACTTTGGAACAATTACTGTAGTGGACTGTACACAAAGGCGCTTTTATAGCAAGTGTCTCTATTTTGATATTTAGTCCTGGAATATCCAGGGATAGAAGCATTTTATTTAATAAGTGTAAACTACGTTTTAACATTGCGGGCTGAATTTAACTATAAAAAAATAAATATTTTAGTGGGACAACGCCTTTAGGCCTCTTTCACACTGGGACCTATCTGTGCAAAAATCACGCATGTAAAAAAAACTTGCGGCTATTAGTGCCAATGGTTTCCTATGGGAACTTTATGATGTTGCGCAGAAACCATTGGTTTTAATAACCAAAGTTTTTTACGTGAGCATAGGTCCCCGTGTGAAAGAGGCCTTAGGATGTTGTAGGTGCACACCTATATGACTGAAATAGTTGGTGCCAGTAATTAGTCATTGATAACAATTTCCTGCTAATGAAATAGATTTGTCAACCTTCGCTATTGGAAATGGATACAAGCCAATCACAGTGATGTCTGACGGATTCCCGATTGGAAGCCTCATAAATTGTAGGGAAGTCCAGTAAGTCTACTTGGATGAGACAGCACTGGGTACTTGGTTTAATGAAATGTACCATTTTATTAGGCTTTAAATATTGTAGACGGGCCCCTGTTTCTCAGATGGTCTTTGAAGCTTTGTTATAATGTAATCTATCATTTTATTGGTCCTGCCTATACACTTTCACCTACTTTAATGATGCTGTATAAAGGCTCTGGCCGCTTCCCTCGCCTGTAAGCGTTCCGACTTGTTCTCTGCATCTGAATATTTTTAATTATGTGCATGTATTCCAAGGTTTGAGGAGATCCGAAATTGAGTTTGCTTGAGAAACGCATTATGGCGATGGTCTCCATGGATCTGTTACTTAGGGTGGCTTTACACAGAACGACTGTCTCCCAAAGCAATCGCTCATTCGAGTGAATGGAACTGATAGTTGTTTCTTGTAGACGTGGTCACCAACAGGGTAATGAGCCATAATCCGTAGTCGCTAGTCTGTCATTTCAGCTCACCTATAAATAGTGGCTGGTTGATTATAGTTTGGTGTAAACCTGCCAATGTTTGTCTTTCATTGACTATCTAATAAACTTTGGGAGGTGTGCTCTTCAGCAACCCAAATGTGAACAAGTGCTGTGTGTAAAAGCACACCAACAACTCTGTCCAATAACTATTTGAACAATACTTGTCCCTCAATACTTGTGCGACCACTGCTCTGTGCAAATGGGGGTACACGGGAGCCCTGTTTTCATGATTGTTGTGGGTTCCAGTGATCAGACCCCCAGCGACTGAACACTTATCTCCAATCTGAAGGTTGGTGGTGAAGATTTTAAACCTGACACAATCCCTCTAAACCTCCCAACTGCTCCATCAGGAGCTCCTCAATTTGACAGTAGAAGCCGGTTCACAGAGGCGCAAGCACATTTTCAGCTGTATTTATGCGACCGAAAATCATTTACACCCACAAATTTTGCTCTTGCGTGTTTGTGTGCGCAGATACACTTCGTAATTGCGTATGCAAAAAAAGGCACACAAAATTGCATGGATTCAGTGTACATACGCAGCGAGTTTGCCCAGTTTCCTGCATGCATTCACGCACACCCATTAATTTCAATGGGCTTTCATGATGCGTCTATGCGCCAAGATCAGACTTGCCATGTATGTTTTCGCACAAGCACATGGGTAAATGAGAATAAACACATTGAAAATAAATGGGTTCTATTCACAGCGTATTACACATGCAAATATTGCTCGGGTAATACACAGTGCAAATACGCTCATGTGAACGAGCCCAAAGACTGCGTTTGCACACTTGAGGTGTGTTGAGGAGGATTCTGAAGCTGCACTGATATGGAGATAGGTGTGATTTTCACATTGGCTGTAAGTTACCGACTTATGTAGCTATAAGGCCTCATGTCCATGGCCGTTACCGATTAAACCGCTGCAAGTGTTCCCGAGGTGGTTAGTAAATTCCTCGCTCTGTTTCATAGCAGGGTGGCATATGAAGTCGCTGCCCATATGCAATGTATTACATATGGACAGCATTTGCATACTCTGCCTATACAAAAGTATATGGCTCGTGCTACGCAGAGAAATGGAGCATGTTATGGTCTATTTCTTGTGTGTATCTACGCACACGTGCATGGCTCAATGAAAGTCAATTGACTCCACTCACCGCATATCACGCAGCCGTGCAACATCGGTGAAATATGCAGTGATGAACACCAGTGGACATGAGCCCTAACAGTGATTTCGCGCACAGCAGAATTTTTTTTTGCACAATTTTGGCTGTGGAATGCGTGCCAAAACTCCACAGCAAAGTACAGTACAATGGAAGTAAATGGGGTCTTAACAAATCCTGTTCACTCACGGCGGAAGAAATTCCTAGTAGAAAATTGTCATGCTTAGCTATTTTCAAATCCTCAGCATCTTCTATCTATTGTGGAGGAGTGACTGATGTCCTCCACGGATGTCATGCATCGCAATGTAATGAGTGAAATTCTCACCAAAATTTGCAACAGTCCTGCAGATTTTGGTGTGGAAAATTTCCACTGCATGCGCTCGTACTTCACGCAGATTGTCCCACTGCAATTAGCAATACAACAACTTTTGTTTTTTATTTATTTTTTTCCAGTCTTCATTTTCTGACCTAGAAATAGTATATAGGTTAATTACATTTTCTGCTTCTCTTTTCCAGATCTCTCGGATTCATACACTGAAATGGATGCTTCAGGGTCACTGTGTATTACTGCTGGGGATGTCTCAGGTATGTACAATATCTGACACTTGTATCACACCCAGAAAGGCTATGGCATGGTTTTTGGTTTGATTGTTCACTGTATGCCAAGAAGCTTAGTCTGACTGTGCAGGTAGGGGGGCAATGTCACAGGTATAATGCCAGGTTCACTCATCACCAGTTATGCTTTACTGCGCTTATTTAAAGTCTATGGACACCTGTAGATAAAAATGTATTTTAATACATGTATTTTAAGCTAAAAATCATCTTTTTGTAATATTTTATTAAAAATGTGGCACTGTTTGACTTTTGTAGTCTACATGTATTCCTAAATTGAGCTTTGATTAGTTTGCAAACTGGCTTAAAAGATAATTCAGTAGAGTCGGGGGGGGGGGGGGGGGGGGGGGCTGGGGACCAAGCCATTAGACAGCCTGCCGGAGATGATAGTAAACTGCATTCTGCGCCTCTTGTGTATTGTGTAGAAGACAAACCGCTAAACCTAAGGGCGGATAGACTTTTTTTTTTTTTTTTGTTGCTCACATACAACCAAATGTGCTGTTTTGGTTGTTTATATTTGAGTGTATTGCTTAGACCTAGGCATGGATATCGGACAACTGAAAGAAGCTGTGCAAAACTGAAAAAACATGGAGGGAGCTCTCCTTTAGGGTTGCCGAAGGTCATGAACGACGAAACTGCTAACAACATTGCTCAGACTAGGTTCACATTGCCATCGCTGGTTTTGTTTGGCTCTGTCTTTGGCGCCAAATAGAAAAACTTGAAGTGCCAGATCCGGCATATGCTGACCCAGACGGCATTGAATTCCCCCTATCATTAAAGGGGTTGTGCAGTTGTAAACTATTGCTGGTCAAGCCTCAGGATAGGTCATCAATAGTAGATTGGGGATCCTTTATCCAGGACCTTCATTAATCAGCTGTTTGCCTGGCTGATGTGCTCATGTGCTGAGCTAATTTCTACTAGAAGCAGACAGCTCCTTTCCCACTGTAGTGGTCACACTTGGTATTAAAGGCAAAGTTACTATTCACTACTGTAACGGTAATACCATGCCTGGCCTCTGCAGTGGGAACGGAGCTGTTTGCTTCCTGCAGAAATTTAGTCAGAGAACAGCTACGGGTAAGCCATCAATAGTTTGCAACTAGACAACCCCTTTAACTATAATGGGGTTTGTCTGGCTACCAACAGGCTGGGAGAAGCTTTTACTGGATAGCACTATTTCCTCTGGAACTTCATGTCAGACCTGTGTCGGAGGCTCCAATGCACATGTGAACCTAGCCGCAGATGTTATATAGTTCCTTTAACAAATTATCACTTTTTTTTTTTTCTTCTCTTTATATTTACATTTTTGGCTCGTGTTCTGAATCCTTTTTCTATCCCTAAACGGACGTCCTATATATGGAAGCGTTGTCCACGACATGTTGTAGTTACTGGTGTATTATATTTTAATAGAAAGTACTGAAAGCCCCATTATCTAGCACATCAGTCATGACATTAATAGAGCTTTTAATAGAATCACAAAGAAATGCCTGAGCCTATCCCTGTTCTTTATGGGGACAGGTCCAGACAGCATGAAGTCATTAGAGGAATGGGAGGAAGACTCTGCGTCTGACAAGGGATGAGGCAGGATCAGAGTTGTGAGTGGCAAGACTCAGCATTTCATTACCCTCTCTGCCTTTAATGCAGAGTTTACTGCAATCCTTTCTGCCAGATGAAATCTTTGGCATGGGTTGCATATTTTTAGTTTTTTTTTTTTTTTTTTTTTTAAATAATGGAGTCCCAATTTGGTTTGTGCAAGGTATTGTCTTCATTAACTGAATTCTACTAAAAGTACATTTACGTGGGGCGATTATTGCCCTAATAATCTCTGGAAACTGCACATTTAGGCGCTGATGATCTCGTGTCCATACGGCCACCGACAGATCGCTCACTAGTCCGATTTGCTTGCTTTTTTTAGCTCCCCTAAGAACCAAGCGACTATCGGCCCATGTAAATAGGCAGTTGTTGATCTATGGAGGACTGCCTGTTTGCAGTGAGTGGCCTTGGGCAGGTGGCAGCGAGACGGAGCGCTTGGCCTCCATTCTCTGAAATATAATTTCTGTGTGAATGCAGAAGTACCTTTTAGGAAGAAATGCGCGATAATCGTTATGTCTAAATGCAAAGCCATCGTTTACTATTTGTTTACCTTTTGTTGGTCGCTCACTTTCAACCAGCATAACAATCCCTGCTGGTTCGCTCATTTTAGCGCTCCCCACTCAGCGGTGATCTGCCTGAACGAGGCATAAGATACAATAGCTTCCTTATAAACACGGATCCCCCTGTCTGCATAACATAATAAACAGTTCGTACTCAGCGCTACCTGCTCGTCCTCTGCCAGCGGCTGTGGGTGACCCTTTTATAAACAGGCTGCTGCAGCCAATGACTGAGCTCAGCAATTGTAACGGGGCATCCTTTTTTTTTTTTATAAAGTCTGTATCTTGGCCTAACCCTTTTGTTTTAGACCTTTTTGGACCAAGTCTACATGGCCATAGGAGGATCATGATGATCTGTCACCGTGGCACAAGCTGTAGGAATACATAAGCTTTTATCTGCAGGACTTGGTATATTCTGCTCCCACTAAGAATACTAGATTCTGTTCATAGCTTTAGGCCACCTGCAGACGGCCGGGTCGGATCCCGCTGCGAGAATTCTTGCAGCGGACCCGACCTGAGCCCCTGCAGAGAGCAGCGCGTCACTCACCTGCTCCCGCGGCCCCCGGATCTTTCATGTGCCGGCTGCCGGGCAGCCGGCACATGCGCAGACCAAAGCCGGCGGACAGAATTAGAGCATGCCGCGATTTTGTTTTCTGCGTGGGATTTCGCGCAGACAAATCGCGGCTGTCTGCATAGGATTGCGTATTGTAATGCAATCCTATGCAGGCGTGTACGGGCGGAAATTCTGCGGGGAATCCCGCCGCAGAATTTCCGCCCGTGTGCAGGGGGCCTTACGTGTGTTTAACATGGTATGTAAGGCCGAAAAAAAGACACACATCCATCCAGTTCAGCCTATTAGTCCCCAATGTTGATCCTGACTTTTTTTGTGCAGTCCATACAAATGGCAGTCCCATTTGCTAAGATATGGGTTTATTGCTAATGATATATATTCCTATTAAGTTGTCCATTTAATTCAATGTGTACGTTGAATCTGTTGAGATGCGCATGAAAAGGGCACATATTGGACACTGACATCACTGATTTATCAACTTTTGCGTTCTGCTGTTTCTGACTTTTTTTGCAGTGTTCAATATGTAAACCAGAGGTACATTAAAAGGGAAATGGGCACACTGGCAGCGCTCGTAAGCAGTAGTTTTCTTGGTGGGTCCCGGTGCTTTTTGTGTGCTCAGGAGTTGTTTATTGCTTTTGCTTGGTAAAGTCAACTACATGCTTTATGTGTGTTAAATGTCATGTCAGGCATTTCTTCACACGGTGTAAATGCTTTTTAAGGACAGGCCCCCTGGTTCTCGTCTATTATTGTCTTGGAAGTTTTGAGCCCTGAGAAACAGGAAGCCCATTGTCCTGCAGAGTGCAGGGAATATCCCCAGTCGCCAGCAATCCTAATAGCCTTTCCTATAGCGTGAATTCTCTCTTGGGGGGAGGAATACTAGAAATAGATCACGTGCGTCCAAATTGACATTGAATCCACTTCTGTCATTCATTAATAAAGTCCTAACATGCTACCTGGTTTCTTCAGCTGTCTTTGAACTGATGTTGTAACCATTTTTTTTCCACCCCCTACCTTCCCAAAAAATGAAGGAGTGGATTACAGTAGAGCTGGCAATGAACTTCCCAGCATCAATAATTAAATTGTAAAGGGAGAGGGAGCTGTTAATAAGAACTGTTGCAGCCAATATTGTAGTTCAAAGAAAGGTGTATGCACATTTCCGTTAGTATGTGCCAAATAAGTCTAGTGCTAGGTGTATATTATAAGGCGGTGTTCACACATGCAATACCTGTTGGAACACTTATTTGTATGTCACAGCTCCTTCTTGTTTTATTGCAGTCATTTATATCCTATACGCAGGGATGTGATGTTTTGCTGTATGTATATTATACATAAAATTAATGAGTGCCTCAAATTTGCATACATCTGTGGGTGATCTCTGTAAACCTCTGCCATGTTCCTAGCACAATGGCACAATGCGAAGTCTGATAAATCAATCTAAGGCTGCGTTCACTTGTAGCAGATTTGGTGCAGAGTTTCCGCAGCAGAAAATTTGCATCAAAATCCGCACAGTTGATGCGGATCTAGAGCAGGATTCACCTCTTCAGCTGAAAGCTAAAATCTTCCGTGGATTCGTGTCAACATCTGCACCAAATCGCTTGCATCCACGCCAAAATCTGCTATGTGTGAAGTATCCTATAGATGCAGTGGGAGAACTTTGCGATCCTGTGCCGCGGCAGGGATTCCCTTCATCCTCAAAGGGAGGTGAAGCTGTTTTCACATGAAAACGGCTTGCGTCCTCTTGGCTTTCACATTGTGAGGAGCACGATATGGAGGTGGGATTCATGGCCCCATATTGCGCTCGCCAGGGTGAAGTTCGCCTAAGGCTACTATTACACAGCAGTGTAATACCGAACCAGAAGTGCATACAATCAATGTTCATTGTCAATAATGTAAAACGCGCACAGCTTTCAGAAACTCGCACGTTGCTACATAGGGTTTTTCTTAAAAACTCACAAAAGAACACCTTGAAAAATACAAGTGCTCCCCTGAAGGCTGTTTTCTCAAGTACGAGAAAATGACGTGAAATTTGTGCATTTGTGAGGCACATGAATATGAACCCCATTCTTTTTTGGGGTCATACACAAGCGATTTCCCCAATCCACACCCCACCCCCTCCGCATCACATCTTACCGGGATATGGGAGCTAAAAGCGCGGCACGTCCTAACTTTAAACGTGCGGTGCGAGGTTTCCCCATTGAAAACAATGAGAGAAACTTCCCCAAAGTAACCCGAGGCGGGTTTGAGATAAACAGCTCACATCTGTGAGTAAATCGCATGTTGGTGAGCGTAATATAGGCCGTGTGATGTTAGCCTTAACGAGAAAAGATCCCCTTCCAGAGCCATGTCTGTAGGCCTCTCGCTAGCCAAGCCAGAAACCTACTGCACACTGATGAGGTTGAAAAAAAACCCAAAAAACTGCTGTGTATGGTTATTCTGTCTTGGTTTTCAATTACCAATTATTGTCTAAAGAGTTTAACATTGACTTGCAGGAATGCTGTCTTCCAATAGGTGGCGCTGCAGAGGTATTGTTCCATCTTCCCTATTTGCATATTTCCCAGAGGTTTCTCCTTAAGGAGAAACCATACCCTTCCCCACCATGTGTTTTTAAACAGACCTACACACTTTCATGTAATAGCAGCAGTTTCTATAAGCAAGCCGCCCATGTTATTGGCCAGATTTTGCATTCATTCACAGCAGCCTATATAAACTGAGAAGGAATGTGTATGGCAGTCAGAATATGGAATCTAATGCTCACTGAGACTTGACCAATGGGAGGCCTTACCATGATAGATCAAAAGAGCAACACTAGACTCCTTTACCAAGTGTTCAGTACGTCCGTTCTTTCTATACCCGAACACGGTTTCTCTGCCCCCCCCTATTTATACTTTTTGCCTACTCTTAGCTTTTCTGACCCACCTTTCAAGCAGTCATTTCTTCCACTCCCCCACCCAACATTCCTCATCCTTGCTCTAGCTAAATTCCTCTTTTTACTTTTCTCCCTTGCTACATTGATGTACTCCTCCCCTCCTATACATTCCTCCGCTTTCCCCCCAGATCTCTCAAGCCCTTGTTTCTCTAGAAGACGTGCCCTGCTCAGCACAGGCAGGATATGGAAGCAATGCAGAATGGAGCCAGCAATTTCACACTGCTCAGCCTGTGCTTGGGATGAGGCTGCTGCGGGATGTTTATTTGAGGGCAGGGTAACCTCAGACAAACATCCT
Source organism: Eleutherodactylus coqui (assembly GCF_035609145.1). NCBI lineage: Eukaryota > Metazoa > Chordata > Amphibia > Anura > Eleutherodactylidae > Eleutherodactylus > Eleutherodactylus coqui. The sequence continues at coordinate 263,879,247 of NC_089838.1, forward strand.
GCTTTTATCCTGCTTTTAAACCAAAACCTCTGCACAGACGAGACCGCAGGATCCTGACCGTGTAAGGAGGGGAGTACGAGCGTATGCCTGTAGGGCTTCTGCCTGTGTGTACAGTACGGCTATGTACGCACCACTATTCATATACCTGCACCTTCATGGACTCTAAAGTTGGCCATACATACAGGGATACTTTGTTGCTCTCACAAAATCGCTTCCTGCTGCTGTACCACTACCTGAACTTCTAAACCTGGCCTGAGTATGTCTGTTAAAACATCTTATTGGCAATTCCTAAAAAGCTCGGTTTTGATGCTATCTGAATGTTAACAAAATATCACGCCAATATTGCCACAGCTGCTCAGCATATTTCAGTGTAGCCAAAGCAGTGGATACAAATTGGGTATAAACAGTGGTGTTCCATACAATGTAGCTATTAAAGAGGCATATTCACTTCTCCTAACATGTTGCTTCCTGGGGACAACTCATTACTGAAACTGTAACAATGCTGGAACACCTTTTCTTAGAGTTCTACATTGTGACGTTCCTTTGTTGTTCCTCCTAGAAATGTATTCGTAAATTTCAGTGACCCCCCCCCCTCCCCTTCCCAGTAATGTTGCTTCTTGGCGACCCCTCCTAGTAATGTTGCCCCCTCCCCCACCCCATCATCACAGTAATAGTGCCTCTCAGTGACTTTCACAGGACTAGCACACCTGTAAATGGTCAGATGCCAGCGGTACGCAGTAATGGCGATTTACAGTGCAGTTACCTCCAGTGAGCAAGGTTGATATCTCCTCTTATTGGTGATGTCTGGGTCCAGACTGCCATGACCAGTCACAGCTCTGCACATTCTTCCCATGCTGCCACTACCACCAGTGAATCTCTCAGTAGCCCACCTATAGTAGTAGTGTCTATTCTGTGGCCCAACAAAGTAATGACCTAGCTGTGACCCCACTTAATTGTTCTTCCTCTATACTGGCCTTACTTAGTAGCCCCAGTTAGTGCCCCTATTCTGTGGCCCCACTGGTACTGGTGCATCTTGTCTCCACTGGAACTAGGGGTGGAGACGTGCATTGGCTGGCTACAGTAGTAGGAAAGGTCCAGGCTGACAGCTGTACACGCCCCTCTGGCATGTATGCTCCTCAACAGACTACAATCTCCACTCCTGGCGCCTGCTGCGTCACTCTTCTCCATGCCGAGGTGCTATCTCCGCATGTGCCCCCCCCCCCCCCCTCCCCCGACTTTCCCTGCTGGTCTCTGTTATTCTCTTGCCGGCTGCAACTCTTCCAGGAGGTCTCCCTTTTTCCCTGTTGCCTCCGTCGCTGTGACTCTCCCCGACGGCCTACCATGTGTGCTGCAATCTGTAATGCCTCGCTAAAGCAGACACCCCCCCCCCCCCCCCCTCATATTGCTATATGGATGAAGGCGCCGGCCGCTGTCACTCCTCCATGCGGCGCTCTGCTGCTGCCTCCTCGCTCAAATGCTGCTGTTCTGGACCCTGCTGTGATGTCTCCTCCATGCAGATAGGTTTTGTAGTGGAGCTGAGATGGCAGCCCGGCGCGCAGCCACAACGACTGCGACGCTAGCAACAGCAGGGCTAGCAGCAGCCAAAGGAGCCCCACGGGCAGCTTACATGGCAGAAGGCTGACAGCACCACTAGCAAGCATGCCACTTGCAGCAGAAAAAGGAGGGGAGCTTTCATGCCAGAACGACAAGAGCGGAAAAAGCGGCGAGCCGAGACATGAGCCCAACCTCTCAGCAGCTGTGGGTGTACCCTATACCTCCCAGGTCACCACCCATTTTTCTGGTGGAGACAAGATGCACCAGTACTGGCCACACTTAGTTATAGTGTTGCCATCCTGTAGCCCCAGTTATAGTAGTGTATGTCTCCCCATCAAACCCCCCACCCCACTCAGTCTGCAGTCCCTCTAGCTTCATTCTTCTCATCGGACTCAGCAGCTCACACAGCAATACATAGGCTTCTCTCATCCCCGCCCTCTCCTGTTCTGAGCACAATGTGCCCAGAGCTGGAGTGAGTAACCTCTGTACGGAGGGATCAAGACAGAAGATGTCTTGGCAGGACAGCCACTGAACTGGATCCGGGATGTTTGGGGGGTATGATATAGATAGCACAGGATGGTCACATCTAACCTCCTTACCCCTACATGCACAGATCATAGAGCATGCCCACAATCAACTCCCATAAGACAGGAGAAGACTCATTGACTTCAATGTCTATGGTCCACGTGACTGCCACCATAATCGTGTACAGAGTATCCTTTTAAAAAAGTTTACAATCTGAAAATAAAACCAGATATGAAAAATGAACTATGCTTTGCATAAAGCCGACGTGATACATTGCCCTAATAGTGTTCTGTGCATTATATTGACAGCACTTTTTGTGTCTGCCAGCATTTTGGTGCAGTTGACTGGGCCAGGTCGGATCATTACAGAGGGCAGCTGGTTTTTAATTGCGGATAAGGCTTGGTATGAAAAGATCAGTGATATCATGGATGTTGATAGGAAGCCACAGACGGAGTAACAGTCTTTGTGGGATGCTATTCCTTTTACGGAGTTAGAGCATTAGTGTTATATCATACAGAGGAAGATAGGTTTTGACTTCACAATCTTCAAGTGACATTGTGGTATTAACTGCGGCTTGTTTCTATCGATGAAGTATGTCTCACATACCTAGTGCTACACGCCGGACCTTTATTCTGCGTCCAGATTAATACTTGTAGTAAAGCGTAGTGTTTTTTTAATAGCGTTGTCAGTAAAGTAGCCGATTCACACTGAGATCTAACCATCCGCTGGTGGTACGTAAGCGGTCTGCCTTCTATTAAGACATCAGCCCCAAAAGCATTTGATACATTCTGGATTACCAGAAGTTGAATCCATACATTTTGCTGTTTGAAAGAATAGAGAATATGAAGAAAGCACAGACTTTAGTCTATTAGCTAGAATAGAGGACCGCTACACGGAGTGGGGCACACTTCCTAATACCGTGTAATACATGTGTCTGGTTTGTCAGTGACTTCTGCTGGGTGGTAAATCCGGCACATCTTTTAGACTGTCTAGGTGGAGTTTACACCAACTACTAGTTGCTGTAAAATCTGTTGCAAAAGCCAAGATTGTAGTGGTAAAATTTAGGCCATGCCCCACTTCCTCAAAGCCACACCCTTTCTTTGGATTTGGCCAAAAATATTTTTTATATATTTACAATTTTTAAAATTTTTTTTTTTTTTTTTAATAGCTGAAATCACATTACAAACCAACATTTCCTCATTTGTTGGGTGTTCTGCAGCACTTTCATTTGGTTCAGTTATCAGGCATCCGATCGTTCGGGCTCTTAAATGGACCTGTGTAAAAGGACCTGAAATGAATGTTGCCAGGTTCCTCCATCGATTATAGCTGCTGGTACTGAGGCCCAGCAGTGGGCTGCCTGTGACCCGCTTATCAGGGCACCCTGCTAATAAAATTGTCCAAAGTAGAAAACCCTTTAAAGGAATACTAAGGCTGGATTGACACAGGGCGGATTTGCGGCCGCTAATCTCGGGATTAGCCAGCCATGTGGACGAGATTTCTCAGAAATGTCGTCCACACGGGACGGCCGATCCGCTGCGGTAAGTCCAGCAGAAACCGCGGCTGCGGCAGCCGCGGTTTCAAAAGAAGCAGCATGTCTATTTATTGTTTACTTTCGTCGCGGCCGCGCTCTCCTCTATGGGAGCGCCGGCCGCAATGGAAAAGCGAGCGGCCGGGCTGCTTCAAAGCCGCCGTGGGTTTTTCTGCGGTGGTTCTCCCGGCGGAAATCTCGCGGTTTTTGCTGCGGCCAAACCGCGGGATTTCCGGCAGGAATCCGCCCTGTGTGAACCCAGCCTAAACATAGAAAATTCCTAAAAAATAGAAATAAAAATGGACATCAGCAATCTCTTAGGCCTCCCTCACACAGGCATTTGCAGAAACGCTGCGTTTTTTTGCAGATTCATCCCGTTTCAGCAGCGCTGGCATGCGTTTACTACACACGGGCGAACGCGATATGGGGCCATGAATCACGGCCCCACTACATGAATTCCCCGTGGATGCGATGCGTTTTATGTCAAAACAGCCCCGCATCACTTCAGGGAAGTAGGAATTGTTTTCAATGGGAGACCCGTATCGCCTGAGCCTAGCACCTGATGTGATGCTGCCGCCGGGCCCTCTTGAGAGCAATGAGGCTGCGATGCAAGAGCACGCAGAAAGATAGAACATGCCACGTTTTGATTCCTGCATTGCATCATATTGCGGTGCCATGCAGGAAAAAAACCGCTCATGTGTATGACCCCATTCAAATAGGGTTCATATTTGTGCGTTTCACACAAATCTTGTGTGATTTTTCTCACTCGTGTGGAGGCAGCCTAAGTGTCACTGCTGATGTCCAGAACTTTAAGGAAAGATGACTTGTCCCGAGGACAGGTCATCAATAGTTGATCAGCGGAGGTCGACCTGACGGGATTCACGCTGATCACCAGGTCCGCTATCAGTGCCAACTTCACTGGAATAAGATAGTGCTGTCAACATTGCAGCAGTCTGGTTTGGTATTTCAGACACCGCTTACATTGAAATCAATTGGAACAATGTCGGCCGTACCAAAGCAGGCCACTGCAATATGGACAGCACTATCTGCTTCCAGCCCTGTTCACACTGACAGCAGGCCTGATGATCGGCCAGGGTCTCGAGTGGTGGATCCCCACCAATCAATGATTGATGACCTGTCCTGAGGATAGTTCATTAATTGGTAATGGTTATTTTAAACAAATTTTTTTGAACAATCGTTCCAATTAGCGACAGTAAACGCAATAGTTTGGTCTAAACGTGAACCAATGACCAAATGACAAACGGTAATCGTTTGATTTTCACTCATCCGTTTTATGCAGGCGTAAAAATGATCGTTGGCTCGTTCACTTGTCATTCGGGTTAAATTGTGCTCATTTTAGCCTCTCTGTCACTTATACAGCGAATGTGAAATACTGAACGGTTCCTCGTTTGAACGAGCCAACAATGAATTTGCCTGTCAAAACAGAGCGAACGAGCTAGCAATGACATCAGTTGCATGTTCAAACGATAAATCTGCTTGTCTAAGAGTCCCAGACAATCCCTTCTAAATGACGTCCTATGAAATAGGTGGCGCTGTGAAAGTATTGTTCCATCTTCCTATTTGCATATTTCCCAGAAGAGAATGCATGATATAGAAGTCCCCTTCACACCTTGTAGGTGCTCTCCTTAAGGAGAAATGATACCCTTCAAAACCAGCGTTGTATCTTTCAGGTTAGGAAGAGGGACAAAAACTGCAAATGGCTAATGCCCTCAACACTTAAAGGGGCAATCCCTTTAGACCATAATGGAAATGAACTACCAAACACCTGATTGAGGCCCGTCTAGGCCTCCCACCTCCTTCCCAGGAGAGCAGCTTTTGACTGTTCGCATTCACCCGACTCAGGTGTGACCTATTAAGGTTGTGTAACGGGCAGTATATTTATGTGACCGAAATACACACACATTTCTGCTTTCCTGCACATGTAGATACAGTGATCACTGCTTTTTTTTTTACATGCGCTAAAAGATGCAGAAAGGTGAAGGAGATTCCTCCTTCATTCCTGCATAAATACACACGTGTCGTGTATTTTTACCCTTCCCATAGACTTCCATGGGCTATTTCAATCCGTAATATAGCCAAAATAAGACATGCTTCAGTTTGTTTTTTTTCACACGTGTTAAAAAAACCGCAGCTCCGAATGCCCCAATTCAAGCCTATGGGGGATTCAGTACTGTGTATAACGCACGTATAAATTATGCACAAAACACGCAGCTGAATGTTAGTACATATAATATGTAAAAAGAAGAAAAATAAGCACTTTGTGTATAAACGCTGAACGTGAGTCACTGGTGCATCACTTAAGATGTACCTCGCTGGGTGAAAATGCCTCTGGTTATTATGGCATTACATAAGTCCCTGGCAGGGGAGGTTATGTCCTGCCCTCCTTGCTGATTTTTGCCAGGAAGACTGAGAAGATTTAGGATGTGCGCACTCTACAGGAGCCGTCTCCTTTCAGACCACAGAGCCCTTTGATGTCCTTTCCAAACTGCTGTCACAGACTTTCCATTTAGGCAGGAACAGCCAGGCCTAAAAGTAAAATCATATGGCTCTCTCCTGAGGGGGGTGTCCCCAAGGGCGGTCTTGAGATCAGAGATGTGAGTGGGTCCGAAGGCACTTGGAAGGAGATCAGGGATTGTCCTGGAGATGCTCAATGAATGAGAACAGTGTCACTTAGTTTTTGAAGGTAATGCCAGGATGCCCTGAGAAGATCGTAGACGCTCCAAGTGATTGCTTCATTGTTTCAGCTAGAACACTACTTCATAGCCAAGCCCTGTTTATTTTAGGGTGACCTCTCCCCTACGTCTAAATGTATGTCTCTTACAAGCTTTGCGTTGATCCCTTCCCCTTGCCCTACTTTTCCACTCAATGGCCGCAGGACGAGGCAGCTTCCTGTGCGAGGGGCCCAGGGCAGGGTATGAGGTCTGGCATGTTGGAGTAACCCTAATCAGGCTCTGCTATCCTTCTCCTGAACATTTTGCTTATGTCTTATCTCCTTCCTCTTCCCTCCCTTGTGCAGCTTATCACTTCAGTTAATTGAAAACTAGCTAGCTGCCTCTACAGAAAGGGGATTGCATATTCTTAAAGGGGCAGTGCACAAGTTTTTAAATCGGGCAAGTTTTTTTTTTTCTTTTGCAACTTTGTCATCTGACTTGCACGGTTACCATAAGGAGTCGCAGAAATGCCAAAATTTTTGTTCTTCAAGAAATGTACATGTAAAATGCTGTGTAGGTTCATGTGTTTTTTTTTTTGTTTTTTTTTTTTTTTTTTTTTAAACTAGCTAGTTGACGTTTTTATACAAGGTAGCAGCACTGGTCAAAAAATCTATCAGTTGTCATAATGATGGTTAATATGATGGGAAATAGCTTGTAGTAGATTGGACTCGACTTGCATAGGTGTATTTTTTATGTTAAAAAAAAAAAAACACAGCTTGCGCTACTTTTTGTCTGGTTTTATATATGCCCATTCGGCCTCATGTCCATGGCCTTTCCGGTAACACGTTGCTGGGTCCCCCCCCCCGCATGGTTTTACCGTTGTTTGTAAATAATGGCTATGCTGGCAGAGACCGCGCTGGGCAACAAGTGTACTGTGCGTGCCTGCGTATCACATGAACGCGGTCATGCACAGTGCAACTCTGAAACAGAGTAAGGAATTTGCTTAAACCTAGTGGGTTGCATATGAAATCACTGCCCATATGCAATGTATTACGCATGGACAGTGTTTGCCTACACTGTCTATACAAAAGTTCACGCTCCGTGGTATGCAGAAAAATGGAGCATGCTGCCATCTATTCTTGGCGCTTATCTACACACACGTGCATGGACCAATGAAAGTGTATGGACTCCATTCACGTGGCAGTGCATCGCACACGTAGTATGTGGTGAAAAAAACACCCGTGGACATAAGCCCTAGTAATCTATGGAAAGCGATTTTTAAACTATAGGGTGCTTCCATTATGCCAACCGTATGTATTTGCCTTCAATGGTGTTCTTTTCAATTGGTCAAATATAAATCTATATTTGCCAAGTAGGAAATAAAAGCAGTGACTGCAAATACAGAGACTGATACTGAAGGCGTATATTGGGAATTTAATGCAGTTGCAAATGAGTGCAATCCATGCTGAAATCCACAGCAAACAATTCACAGGTTGCAGATTTGAAATCCAATGTATGTCGGCTCTGCTGCAGATTCCATGCAGATTTTATCTACAATGTGTAGCTGAGATTTGTTTCAAATCTAATCTACTATGTTTACCTGAAAATAAGACCCTGTCTCTTATAAATTTTTGCCCCAAAAGAGACACGAAGTCTTATTTTCAGGGAATGTCTTATTTTACTTAGCAGGCTCGTTGCAGCTCCCTCCTACTGGTCTTCAGAGGTCCAGCTCACTTCCCGCAGTCCTCAGCCAATCGTACATCATCACTTCCTGGTGACGGGATTCTTCATAAATCCCGCCTCTAGGAAGCGATGGTTGTGATTGGTTCTTCAGCCGTTGCTCAACCAGTCAACGCAGCTCTCAATGAACCAATGCAATGCCTGTGACTGGTTCATCGAGCACCAATCTCAATCATCGCTTCCTGGAGGCAGGATTTATGAATCCCGTAACCAGGAAGTGGTGATGTATGATTGGCTGAGGACTGGGGGAAGCACGTTGGGACCTGGACAGAGTCTGCTAGGTAATGTATTCGTTCCCCCCCCCCCCCCCCCCCCCCCCCCGTATGTAGCGTAATTATGGCTTATTTTCAGAGTAGGGCTGATATTTCAAGTGAAATGATAAAGAAGCGTTTGCTTTCTGTCAGCTGATTGAGCGTTGCCCCATGTAAAAAGAGCCATTCAGCCAATCATATTCCCATGTAAGAGGACCCTAAAGCACAATACAGCTGCAAAGTGTGTGTGTATAATGTGTATATAATGTGTTGATTTTAGCTCAATAACTTTTTTGGTTTGTTTTGTGTCCAATTGGCACAACTTCTCTCTAAAACCAGTGTATTTTCCCTCTTTCCACAGTAGACACCAGCCTGTCTCTCGACTCCAGTAAACAAGGCCATTGGTGCAGCGTAGCGTACTGGGAGCACAGGACCCGCGTGGGCCGTCTTTATGCTGTGTGTCAGCCTTCGGTCAGCATCTTCTATGATCTACCTCAAGGGAGCGGCTTCTGTCTGGGCCAGTTGAATCTGGAAAATCGGAGCGAGGCTGCTTCCAGGACACGAGGGAAGATTGGACTGGGGATTGTGCTGAGCAAGGAGCTGGATGGGGTGTGGGCCTATAACCGCAGCGACCACCCCATTTTCGTTAACTCCCCGACGCTTGATTCACCCACCTGCCGTTCCCTTGTTGTGCGGAAGGTGATGCCTGGTTATTCCCTCAAAGTATTTGACTACAAAAAGTCGTGCATCCTTCAGCATCTCCCTGCACCCCCGGAATATACAGATGGACCGTATGACCCTAACAGTATACGCATCAGTTTTGCTAAGGGCTGGGGACCATGCTACTCCCGCCAGATGATCACTTCTTGCCCGTGCTGGCTGGAGGTCTTGTTAGGACGGTAGCAACCAGTCCACTTTTATTTTTGTTTGTTTTTTCCTCCATTCAATTGGTGCATTAGCAAGGAAGGATCCATGCCACGTCCAGTGGACAGATTACAGGAAGACCTGTGGTTAATCCGTGTTCTGTTGTTGAGGCATGCACTACATTGTTTCTAGTGTGCAGAGCAACACTCACATTAATAACAATGTATATCATGCCTCGTTGCCAGAAAATGGGATTTCCAACATCAATACACTGATGTCAACTATGGAACTGAACAGCCATTTCCTTCTTTGGATTTAACCTTTGATTAGCCTTGTTTCCTCATGCCGTTGGCTGCCGCTGCCACTTTTTATCCTGCATGTTTCAAGAACACGGCTGTGAACACCTTGGTGCTGCACAACTATGCACATGGTTACAAGACGACACCTCTCCGCTCACACAATGGAGCTGCAAAATGTCACATTAACCTTTCAGGTGCCATAAGGATTAACCTTTTCTTGCCGCAAGGGCCTGGACTACCTTGCTTGCCGCCTTTTTATTTTTTTGTAATTTTTTTTGCTTTGCAATGTACTGCAGGCCCCTGGCACTGAAACGGTTAATTCCCTTTTGAATGAGGGATCCACACTACTACACACACTCCTCACACAAAAAAGGACTCTCCCAAATACCATGCCCTAGATTTAATATAAAAATGTTTATATATTATATGGAAATATATATTATACTTGTAAATATGGAGTCATTTTTACAATGTCATTATTTATGTATGGTGCAATGTGTATATGAACCTAAATACAAATAAAATGCACTTTGGCTTTTACAGTTCTTCCAGCACAAAATCAATAAACAGAAAATCAGTATAGTGAAAATGCATGTGAAATGTATGTTATTGGGCTTAGAAGGTGTATACTGCTTGGTTCATGTGATCGGAGAAAAGGAGTTACACGTCATATCCAAAATGTATTCCTTACACACAGACGCATTGCAAACAAAAATTGAGTTTAGGAAAGGGAACACAACTCCACTAGTTGAGGTGGGTCCAACACCACTGCGCAGCAACGTATGCATTGCTTACATTGGTCACAATCCACAATTGTGGTGCATTGCGGAATTGCTGCAGGAGCAGTAAGATGATACATTGTGAATTGGTGGGATTTTAACGAACCCCATTCACTTAGGACGCCTTCGCACACAGCAAAAATGCTGCGGAATTTCTGCTGCTGGAATTGCATTTAGACTTTATTTACGCGGGTGTTGCGATTTTCGTCCGCCCACGTCGTGCCCGAAAATAGCATGGACAAGAGAAAGCGGTGACCAAGTCACAGCTAAATCTAGCGTTTTCTCACTCATTCACGCGGTCTGTTGTGGCGTGTATACGCTGCTGCCCAAAATTCCATCGGCAGGGGAGAGTGTTTACTAATGCTTAGCTGTCTCCACTTTCCTTTGCTGGCTGATGGTGGCAATAGAAGCTCCCATAAAGGCCTATGCGAGCTCCTGGCAAATGGAGGGGGGAGGTAGCAGCTGCTGAAGTCCCTCCCCTTGCCAGCAGCTCCCATTGGCTACTATTAGAAATGCTGGCTGATCTTGGCCAAAAGATAGGGCAAGACCTCTCTTTTCTGGCCACACATAAAAGCGGCCCGGCGTAACCGGCAACATATGCTTTTTTTGGCCACCTAGACTATTTTGCGTTCCGGGAAATTGCCCTTTTGAACAAATGCATTGGAATCCAATGCTTCAGATGGCCGCAATTTTCGGCTGACGTTCTATTTTGGCAAAATAGCCGCGATAAAATGTTTGTGTGAATAAAGCCTAAGGCTGCCTTCACATTGGCCATATCCACTGCTGGCTTTCCACATCTAAAAACCTGCAGGAAAACTGCATCAGATCCGCCTAAAAAAGTGGCCAAATCCATGTATTTCAAGGGTTGAATCTGCAGCAGTTGACAAGCGCTGACCATTACCCCAGCGGTCAGTGTAGCAGCTTCCACTCTATACCCAGTCTATAGTGGCAATGACAGCAGGGTCATGAGCGATGGACCCCAGCCGAACATTAAAGGGGTTGTCCCGCAGCAGCAAGTGGGTCTATACACTTCTGTATGGCCATAATAATGCACTTTGTAATGTACATTGTGCATTAATTATGAGCCATACAGAAGTTATAAAAAGTTTTTCACTTACCTGCTCCGCTGCTGGCGTCCTCGTCTCCATGGAGCCCGCCTAATTTTCGCCGTCTAAAATGGTCGAATGGCCAAATTAGACGCGCTTGCGCAGTCCGGGTATTCTTCTTTCTTCAATGGGGCTCCGTGTAGCGCCGCCCCGTCACGTGCCGATTCCAGCCAATCAGGAGGCTGGAATCGGCAATGGACCGCACAGAAGAGCTGCGGTCCACGGAGGAAGAGGATCCCTGCGGCCATCTTCAGCCGGTAAGTATAGAAGTCACCGGAGCGCGGGGATTAAGGTAAGCGCTGAGCGGGTTTTTTTTTTACGTCCCTGCATCGGGGTTGTCTCGCGCCGAACCGGGGGGGGGGGGGGGGGGGGGGGGTTGAAAAAAAAAAAAAAACCCGTTTCGGTGCGGGACAACCCCTTTAATATTATATTCTTGGAAAACCCCTCCAACACAGACAGCTTTATTGTCATACCCAATTATTAACCCTTTCCAATCCAATTTGTATCCTGGTTTTCCTAGGGGGCTTACTCTTTTTCTGCCGTTATACAATGGCGCTATATGCTGGGTAAAGCCAGTACTGCATGAGGCGACACGTTGGATAGGCTCCGACAGCAGAGAGGCTGGCAATATACAGTAAGAGAACCCTGACGGACGTCTTCCAACATCTGAGCCTTAAATCATAATGTCTTCAGACGTCAAGACAGTGAATTGAAAAGGGTTAAATGTATGGATATTTTACTTACTAAAATAAAGTATACATATTCTGCTATCCCTTACATCAGTCCCTGTTCCCCATTGGAGATCAGTCTAAATTCCAAATTAAATACTTGAAGTTTTTTTGAGTGAGGTAGTAAAGCCACACAGGAGCAACAGGCAATCTTCATGCAAATGTTTTCCTCCAGGCCCCCAGCCCCACAAGGCAATAGTGCTTACTAGACTGCCCAGATCACATCTGTAAGCACAGTGCCTTACCCATACTTGCATTGAGGTCTAGCTGCACCATGTGGCACCCTAATGCAAACCACATTGACAAGCTGTCAGAACTGGGCCGGAGAAGGGGGTTTGTGTAAGTATTTGGCCTGCCTGGGCAATTCCTCTTAAGTAGCCAGTTCCAAAAAAAATGTGTAGTGATTGCATAAATGAGGGGCAACAGTAAGAGGAATACCGCACTTCTGGCATTGAAGCGCAACTCAGGCCCTGGCGCGTTGCAGGCTGTCCAGGTATGTGCAGTACAAATGAAAGAAGCCATGTCCTGACACCTTGTCACCCGGGCACAGAATGCATGTGCACCCCAAGTGCCAACAGCACAACATGTAACCAGGGCTTATCATTACTCATATTGCCTTATAATTGATCCCAGATGTCAAATTACCACGACTCGAATTAACAGTGCTCCATGATGCAATTTTACAAGTTACATGAAGTGACACGTGCAAAGGAAATTATGTTGGTGACTGTACATAGAAAAGTCAGCTAGTTCAATAAACCTAAATGCTAGGAAATTCTGTGTATTAGATAAAAACACCAGTGCATAAGTGATATCAGCTAATTAGTGCATAGTAAGCTGGCTGCACTACATAGGGGCGGTATGGGGGATTGAGAAAAGGTATATGGGTTTCCAATATATTTTCTATAGAAATTCCTCAGGGTCTCTGCTTGCTGTAGCTGAATGCAGACTTTTTGTTCAATTACATTGGATAAAAAAAAATCGGTGCTAGTTATGTACTACACATACAAGTGTAAGGCCCAATGTCCACGTGCAGATTTCAATGATAAAAAAATCTGTGCAGATCTCACGTGCGGGAGATCCAAGATCCAGAAGCCCATAGGGATGCATGCATGCATTAGCATCCGCAGGCAAATAAATGCACGCAGCTGTTTGTGGGGGGGGTTTTTTCTTTCTTTCCTGGCATGCGGGTCAAAATTGCAGCATTCTCCATTTTCCTGCAGATCTACCGCACGGACAGCTCCTACGGCTTCCATTGAAGTCAATGGAAGCCATTTGGATCCACGGCACACCCACAGCTGCTTTTGTGCAGTGCCGTGGGAAAGCAGGAGATAAAATAAAAATGCAGAAAGGAGATCCGGCCATGAAGGAGGGGAGATCCACAGCGTCCGGACAGGTGAGTATGCTGTCATTTTTGGCCTGATGGCTGCGGGCATGGGGCGAAACCGCTGTGGGATTCCACCATGCGTGCCCATGGACTGAACAGGCCAGATTCTATCCTCCCAAGGTAAACAATGAAGGGCTTTAGGGTGCTTTCACACACGAGAATATTGTACAGTGTGACAAAATCTGCAGCTAATGGGCTATGTGGGAACACACCCTTAGGCCTTATTCACACGATTGTATGTATGCAGCTATTTTAGCTGCGTTCAAAAATCGCATATCTGCGACCAAAAGCAGTGATCGATTTTTATATGGCGCATGAAAAGATAGGTGTTGCCCTATCTTTTCCCGAGATGCCCTGGAAGCTCCCATAGACTTATGTGGGAGCTGGGGGGAAAAAAAGGGGGGGGGGGGTAGTTTTCTGGCGTCCAATGCTTGAAACCTTTACAGCTGGCTCTATTTTAACAGAGATTTCTGCAGTGCAGCACATTTTCTCGCTGATGCGCCGCCTGTGTGAATGGACGAGAAACCACTAATTATGATCGAGGCTATTTTTTCTCTCACGATTTTACGATGCGATCTGGTGAACATAAAAACGCATACGGTTGTGTCAAAGAGGCCTTAGGGTCCTTTTACAAGAGTAGCTCATCTGGCAAAGTAATCGAGCACTGACTGACAATGGGCATGTCGGTCAGCACTCGGTAATATCGGTCACACGGACAAAGGATCTGCAGAATGGGTGCAAACAATCAATGACTAGCTAGGCAAACGAACGTTTACTTGTTCATTGACTGACGCTTCTTTTACACAACCCAACGATTGGGCAACACTCAGGCGAACGTTCTTGCCCGATAATTGGGCCATGGTAAAATCCTTTAAGAACCTTCAGAATCTTTTGCGTGTGATCATGGCATACGGAGGATTTGGGGATTAGCATTCCCTTTTAAATGGATCTAATTGGTTCCATGCACTTGTCCTGTTGACCTATAGGGGTTTCGTCACATGTATCACGTAGGGGAAGTGGAGTGCACTGGATGTGTGTGTTGTCCTATCACACGACCAATAACAGGATACATTACTACTTTGACCATCCTGTGGATGTTTAAATTGGACAATTAGACAGTTCAGTAATCTGTTGCATTGGGGGAGTGATCTGTCAACAGACGACCACGCAAACCCGTTCTGACAATAAGAGTTCCAAAAATGATCTCATCTGTTTGGTTGAGTTTAATGTACAAGCCATAAATTTCCTGTTTTTATATTGGATGAGTGTCCTGACTCTTGTTCAATATCACATTGCATATCTGATCAGGACATTCATACTCTGAGGTTTTTCCACAAACTGAATTCGTTTCCAATGAACAACATAATTTTTGCTTTTTCACATATTTATTACTTTTCATATTCATACTTTGCAAAATGCTATGATACAATTATGTGACCGCTGGCCCAGAATTGTTAAGTATGGCTAACTCATTTTTGGATGGATTTCTGTCCACATTGACCACTCCTATGCCTAACATTATAACTGCTCTATACATATACAGCACCCTTACAAGGGGCCGAGAAAAAAGTAAACAGTTGGTAAAGATAGTTCAAAGGGGCTGGACCAGTGCAGTTGATAGATTTATTGATTCTACATACTGTGTTGTAGGCCTGATACCTTCATCAGGTCTACAAACTCATTGACATACAGGGTTTTAAGCACTAAGCATAGTAAATTTACAGTCCTTCGTCCTCAGGTTTAATCCCGGCCAATGGTAAAAATATGGCGCAGGATTTAGGCCGCCTGCAGCCGGGCGGAAATTCCGCGGCGGGATTTCCCATGGAATTTCCGCCCTTGGAAGCTGCCATAAGATTGCATTAGCAAACACAATCCTAGGCAGACGGCCCCTGTTTGTCTGTGCGAAATCTCGTGCGGCAAACAAACCGCGGCATGCCTGGCCGCCGGCTCCGGTCTGCGCATGCGGTGGCTGCAAGGCAAGCTGGCACATCAAACAGCCGGAGCTGCGGGCGAGTCCGCACCGCTCTCTGCAGGCGCTCGGGTCGGGTCCTGCGGCGAGAATCCTCGCAGCCGGATCCGACCCGCCCGTCTGCAGGCGGCCTAAAGCTCCTGCTCCTGCAATGTAGGAGGAGAAGGCAGAAGCAGTTTTTAACCGCTTCTCCTTTACAGGCTACATAGCGCTCAATGAAAACTATGTAGTGCACAGAGAAAGTAGAAATGCTACTTTCGCTGTTCGACCCAGCAATCGCGTGACAGCCGAGTGCCCCCTGCCACAAAGAGCTGCAGGGTCCTAACAGGTCCAGATCACCTCTGGTATGGATATCTTCCCCTGTAACTGGGGCTCCTTTGGATGCCTCAGCTACAATGGAAAGGGGCTTTTTTTTTTTTTAACTTCACAATGTGAATGACCCCATGAGATCTCATATGACATCATGGGGGACATAGATGATAAAAAAAATGATTACAGAACTAAGTAAAAAAGAATTACAAAACAAAATGTATGTAAAAAAAAAAAGGAAATGACCCAACACCAAGCAAAACAGTTGCCATTTGCGCCCTGTAATCTGAGACTGTATAAAGTACATATCAAAACAAAAGGAGGAGCCCATTCCTGTACTTTATTTTAGCCTAAATATACTAATTTTAAAAATAAACAATTATAACTAAAAAAAAAGTGTTGTTTTTTTTTAGCTTTTTACGCCTGTTGCAAATTTCATACGGGCAAGTGCAAAATGGGGTCGTGCAAGTCGGCCCGATAACGCATGTGCGATGTCTCCATAGACTCGAGGTGTTTTTGTGTTGAAAATGATGCGGGGGAAAAAAACGCTCATGTATGTGACCCCCATTCGAAAGAATGTCTCGCAAATTCTCGGACGTGATAAAGCGGCCTAATAAAACGGAGGGGAGTCAGTTAGAAGAAGATATTAAAAGTAGCCCTATAAATCACGGGAAAAAATGCAGCAAAATAATTTTGGTAGCTGAAGAAGAAAAAAAGAGCAGTAAAACCGCCACATGGGTAAAATCCGTAAAATTGTCTGGTCCTTTCTCTCTCATCTAGCACTTAAGCAAGGTACTGTGGCACAGGGAGTATCTTCCTGCTCCATAATCTGGAGTCTCAGGGGGCTCTGGGTGCTTCCATATAGCCTCCTGCACGCAGCTCTGCAGTATGCATTTGCCTTAATGACATGCGATTTATAATGCAAGTTAGTAGTTTACTCTTTCTTAAAAGGATTCTAGGGGCTGCACTATTACCAGAATGGCTCTTGGTCTGTAGGAGAACAATTCGGATTTTACATATATCTGTTTATTCTCCAATAGACAATTGTAAATTCAGTAAAGGTGAATCTCAGACTTGTAAACCTCATGCACAGCAGCATGGCACCTTCAGATCCACAGTGGAAGGTCTACATCATGCACTTCCTATTACTACAGGACCCACACGGGTAGCAAATTCATATTTTGTGGTGGTGTTCATGGTAACCAAACCCATAAATTGCGTAGGCCTGTGGATTTCATTAGCAGTAAATTTAATTTACCCCAAAACACTCTTTTAGAGAACGATCAGCTTGAGAATTCTCCAAGTTATGACAATTAAAGCTTTCTCCTTACATACCTCTCGTTGTATGACTGTGCCATTTAGCTGAAACTCAGTAAATATATTGCACAATAAGCCACAAAGACTTCATGGATCTAATTAAACTGTTTGAGAAAATGATAGCTCTCC
Organism: Eleutherodactylus coqui; assembly: GCF_035609145.1. NCBI lineage: Eukaryota > Metazoa > Chordata > Amphibia > Anura > Eleutherodactylidae > Eleutherodactylus > Eleutherodactylus coqui. The sequence goes on from NC_089838.1 coordinate 263,896,404, forward strand.
TACAAGATCTGTCTCCCTGCCTGCATATGCACGGTCTGGTGTATAACAAATATGGCACTGACACCTAGATGCAGTAAATAGGATTCTTCGGAGATGCTGTAAAATGTATTTTATGGTTTTTTGGCCCTTTTATGTGGTGTTCTTAAATCTTCGAATATGATCTGGAAAGCCTGGCAGGGGGGTTTCTGGATAAAAGATTCTTTAAAAAAACTTTTGCAAAGTTTCAGAAACTTTTTAGATGTGTAAAGGACTCCTGTCTGTAATCCACATTGACCATGATGGTTGTCTTTTTTTCATTACACCATCTAATATAGAATCTTCATAGAGGTGATTTTTGATTAGCTCTCTGCTCTGGCAGACAGAGGGGTCCTTAACAGACGACCCATCTGGCTGTCCACTAAAAATATGTCTGACAATGCCAACGTTCAAGTTTGCACCCCGCTTCCTAGACCCCTTCCAGACCCTGAAGCAAATTAACTCTGCCATCTAAAAAGTTCATCTGCCGTATTCTTGGAGGATCCCAAATTCTTTCCATGTCTCCCTCCGTAAATCACTGATTCTTAACCGCTATTCTTCATCCTCTGTATCTTCAACACCCTCTGTTGAGTCCGAAGGAGAATATGAAGTTAAAGCAATCCTTGATGTCAAGAAGATAAAAGGCAAACTCTTCTTGGTGGATTGGAAAGACTATGGTCTGTAGGAAAGATCGTGATAGCCTCAAGCGAACCTTAACATGTTAGAAATAAGAAGTTCTATTCCCTAAGGAGGGGCCTACGGAAGGGAATGTTTCGGCACCCTCCTATTGTGGTGTGGTGAAGCGCTGCCATGCCTCTCTGCTTACACTCCAGGCTCTGTTCACTCCACACTCTGCGTCCACTCCCTGGTCTCACCCCCTTTCTTAAAGGGCCAGCACATGCTACCTAATTCTGGTTCAAGCCAATCGTAGGGCGTATGTGTGCCAACACCCCTTTCTTAAAGGGTCAGTGCGCACACTCTAATTTTTGTCCCCAACCAATCACATTTCACCTTTGGCTATTCTAGGAATCCTTACCCATGTAGGATGCCTAAACAATCAGACCGCATTAGCCATTGTGACCAAGTCCTGTCTGTACATTCCGGTTTATGACTCCTGCTCTGATTCCTGACTATTCTGACCACTGTGTTTCCTGACCTAGGAGGGCTCAAGGGTAAAAAACAGGGTTCCCCAGGTGCTGCCTCCACTGATCTCCGAAAGCCAAGTTAGCGTATGGCAAGACAGGTTTACATCCGCCTGCCTGGCACCATCCTTATAACATGAATATTCCCTAAGAGGCCATGTGGAAAGCTGTTGTCTTTAAGGCAAAAGTTGGTTGCATCCTTGAAAGAGCAAAGGCCCATTTATACGTAGCGGTTATCGCTCAAAATAAGGTCAAACACCTCGGACTTTACACCTGAATGTAATGCTGTAAGTCTTGATTGATATGTTCTGACCACCACAAAATCAATAAATATATTTTGTTAACCAAAATATATTCAAACGAACGAATTTGAGCAATAATTGTTCAGTGTGAAGCGAAAAAAATCGCTCACTTGTCGTTTGTGGGTGTTTAAGCTGACTTTTCAGTTAGCTTAAAAAACCTTGTTGGCTCGCTTGCTTCTCGTCCTTTGTAAATGCCCCCCGCTCAGCGCTTCCCATAGTAGGTGAAGTGCTGAGCGAGAAGCGGACGAGAATCCCGCGATCCAGTGGCAAGACTTTTAGTTTAAATGCTCTGCACGAGCGGTGATAACCTTAGGGGTAACGGCAGCACTCGTGCAGTTGTTTAAAAAACTGTTGGCCCGTGTGAAAAGGCTTTAAATGAATTATCGAGAATTTGTGGCAAATGATTTAAAACACATATATGTCTTTTAATAATTTGGGGACATTTTGAACTGATAACCAGAAAACAAAACCTAAGCCAGTTATTAGCAAGTGAATGGGACTGAGCTACAGTTCCACGCAAAGTCGCTATACAATGTATGGTGCTGTGCCTAGTATGGGCTAACGTGACAGCAGTGCCCACCCGAGCTCCATTATCAGCTGATAAGCAGGGATCCTAGGTGCCAGATAGGTCATCATCAGCTTAGTGCAGGAAAATGCCTTTGACCTCTTCCCTTCCAATAACGTATGATTATGTCATAGTAAACAGGTAATTCCTGCGAACTCATGAAGTAGAACATCACAGTGATGGCACAACAATCAAGGCGCTCCAACGGCTGGGATTGGAAATGTTGATTTCTGCCACCCTATCAATGCAAACCCTCCAGGTTTAGAAGCAGGTTTGTATCAATGCATATATGATCACGCACGCACGCACGCACGCACGCATGCACACACACACACACACACACACACGAAATTCATGATCATATTTGCATTGATGCAAACCTGCTTCTTTAACCCGCTGCCATGGGGCCAGAGGGTTTCATATTTGAAAGGCGAATAGAACCTGGTGAACCTATTTATTGTAAGAACTCTCATCACCAGGTATTTTTAGGCAACTAGGTGACGAGGCTCCATAAATGTAAAGCATATGAATCGCCAGTTTGTTCTGCCTGTAGAGGCTGCTTGATAATATCTATGGCCATGGGTGAAATGGAGAGAGAGGAGAGATAAAAAAGAAAGGGGAGACATACAGTAAGAGGAAAGAAAGTGAGAGGGGGGAGATGAAGGGACAATCTTCTCCTCACAGAGCGCTGCCTGAAATTCTTTGGGAAACATGACTCAGGCGTCAGACCTCAACATTTTTAACCTCCTCCCTGCTAGCAGTGCTGTAGCTGAAGAATGAGCCTCACAATATTCTGGGATTTCGCTGCAAGATTGAACCAATTGCAACTTTCCATCACTGTGCTATGGATCTATATTGCACAAAAGGGAGAAAGAATGCTCCCAATATGCGGAGATGCATGAAAAATGCACAAGGATATAACCAGGAATCATAGGGTCTTATAGCAAAACTTGCAAATCCCACTCCCCTAACTTGTGCCTAACCTGGGAGTCTTGCACAAGGGGCAGAAATATCACAGTGGTGCCAGCTATAAGCAGTGTTTTTTACATCGTCTTATGTGTAGGTTGCTTTTTAAACAAATAGATAGATATGAAGTGCATTAGGGTGTATGGGGTGTGAGGCATACAGAATTAGATTAAGGAATGTCATAGGCCTCCATAAAAAGATGTCTTTTTAGGGCACGCTTAAGGCTAGGACTACATGACAACTTTGGCCCTGATGGGTGGTTGCGTAACCGGAGGTCACTGTGTAGCACTGCAACATTGCACTGCCATTGAACTCAATGGAGTTGAAAAAAATCCTACTTGATTGGATATTTTGCAATGTTGTGGTCGCAGCAATCTGTGACTTTCACTGCATCAAGTAGCAAATTTTGGTAATTAACCTTATTGTCTAGGGTAGTGCATTCCAGAGAACAGGTGCAGCTTGAGACAAGTCTTAGAGTGGGAGGTTTTGATTATGTAGGAACGTAGTGTAATGTCATAAGCAGAATGGAGAGCACAGGTGGGGTGGTAGACAGAGATATAGGGCGGTGCAGCACTGTGGAGAGCTTTAAGGATGAGAGTGATGAGTTTAAATTGTACAAAGAACAGAATGAAAAACAGCTTCCACTCTGCATATGATTCTGTATAAAGTTTTAATCCACAGATGCGAGGTTTCAAAACCTTTTTGAAGCATGCTATAAATCACAATAATGCAGTCATATACCCTAACATGACAAATGGTGCCACACGGAGACAACCGCAGACCGGTGGGTGTATATAGTGCCTATGGCATAAGACCTTAATGGTAGGCAAGGTATGCTGAACTAACTATATGGAAATTTTAAAAGCATGGCATTGGCTACCAGTTTTTAATTAGGACATACCTGTACAATACGTTTTGGATAGGTTACCTGGATTACTTCAGTAGCTTTAGGGAGCATCGGTAATTCTGCTGTTTTTGTTAAAGCCATGAATTACTGCATAAATACGTGTTTCTCAAATTTTCAGTCACTTCATGCAATCCCACGTCTGGTTTTCAATACGTGGGTGCTGTGTTCTGTCTGCACACAGTGATTTGGGTAATTTGTAGGCCCCTTCATTGCTATAGCCATGGTGACATTTCATGTGGGCACAAGCCCTGCCTAGTTTATTTCTGTGCAAAGTACAGATGGAGAAAGATTGGAAATGGTAAAATTACTGAGAAGCCAAGGCAATTTTTTTTATTTTGCTTTGGAAAACAAAACCAAAGCAGCAAAGGACAGAGACAAAAATCACATAAACACTCAGAGTACCTAGGGGGTTAGGCAATTAAGAAACTTTTAACTCCCCTCTTTAGATCATCAGAGACACAGCAATCTCTAATAACTTTGGTGGGATTAAAAGTAGTCCATGGGATTGGGAGGATGAAATGATAATGGAGCGGTAGAAAAATAAAACATACGGTGGAGGGGTAGGGGAGATTTAAAGGGGTTGTCCCGCGCCGAAACGGGTTGTTTTTTTTTCAACAGCCCCCCCGTTCGGCGCGAGACAAACCCGATGCAGGGACCTAAAAAAAAATCCGCACAGCGCTTACCTGAATCCCCGCGCTCCGGTGACTTCTTACTTACTGGTTGAAGATGGCCGCCGGGATCTTCTCCCTCGGTGGACCGCAGCTCTTCTGTGCGGTCCATTGCCGATTCCAGCCTCCTGATTGGCTGGAATCGGCACGTGACGGGGCGGAGCTACACGGAGCCGCTCTCCGGCACGAGCGGCCCCATTCAGAAAAGAAGAAGACCCGGACTGCGCAAGCGCGTCTAATCTAGCGATTAGACGCTGAAAATTAAACGGCACCATGGAGACGAGGACGCTAGCAACGGAACAGGTAAGTGAATAATTTCTGATAACTTCTGTATGGCTCATAATTAATGCACAATGTACATTACAAAGTGCATTAATATGGCCATACAGAAGTGTATAGACCCACTTGCTTTCGCGGGACAACCCCTTTAAGATTACAGTCCATATGTAGTATGAACTCTACTTGGTCTCCACTAAAATTCCTAGAAATACTTACAAGTAGGCTGGAGGTACCCTTACACAGGACAACTATCGACGAATAATCGTTAGAAAGAGAGAATTCAAGCAATAGTCGTTTAGTGTAAAAATGTCCATTAATAGTGACAAGTAGAGATGAGCGAACGTACTCGTCCGAGCTTGATGCTCGTTCGAGTATTAGCGTGTTCGAGATGCTCGTTACTCGAGACGAGTACCACGCGATGTTCGAGTTACTTTCACTTTCATCTCTGAGACGTTAGCGTGCTTTTCTGGCCAATAGAAAGACTGGGAAGGCATTACAACTTCCCCCTGCAACGTTCAAGCCCTATACCACCCCCCTGCAGTGAGTGGCTGGGGAGATCAGGTGTCACCTGAGTATATAAATCGGCCCCTCCCGCGGCTCGCCACAGATGCATTCTGACATTGTTCAGGGAAAGTGCTGTCTTGCTGGAGTTGCTATAGGGAGAGTGTTAGAAGTTATTTTAGGCTTCAAGAACCCCAACGGTCTTTCTTAGGGCCACATCTAACCGTGTGCAGTAGTGTGGAGGCTGCTTTTTGCAGTGTTGCACTTTTTTTTTTTTGTATATCGGCCGTGCAGAGCATTGCGTCCTGCAGTAATTTTACATTGTCCAGGGCCAGTAGTGGTGAGGCAGGGACAGAAGACATATTTAGTGTATATAGGCAGTGGGCCTTTCCAAAAACATTTGGGAAAAAAAATCTATTTGGGCTGCCTGTGACCGTCCTCAGTGTACTGGGTCTCTGCTGGTGGTAGTTGTCCTAATTCATACACAGCCAGCTAAGTGTTACAGCAGGCTTGCGCAAAATTCTTTCCTGGCTCGATGTTGCCTGTTACATCACCGCTGTATTCCTGTCCACAGTGAAACAGTCTGCAGTAATTTTACATTGTCCAGGGCCAGTAGTGGTGAGGCAGGGACAGAAGACATATTTAGTGTATATAGGCAGTGGGCCTTTCCAAAAACATTTGGGAAAAAAAATCTATTTGGGCTGCCTGTGACCGTCCTCAGTGTACTGGGTCTCTGCTGGGGTAGTTGTCCTAATTCATATGCAGCCAGCTAAGTGTTACAGCAGGCTTGCGCAAAATTCTTTCCTGGCTCTGCTGTGCGTTCCGTAAGCGAAGTCAGCCTCCAACCACAGGCCAATAAGCGGCACATTTAATTACAGCGTTCTGTTTCTGCACTACTGGTAATACACCATGCTGAGGGGTAGGGGTAGGCCTAGAGGACGTGGACGCCGCCGAGGACGCGGAGGCCCAAGTCAGGGTGTGGGCACAGGCCGAGCTCCTGATCCAGGTGTATCGCAGCCGACTGATGCGGGATTAGGAGAGAGGCACATTTCTGGCATCCCCACATTCATCTCACAATTAATGGGTCCACGCGGTAGACCTTTATTAGAAAATGAGCAGTGTGAGCAGGTCCTGTCGTGGATGGCAGAAAGTGCATCCAGCAATCTATCGACCACCCAGAGTTCTGCGCCGTCCACTGCTGCAACTCTGAATCCTCTGGCTGCTGCTCCTCCTTCCTCCCAGCCTCCTCACTCCATTACAATGGCACATTCTGAGGAGCAGGCAGACTCCCAGGAACTGTTCTCGGGCCCCTGCCCAGAATGGGCAGCAATGGTTCCGAATCCTCTCCCACTGGAGGAGTTTGTCGTGACCGATGCCCAACCTTTGGAAAGTTCCCGGGGTCCGGGGGATGAGGCTGGGGACTTCCGGCAACTGTCTCAAGAGCTTTCAGTGGGTGAGGAGGACGATGACGATGAGACACAGTTGTCTATCAGTGAGGTAGTAGTAAGGGCAGTAAGTCCGAGGGCGGAGCGCACAGAGGATTCGGAGGAAGAGCAGCAGGAGGATGAGGTGACTGACCCCACCTGGTTTGCTACGCCTACTGAGGACAGGTCTTCAGAGGGGGAGGCAAGGGCAGCAGCAGGGCAGGTTGGAAGAGGCAGTGCGGTGGCCAGGGGTAGAGGCAGGGCCAGACCGAATAATCCACCAACTGTTTCCCAAAGCGAGCGCCCCCTCGCGCCACGCCACCCTGCAGAGGCCGAGGTGCTCAAAGGTCTGGCAGTTTTTCACTGAGAGTGCAGACGACCGACGAACAGTGGTGTGCAACCTGTGTTGTGCCAAGATCAGCCGGGGAGCCACCACCACCAGCCTCACCACCACCAGCATGCGCAGACATATGATGGCCAAGCACCCCACAAGGTGGGACGAAGGTCGTTCACCGCCTCCGGTTTGCACCGCTGCCTCTCCCCCTGTGCCCCAACCTGCCACTAAGATCCAACCCCCCTCTCAGGACACAGGCACTACCGTCTCCTGGCCTGCACCCACACCCTCACCTTCGCTGTGCTCGGCCCCATCCACCAATGTCTGTCAGCGCACCGTCCAGCCGTCGCTAGCGCAAGTGTTGGAGCGCAAGCGCAAGTACGCCACCACACACCCGCACGCTCAAGCGTTAAACGTGCACATAGCCAAATTTATCAGCCTGGAGATGCTGCCGTATAGGGTTGTGGAAACGGAGGCTTTCAAAGGTATGATGGCGGCGGCGGCCCCGCGCTACTCAGTTCCCAGTCGCCACTACTTTTCCCGATGTGCCGTCCCAGCCCTGCACGACCACGTCTCCCGCAACATTGTACGCGCCCTCACCAACGCGGTTACTGCCAAGGTCCACTTAACAACGGACACGTGGAAAAAGCACAGGCGGGCAGGGCCACTATATCTCCCTGATGGCACATTGGGTGAATTTAGTGGAGGCTGGGACAGAGTCAGAGCCTGGGACCGCTCACGTCCTACCCACCCCCAGAATTGCGGGCCACAGCTCGGTGGTGGTATCTGCGGCGGTGTATGCTTCCTGAGCGCCGCTGACCCTCCAACCGGGCATGGTCGTGTGTGACAACGGCCGTAACCTGGTGGCGGCTCTGCAGCTCGGCAGCCTCACGCACGTGCCATGCCTGGCCCACGTCTTTAATTTGGTGGTTCAGCGCTTTCTGAAAAGCTACCCACGCTTGTCAGACCTGCTCGGAAAGGTGCGCCGGCTCTGCGCACATTTCCGCAAGTCCCACACGGACGCTGCCACCCTGCGCACCCTGCAACATCGGTTTAATCTGCCAGTGTACCGACTGCTGTGCGACGTGCCCACACGGTGGAACTCTACGCTCCACATGTTGGCCAGGCTCTATGAGCAGCGTAGAGCTATAGTGGAATACCAACTCCAACATGGGCGGCGCAGTGGGAGTCAGCCTCCTCAATTCTTTACAGAAGAGTGGGCCTGGTTGGCAGACATCTGCCAGGTCCTTGGAAACTTTGAGGAGTCTACCCAGATGGTGAGCGGTGATGCTGCAATCATTAGCGTCACCATTCCTCTGCTATGCCTCTTGAGAAGTTCCCTGCAAAGCATAAAGGCAGACGCTTTGCGCTCGGAAACAGAGCCGGGGGAAGACAGTATGTCGCTGGATAGTCAGAGCACCCTCCTGTCTATATCTCAGCGCGTTGAGGAGGAAGAGGAGGAGCATGAGGAGGATGAGGAGGAGGGGGAAGAGACAGCTTGGCCCACTGCTGAGGGTACCCATGCTGCTTGCCTGTCATCCTTTCAGCGTGTATGACCGGAGGAGGAGGATCCTGAAAGTGATCTTCCTAGTGAGGACAGCCATGTGTTGCATACAGGTACCCTGGCACACATGGCGGACTTCATGTTAGGATGCCTTTCTCGTGACCCTCCCGTTACACGCATTCTGGCCACTACGGATTACTGGGTGTACACACTGCTCGACCCACGGTATAAGGAGAACCTTTCCACTCTGATACCCAAAGAGGAAAGGGGTTCGAGAGTGATGCTATACCACAGGACCCTGGCGGACAAACTGATGGTAACATTCCCATCCGACAGCGCTAGTGGCAGAAGGTGCAGTTCCGAGGGCCAGGTAGCAGGGGAGGCGCAGAGATCTGGCAGCATGTACAGCGCAGGCAGGGGAACATTCTCCAAGGCCTTTGCCAGCTTTATGGCTCCCCAGCAAGACTGTGTCACCGCTCCCCAGTCAAGGCTGAGTTGGCGGGAGCACTGTAAAAGGATGGTGAGGGAGTACGTAGCCGATCGCACGACCGTCCTCGGTGACGCCTCTGCCCCCTACAACTACTGGGTGTCGAAGATGGACACGTGGCCTGAACTCGCACTGTATGCCCTGGAGGTGCTTGCTTGTCCTGCAGCTAGCGTCTTGTCAGAGAGGGTGTTTAGTGCGGCTGGGGGAATCATCACGGATAAGCGTACCCGCCTGTCAACCGACAGTGCCGACAGGCTTACACTCATCAAGATGAACAAAGCCTGGATTTCCCCAGACTTCTCTTCTCCACCAGCGGACAGCAGCGATACCTAAGCAATACATAGGCTGCACCCGCGGATGGAAGCATCGTTCTCTATCACCACCATCAAAAACGGGGACCTTTTTGCTTCATCAATCTGTGTATTCTATTCATCCTCCTCCTCCTGCTCCTCCTCCTGAAACCTCACGTAATCACGCCGAACGGGCAATTTTTCTTAGGCCCACAAGGCTCAGTCATATAATTTTTGTAAACAGTTTTTATACGTTTCAATGCTCATTAAAGCGTTGAAACTTTCACCTGAACCAATTTTTATTTTAACTGGGCTGCCTCCAGGCCTAGTTACCAATTAAGCCACATTAACCAAAGCGATTAATGGGTTTCACCTGCCCTCTTGGTTGGGCATGGGCAATTTTTCTGAGGTACATTAGTACTGTTGGTACACCAATTTTTTGGGGCCCTCGCCTACAGTGTAATCCAATTAATTTTTTGCCCACCTGCATTAAAGCTGACGTTACATCAGCTGTGATGGGCAATGCAATGGGATATATTTATGTACCGCCAGTGGCTTCCTGGCACCCACCCATGCTGTCGCTCCACACGGAGTTGTAACTCCATGTGTACACTTCTAAAGAACCCCAGTCTGACTGGGGCATGCAGTGTGGGCCGAAGCCCACCTGCATTTAATCGGACGTTACCTCAGCTGTGATGGGCACTGCAATGGGATACATTTATGTACAGCCGGTGGGTTCCAGGGAGCCACCCATGCTGTGGGTCCACAGGGAGTTGTAACTGCATGTGTCCACTTCTAAAGAACCCCAGTCTGACTGGGGCATGCAGTGTGGGCCGAAGCCCACCTGCATTAAACATGACATTACCTCAGCTGTGATGGGCAATGCAATGGGATATATTTATGTACCGCCGGTGGCTTCCTGGCACCCACCCATGCTGTGGGTCCACACGGAGTTGTAACTCCATGTGTCCACTTCTAAAGAACCCCAGTCTGACTGGGGCATGCAGTGTGGGCCGAAGCCCACCTGCATTAAACATGACATTACCTCAGCTGTGATGGGCAATGCAATGGGATATATTTATGTACCGCCGGTGGCTTCCTGGCACCCACCCATGCTGTGGGTCCACACGGAGTTGTAACTCCATGTGTCCACTTCTAAAGAACCCCAGTCTGACTGGGGCATGCAGTGTGGGCCGAAGCCCACCTGCATTTAATCGGACGTTACCTCAGCTGTGATGGGCACTGCAATGGGATACATTTATGTACAGCCGGTGGGTTCCAGGGAGCCACCCATGCTGTGGGTGCACATGGAATTCTCATTGCGGAGTTCTACCTGCCTGTGACTATTTATAAAAAACCGCGGTCTGACTGGGGCATGCAGACACCTTGACAGAATGAATAGTGTGTGGCACATAGGTTCCCCATTGCTATGCCCACGTGTGCAGCTCCTGATGGCGGTGGCACAGGATTATATTTCTCATTGCTTCTGTACAGCATTGTGGGCTATCGCCCCGCCCCTTTTAAAGAGGGTCGCTGCCTAGCCGTGCCAACCCTCTGCAGTGTGTGCCTGCGGTTCCTCCTCATGGCAGACGCACTTATAAATAGACATGAGGGTGGTGTGGCATGAGGGCAGCTGAAGGCTGCGCAGGGACACTTTGGTGTGCGCTGTGGACACTGCGTCGTGCGGGGGTGGGGTGGGGGGGGTGGCAGCATGTAACTCAGGAGAAGAGGCAGCGGAGTGTCATGCAGGCAGTGATTGTGCTTTGTTGGAGGTAGTGTGGTGCTTAGCTAAGCTATGCATTGCTAATGAGGGCTTTTCAGAAGTAAAAGTTGTTGGGGGGGGGCACTCTTGCCGCTATTGTGGCTTAATAGTGGGACCTGGGAACTTGAGATACAGCCCAACATGTAGCCCCTCGCCTGCCCTATCCGTTGCTGTGTCGTTAGCATCACTTTCTTGAATTGCCCAGATTTTCACAAATGGAGACCTTAGCGAGCATCGGCGATATACAAAAATGCTCGAGTCGCCCATGGACTTCAATGGGGTTCGTTACTCGAAACGAACCCTCGAGCATCGCTATAATTTCGTCCCGAGTAACGAGCACCCGAGCATTTTGGTGCTCGCTCATCTCTCGTGACAAGCGATAGGTCGTTACTGCCTTTCATTTCGGCTTAATAAAAAAATAGTCACTGGTTGATCAAAAGTCATCTGGTGTAAAGTCACAATAGTTTGTAGTCCAACCACTTGAGAATGAATTGGCATGGAGATTGCCTCTATGAGCCATATCTGGGCAAACAACTATTGAACGATCATCACTTTATGCAAAAGCAAACAAATGAACATCGTTTGTACGCTTCAGCCGCGACGGAGGATCGTGGTGTTTCTCCCATTATCTTCAATGGGGAACCTCACATCTCACCTAGCACATGGTGTGCTGCTGCCAGCGGCCCCATTGAAATCAATGGGTGATGCCCTGTAAGAGCACGCAGCAAGATAGAACATGCCGCAATTTGGTTTCCACATCTCAGTGCCATGCAGGAAAACATTGCTCATGTGAATGGCCCCATTTAAAGGAATGGAGTTTCTATTTGTGCGTCACTCAATGTACAAATCTTGCACGATTTTCTCACCCGTGTAAAGCCAGCCTTAGGAGGTTAAGACATAAACCATTTTTTCTGCCTTAATACTCATGTTTGTTTATGCTCACCTGCACAGGCAGCACTTCCAAGTTGCTACCTCAAACTCTTTCTCCAGTCGTTATGGCCTCTTCACAATTTTCAGGGCCATAGACATCACTATAAGGTTGCTCCACCTATTTCTGTTTCTGCAATTATCTTAAACTGGCTTTCTTATAGGGAACTTTTACACTTTCGAGTGATTGCCCGAAGGAATGGTTATAGGTGACTGTTGTACCAAGTGAACATGTGACCAGTCAAGTGAGTGAGATTCGTTTGATTTTCAGCTCACCTAAGGACCAAGCAGCTGTCGGCCTGTGTAAACAGGCTTTCGTTCATCTATGATAGTGGTTCTCAACCTTTTTCAGCCCAGCACCCCCTTTAGGTATTGGAATGGTGGTCAGCATCCCCAAGCCTTACTAGTTTAAACCCAGTCAAAGTTTACCTTTTTTACAAAGTTAAAAGTGCAAATTAAAATATTGAATACTTTTTTTGGAAAGTTTGATAGTGTTTTACGGATTAGCATTAATTGTGAAAATATGTCTCTAAAAATTACCAAAGAAGTATTTCAGTCAGCTAAATTTTATAAAATGTAGGTGCAAAATATTAAAAATAGGTTAATTGTGGATACAATAATAAATAGGTTTTATTGCAGAAGATAAGTTTTGGGGGAAGCAAGCAACAATACTATCTTTAATTATCATTCAATAGAAACGTACAACATATAAAGAAAATGCAAGATACACCTTAAAGGGGTTGTCCTGCGCCGAAACGGGTTTTGTTTTTTTTCAATAGCCCCCCCGTTCGGTGCGAGACAAACCCGATGCAGGGATAAAAAAAAAAACGGGTAGTACTTACCCGAATCCCCGCGCTCCGGTGACTTCTTACTTACCTTGTGAAGATGGCCGCCGGGATCTTCACCCTCGGTGGACCGCAGGTCTTCTGTGCGGTCCATTGCCAATTCCAGCCTCCTGATTGGCTGGAATCGGCACACGTGACGGGGCGGAGCTACGAGGAGCCGCTCTCTGGCACGAGCGGCCCCATTCAGAAGACAGAAGACAGGACTGCGCAAGCGCGTCTTATCGGGCGATTAGACGCTGAAATTAGACGGCTCCATGGAGACGAGGACGCCAGCAACGGAACAGGTAAGTGAATAACTTCTGTATGGCTCATAATTAATGCACAAAGTGCATTAATATGGCCATACAGAAGTGTATACCCCCACTTGCTTTCGCGGGACAACCCCTTTAATCCTTAATGGTCAGAAGACTAATTAAAATGCAAGAACAATGAAATTCGACTAATAATAATGTTTGCCACAATCAATCTGTGTCATTAATGGCTGCCTTGGGCCTGACAAGTGGATGCCAATTTTGCGATATCTGGTTCTATCTTCGGCAACTGCAGTCTCAAATCACCCCTTACACATATTTGAAGTTTCTTTCTTTTTTTTTTGTCAGGAGCTGCTGAACTGCGCTGAAGCCCCTCTCCACTAAGTACGTAGATGGAAAAGCTAACACAAGCAACTTAACTTCCTGCCACTGGATAGGATAGGAATTCTTCACTTTCACCCAAAAACATTCATAGCCACATTGTTAGAAAAGGCCTTGGGCTTTGCTATCGTGTTTCAAGTCAATCAACTATTCTTGTAATTTGGGATGAAATTCTCCTGCGTCTGCTGAAAATGGATTGAGTACCCACGTTGGTATTTCAAGAGTACATAGATCATGAAGCCTAGTTTGCATGTCTTCTTTGCCTGGTTTGAGGTGTAAGCAAAAAGCATCTAAGTCTACATCTTGAAGTTTGTCTCCATCTTCGCTTGCAATTTCTTGAAGACTCAGAAACTGACAGAGCTTGCGTCAACTCAGGCTATTGGTATGAAGGTCCAGTATGGCAATGAAGTAGCTTTGTGTTGACCTCATTGAGTTTGTCAAATATGTCTGCTAGATAGGCAACGTCAAGATGTCGAAGCTCAATTGCACCACAAAGGCTTGGGTCAATCGGCCAAAGAAACTCAACTACTGTGTTAAAAGGTTTGTAGTAGCACCGTAAGCACTTTCCTCTTGACAGCCACCTCACTTTGGTGTGTAGGAGTAGACATTCAAATTGTTCATCATGGTCTTGACAGAGCTTAGGGAAAATACATTCGTTTAAAGAGTGCACTTTTATTTTGTTAACAGCATTAATTACATGCAATCTCTTACACAAATGTTTAGCAACAAGGTGCTGCCGATGGATCACACAGTGGATGGCCATTATACCAGGTATAGCAGATTTTAAATGGGCTATAGTTCTGCGATATCGACCAATCATGTATGCAGCTCCGTCGGTTGCACAAGCAAGTACATTATTTGTTTCAAATAGTTTTATTGATTTTTCTCAAATTATTACAATATAGTAACTATAGATATACCCCTCGCAGGGGAAATTTAAGATGAAAATGTTTAGAAAATAAAACATAACATAAACAAGCTCAGTCAAATTTTCAGGCAACACCTTCTGCAGACCGTGTAGTGTGGTTTTGGGGTTAGTTCTTCTGCTATCTATGCTTTCTGCAGGGTTATTTTATAACTCTCTCCCCTCTCCAACTTATCGCTGAAGGGCCTCAGTGAGACCTGGAACTCCTAAGTAGTCGGACCACGGCTGCCATGTTTTCAAGAACAACTCCATCCTGTCTTCTCTGATGGCTGATATCTTCTCGTATGCCATTATCCCGAAATTCTCGCTTTGATCGGGCCTATCTGCAATACGGGCAATAACCATTGTGAGGCTATATATACTCTAGTCGCCCTACAGATGTTTTGGGCTAGTTTAGGCTGTTGGTTGTTGAAGCCTAGTTGTTTATCCGCCAGCAGACACGTCACTGGGGATCGGTCAAAGGGCTTGCCAATCACTGATGATACTAGGCCAAGCAAGTACATTTTTAAAGGGATGTTTTTTCTTGGAAAAACTCTTATACTCTTTTGTATATAGAGGAGCCTTTTGTGTCGGTGGTTAAATTTCTGGTAAACAACAGTTCTTCCACTACATCTTCATTCCAATTAATGAAATGAACGTAAGTTAGCAGCAATGCTTCATTGTCTGTAACCATTGACTCATCAATTCTGTGTTCTTTAACATGTCCAAAAGCGTTTCTTCCACATCAGCAGCCATCTCATCAATTCTTCTTGAAACGGTGTCATTACTCAAAGGAACCAATTTCACCATGGCACACGCGTCAGGCCCCAGCATAGTACTGACAATCTCTTTAACTGCGGGTAACATAAGTGTTTACCCAATAGTATGTGATTTTCCCCATTGCACTATTAATAAAAAGACTCTATAGAAAGCAAGGGGGCCTTTGTCAGCATTGAGTGCAGATTCCCCAAATAGCTTGCCTACAGTGCTGCGGTTCTCACAATTTGACTTTAAACCTTGGGAAAATAAAATGGGCTTACCCACTTCGTCTGAATGTATTTTTGCAAGGTGATCACTTCATAGCTTCATTCAAAAATGCCTTTTCACAAATGAGGCACAAGGGAAGCTGTCTGTTTGTATGAGAAGGGATGAATACGTATTTCAAATATTCATTTGAATATTGACGGCATTTCTTCTTCTCAGCCATTTTTATAAAGTATGCTTCAAGAATGCACTGCTTATGTCGCTTTATCATATAATGATGTATGACTTTTATAACTCCATGACTCCGCTACAGATCAATTACATTGGATAACCTAAAGAACAACCTAGCCCGCTGTATTCCATAATGCCAATGATTGGCTGGAACTTTTATTTGCATGGGTCTCTGGGAGTTGTAGTTTATATCCGTGTTCTGAAAAGACACTTGGGGTCCACTAAGACTAAAACAAAAATCAACAAAGCAAACACAGAACTCCCTTTTTATGTTCCAATGCCCCCCTTCCGCCCCTTTTCGTTCCACCGCCCCCTTGAGAAGTAAAATTGCCCAGCAGGGGGCAATAACGCCCCTTTTGAGAACTACTGATCTATGACTGCTTGTTGACTATGAATAGAGGTGGGCCTGAAGAGATCTCTTGTGCATTCTGTCTCATTCAGTGAGCAATTATCGTTGGGACTTAAGCATCTAATAGATGTCCCATGTAAAAGTACCTTTACGGTGACAGCTCCTTCTTGCCTTCTTGTACTGATGCTAAATATACATGTACTTTGGCATATGGAAAGTAATTGACTTGAGACAACCCCTTTAAACTTTTTGTAGTTCAAGGCTGTGTTTTATGCCCAGCTCGTCATCACATAAGCTGTCTTTCTCTGTTCCTTCTCCCTTTTATAAAGATTAGATTTGGACAGTAATCTTTATTGCTGGTTAATATTAACTTTTTGACCCTGAGCCATACTGTCCAGAAAGCTTGTATTATATTATTTTTCTAGTATGACTTCAGATATGATATGATATTTACACTACATGAGCTTAATACTTATTGATACTGGTGCCACATTTCAAGATCCGCTGGAGTACTAAAGCAGCGTGTGTAGTATTTCCCAACACACAAACCAGCAATGAGTGGCACCAGGTAGTATGGGACTTTGTTTACCATGCCTTATCAGTCCCATGTTATAAAAAAACTACATTAGTACAACAGAGGAGTTCTCTGGGACCGAAGCATCGATGGCCTATCTCTAGCATAGTCCACTGATTTTTGATTCATCGTAATCAGATTTTTGTGACATACAGTACTATGAAGGGGCAGCAGTACTCAAGTGTGCCCCCCTTAGTTGTCTACGTAGGATAAACCCCTAGGGGTTACTCATTTTATATTGTTTTATGCTGTATCGTGTACTGTTTTTTTAATGCTCAGGAAGGTCACGTGAGGAAAGAACAGGAAGTGGCGCATTAGCCATGTAAAGGAACCCAAGAAAAAGAGGACGATGGTGTGGAATGACTTGAACTCCTACGGAGCGGATCTACGTTATGAGGAAATCATGAGTGATAGAAGCTTTTGGCCAGAAAGGAACTGGTATAGAGATAAATGCCAGCAATACCCTAAAGGACTGTACTACTGATTGATCTCCTGCATTTGCTGCCTCCCTGGTGTGACCTTCTTCCCTCGCACGGTGTTGCTGAGCAAGCACTGGAGCAAACTAAGTTGTACCACCGGACATGCCTAGGTTGAGTTTCTGAAGCTTCCAACATACAGGCTCAGTGTGGAATTCATTCCTCCGATGAATACAGTTGTGCTGATGAGTATAGAAAACTAAGGCGTCAGGTAGCCCTCAGTTGTTCCAGACCTCATGTGGCGACCGGTAGGTCCTTGATTAGCTCCCTCCACAACTGTAAGCCCAGGACTCTCGATAATACTGTCCCCACAGGCCCAATGATTACACCCAACTTCAGACCGGGCCTCATGGCTACATAGCACCTCATCAGTATAATCATCATTGCCTGCTATTCCAGGTCCCCTACTGACCATATATATTGATGGCATATAATAACTACAGGCCATCAATGTTATAGTCCTCTAGAAGCCCTTTAAAGCTTTCTTTTTTAGTAGATGTGACTTAGATATTATCTATGGAGACCTCAAAAATAGTCCCTCAAATAAGTACAAAATGATTATGCAAAAGGTTTGGTGAACACTATAGAGGCAATTTCCTCCTAGCTAAAAGCTCACACAATATATGTTTTACGTCGCCTCATAGAATTTGTAGATTGGGCACTATGTAAAATAATCATACCTCATATGTTTTAAATCGCAGTCCTTTTTCAACTTATCATAGTCCTATTTACCCCCATGATATGTTCTGCACCTCTACAGCAATATAATATATACAGAAGGATAGAGAAGTTGTAGTATCCAACTTGCAGGGTATAAACGATGTAGGGGGAAAGTATCGTAATGGGTATTTAAAGACGTAAGTTGCTTTCTGGAACATCTGTGGGCAAAACGGTATAAAACTTTAACATTTAGGAACAGAGGAGACATAAAGGTTCAGGCTGCTTCTATACCACCATCTAATGTTGGAGGTTATTTCCTTCACTGGTCTGCCACATACTGGTGAAAGGAAGGATAACAAGCGTAACACTCCCAACTATATCAAAAGTCGAATAACTTTAATAAAAAGTAATTGTAGCAAAGCAAAAACTACTCTTAAGTCATCCACGTACATCCAAGTTTTCCTTCTTTCTCAAAGTTACTGTGGCTCAGTGGAAACTGTGGACTTCCTTCTGCTTCCAGAAGCAATTAATATGACAATAGTTTCCATACCTCTTGGCAGTTCATATGGCTACAAGGCCAACACTTTTGCATGCCCTAAATATTGGCGGTCATAATATGCTAGAACGTATGCTACTTTAACGAATGCAGCTGCACTGTATATCCCATTAGGTTATGAGGCACTTCCATGGCTAAGTATTTGCATTTTTGCTGCACTTCCCCAACCTCCTGCCTCATGTGATGTTGGGTAGCAGCAGGAGATGCGTGCAGGTCACGGCTGGAATTCACAGCTGCCCTTGCTTTCATGAGGTCACTTTCTTTTCCTCATTAGTGGCTGACACAGCCTGAAGTGCTGGTGACAAGTGTGACTAGCTGCTGGGCTCGGCCCTAACCCCCTGTGCTTGCCATCCTCAGGTTTCCTATTGTGTTGTGTCTTAATTATGGTTATGCCTTGAGCCAGACATCCCCACCTCGTGTCTCTCTGTGGGGTCACCTCAATCAGCTCAGGCTGTTTATGTGGGACACAGTAGTGGGGGTTGGAAAAGGATCAGCAGGTCCCATCAGGTCCTTTCCTCTGCCTCAAATTGGGAGGACGTGGCTGCCCGCCAAATCTCCAATCAAGAATTAACTCTGAAATACTCTGTGTCACATTTCTAGCTCCCCTCAAGGGGAAGGGAGAGGGGGACATTGGGAAAGGCAATGGGGAATAAAGGAAGAGATGAACGGAACTTTGCAAAGGCTTCTGTTCCCATGCTGAGTGATATAATAACCTGCAGAGTAATACAGTGACACTCTGAGTGATACAATAACCTGTAGCGAAATACAGCGGAACACAAGTGATATAACTTTCATATCATAATACAATGTATCTTGGGAATAATGGTCTGCAGAACAGGTGAATGCCTCTATATTATAGAAGTAGTCACCTGATGGAGAGAAACGTGTCCTGTTGATGTATTTATGACATAGATGGTTCATATGGGTTTTTTTCAGTCTCTGGCTACATAGTATCTAAAAAGATCTCAAGGAAAGGTAAAGTGATACGCGGTGAATGGAGTCAATGAAAGTCAATGAACTTTCCTTAATCCATTTACATGTGCATGTAGACACTGCGTGTAGATATGCACGAGAAATAGATCGCAGCTTGCTCCATTTCTCAGCGTACCAGGCAGCGCGAGTCCTATACATTTGTATAGGCAGCGTATGCAATGCTGTCCATGCGCAATACATTGTATATGGGCAGTGTTTTCATACGCAACCCCGCTATGTGACAGAACAGGGAGTTCTTTAAAAAAAAGAAACAGTCACACTGCGCATGACCGTGTGTGTGATACGCGGGAATGCGCAATACGCTTACAGCCATATGTGACAGACCCGCTTTTTACAAATACCGTTAAAATGCTGCGGGGGGACCTGTGTTTTAATAGTATGGCCGTGGATATAAGGCCTTACTGATGCAGAGATAAAAATAAAATGCAGTCATTACATAATAGCCAGATACTAGCTGTACATTGTGATAATGCGGTTACCTCCAGTGATCACAGGTGGCATCCCCCCTGATTGGAGTCACATGTATTCATTTATGTGGGCACAAAAAGAGGCATTAATACTAGGGGGGCTGGTGTAGAGATGAGTCACAGCTGAAAGGACTATTTATGGTGCAACCAGACAGCAACCCAGACCACCATAAATAGTTCTTTAGCTGGGACTCATCTCTGCATTAGCCCCCCTAGTATTAGTGCCTCTTTTTTGTGCCCACATAGTACTATGGCCACTTTTTCTGTCCCACAAAGTAATTGTGCCCCCACACAGTAATAATTCTCCAATAGTGCCCACTACAAGAAATAATGCTTCCTTTGTGCCCCATAGTATTACTATCACCTTATGCCCCCACATATTAATAATTGGGTTTTTTCAACCTCACAAGGTAATTATGCCCCCTTTGTGACCCCCATAATGTAATTGTACCTCTTCTGTGAACCCCTATATATTGTTTCACTTTGCGGCCCCAGCAAAGCATCTGTGCCTCCTCTACAGTTATCCTACAAAGTATCTGGTCCTGCTCTGTGACCCCCTCACAAAGTACCTCCTCTGTGATCCCCCACAAAGTAATTATGGCCCCTCTGTGGCCCTTTCACAATCTAACTGTAGCCCCTCTTTAGCCCTTCTTTGGTCCCACATTAGTACTTGTGGCTCCTCTGTGGCTCTCACAGGTTGGGTATATTAGGCTGGGTCCATATCATGTTTTTAGGATGTGTCAGAAGAGCTTTCAATCTGAATTTTTACATGCATTTGTTTTTATGCCTCTCCCTATTTAAAGGGGTTGTCCCGCGCCGAAACGGGGTTTTTTTTTTTTCAATAGCCCCCCCGTTCGGCGCGAGACAAACCCGATGCAGGGGTTTAAAAAAAAAACCGGATAGTACTTACCCGAATCCCCGCGCTCCGGTGACTTCTTACTTACCTTGCGAAGATGGCCGCCGGGATCTTCACCCACGGTGGACCGCAGGTCTTCTCCCATGGTGCACCGTGGGCTCTGTGCGTTCCATTGCCGATTCCAGCCTCCTGATTGGCTGGAATCGGCACACGTGACGAGGCGGAGCTATGAGGAGCAGCTTTCCGGCACGAGCGGCCCCATTCAGAAGGGAGAAGACCGGACTGCGCAAGCGCGTCTAATCGGGCGATTAGACGCTGAAATTAGACGGCTCCATGGAGACGAGGACGCTAGCAACGGAACAGGTAAGTGAATAACTTCTGTATGGCTCATATTTAATGCACGATGTATATTACAAAGTGCATTAATATGGCCATACAGAAGTGTATACCCCAACTTTGTTTCGCGGGACAACCCCTTTAAGTCAATAGTAAAAATCCCCACTACGGTAAGGGCTCCTGCAAACGGGCGGATTTGATTTGCAGAATCCGCATCCACACTCACTATACGCTGTCTCAGGCTCCCATAGAAAAGAATGAGCTTCTGCAGTTCCGTGGACACCTGCAAATTTGATTTGCGGATTCTGCGATGCATAAATAACATGCAGCAAGCTCCATTTTAGTGTGGATTCTGCACTCACACACTCCATGCATCTATATGGGTGCGTGAGATCCGCAGTGCATCCACAAATACATTTAATACAATACGCAGGTATTCCGCAGCAGAAATACGCTTCCAGAATCCGCGACTGCAGGAGGCCTATGACAGATATGGTATGCTGTAACTAAAAGAGAAAAACAGAATAAGGCCTCATGCCCACGGCAGGGTCGGATTCCGACTGCGGAATCAGACCCAGCGCCCCCCAGAGACCCTATACTCACCTGTCCCGATCCGCCGCAAGTGGCTCGAGCTGGCGCACATGCGCAGAGCAGCGCATGACGCGGCTTCCCACGATACTTCTGCAATGCTCACAGCGGCAGTATCGCAGGACGGACAGCATGTGATTTTTCTGCACAAAATAGATCATGCTGCAATTCTCGCAGTTAATTTCTGCTCGTGGGCATAGGAGAATCGTTTAACACAGCATATCTATGGATGGACATTGCTGCAGAATTCGTGGCGGGTGTCTGACTGCAAATTCTGCAGCGATAATCTGTCTGTGGGCATTTGGCCTGAAGGCTAATGCCCACGAATGGATTTCTGCCGCTTTCCCTGTGGCATGATCTATTTCACCGCGTTTTTCCGCAGTGGAAGTCTCCATTAATGTAGTATTAATGGAGACAGTAGAAAAACACACATTTTTCCGCAATCACCAGCAGGGACTTTTTGTGTACCACCGCAGTACTCCCGCTGTGTAAATCCGTGGGCATGAACCCTTAGGTTTCAATCACAATGTAGCCCATTTTGGTACGGATCCACACCAAAATCTGCTGCATTTGTGTGGATTTTAGAACGGATCTGCAGCAGACTTCACCCCTGCAATTGCGGTGAATGAAGCAGAGCTGCCACACCACACCGATCTGCAGACAAGTGTGGCGCGGTTTTCCTTATTCTGTGCACTCCTTTTATAAATTTTATCAAATATCCTAGTATATTAAATAACCTAATATAACTGATTAAAACACTCGGACTGTAAGTACAGCAAACCATTTGGCTGTAAGCAGATTTAGAAGCAACTACATGGAGGTGCAGATGTTATGTGACAAAGTGAAACTACTAAGCCACGGCCATCCCTTTAATTCTGCTGGCCTCATACCATGTATGGGTATCCAGTGACAAATATGCACCATCCAAAAAACTAATCTATGAACATGTAAGGTTAGATGATAAGCATGCGGCTTCCTTTTCCATTACCTGCTGTGTGATCATGGCACATGCCACCAGCAGCAGCCAATAGAATCGCAGCATTTGGATTCAAACCGCAAAGGAAAACGTCAGTTGGTGCCAGTCAGCGATTTCTCTTAGGCCTCGGTCAGACGACCGTTTTTTGCTGCGATTTGCGGATCGCATGACGGATATAAGCCCTTCCCTGAAAATCATTCTAAAATGTGTAAAAATAAAAAAAATATATATACTCACCTTGTCCCTGCAGCCGAAGTTCAGCCGCGGCCGGCCGGCAGTTCTCCTGAACTGCTCTGTGTAGAATTCAGCAGCCGGGGATTTAAAATCCCCGCATGCTGAATGGGCTGCCTCTGATTGGTCACAGCCCTCACCAATCAGAGGCAGCTCTCACTTACCCAGTCATGAATTCATGAATGGGTGAGTGAGTGCTGCTTCTGATTGGCTCAGCGCAGGGACCAATCAGGGGCAGCTCTCAGCTGTCATTCAATAGCTGAGAGCTGCCCCTGATTGGTCCTTGCGCTGAGCCAATCAGAGGCAGCACTCACTCACCCATTCATGAATTCATGAATGGGTGAGTGAGAGCTGCCTCTGCTTGGTGAGGGCTGTGACCAATCAGAGGCAGCCCATTCAGCAGGCGGGGATTTTAAATCCCCGCCTGCTGAATACTACACAGAGCAGTTCAGGAGAACTGCCGGCCGGCCGCGGCTGAACTCCGGCTGCAGGGACAAGGTGAGTATATTTTTTTTTTACACATTTTAGGATGATTTTCAGGGAAGGGCTTATATTTTTAAGCCCTTCCTGAAAATTCGTCCCGCGCTCGCCGGCAGCCCATTGCTTTCAATGGAGCCGGCTGTATTGCCGGCTCCATTAAATTCAATGGGCGAACATCATTCTTCTCTGCCACAGCTGTTACAGCTGTGGCAGAGGAGAATGATCTTTGTAGTATATGTTCTCAATGGGGTTGGCACTGCTGCCGCCAGCCCCATTGAGCGCATATATAGAACACAAGGAATCGCAGATAGGCGCGATCTGTGATTCCTGGTGTCCTATAACTTATCCGACATCCGCATAAAAAGCGGTCATGTGACCGATCCCATTGCGAAGCAATGGTTCTATATATGTGCAGATCGCATGTGCATGCGCAAATCGCGCGAAGAAACGCCTGTCTGACCGAGGCCTCATAGAGAAAAGACCGGCTCCCCTTTACTCTCACAGCCATTTACAAAACTTCTATTTTCGATTGAGACGCGGATCATCATCAGCAAGAAGGAAGATTTACCGCCAAGCCAAGTAAGGTAAGAAGCCAAAATGGGACAAATGTTATTACTGCTTTATGTATAGTCCTGGAACTATCTTTTGGGCCCGAATACGTCGGCCGTTGCATGGGCTCCTATGGGAGCCCATGTAGTGGCACAGGTGGGAGGGAGTTCAGCAGTGTAGCTGCTAAACTCTCTCCCTCTTCTCTCCTCCCCCTCCCTGGCTGATTGCAAAGGGAAGGGGCGGGAGGTGGTGAAGCTAAGTACCGCCCTGTCCCACCTCCTCCCATTGCTGGCTGCGGACAAGGGCCGCCCTTTGTCCGCACATAGTAATGGGAGGAGGTGGGACAGGGCAGTGCTTAGCTCTGCCCCCATCCCGCCCCCTTACATTGCAATCAGCGGGAGGGGAGGAGAGAGAAGGTGAGTCGTCGAGGGAGAGGAAAGGGGCGATGTTAGATTTGTGCGCCCACTCACGAGTTTAACTGCTCACATCATAGCGTATATCGTCCGGTGGCCTATATACGCTCGTGTGAAAGAGCCAATAGACTAACGTGGGATCCCTTTAATAAATACGTTTTTTAACAAAGTCCCACATGATAGAATAGCATAGTCAGGGCTCCCAGGGGTAGGTTGTATAAGTAGCGCCATCTTATTTTAATAATTTTTTTTTATCAGAAGCTGCCAGCAGCAGTGTACATTTGACTCACATTTCGCCGATTCTTAGTGGAGCGGGGGCAGCTATATTGCGGAGGAACCTCACTGTGTGGAGTCCTGCTCCATGGTGGATGATCCACAATTGGTAGACTATCAGTCCTTGTAGATGAGCCGATTATCGTTTGAACGGGCAAGTGACGTTACCGCTAGTTTGTTCGCTCACGTTTAGCCTGTTTAGACAGAAAAATGCAATGTTGGTTCATTCAAATGAGAATACTTCAGTCTTTCACATTTAAGCAAATGTAAAACACTGGATGAACGCTGTTTGAACTGAATATTAAGTGAACGAATCAAGAATAGTTTTTATGCCAGGAGAAAATGAACAAGCAAAAAGCAAATGATTCTCGTTTGTCGTTGGCTGAATGATTAGCGTTCACTTTCTCTCGTTTGAACGACTTTTTAAACAATAATTTGTTCTGCCTTAAAGCACCTTATTACAGTACACAGTCAGTCAGCGGCTGTGCTCTTCTAATGTGCTATGCTGCCTCCTAGTGGCCTGACTTCATGCACTGTTTACTCTGCCATGAGAAAACAAGTTGCCTTGACCTGCCTTGGCTTCCTGTTCCTCATGCTGCCCCTACTCTCCAATTTTACCACAGAGGTTAAAAAGCCTGTGTTCATGTGCACATTGTAATAGTCACCTTTATTGATATAGTGCATGCATATTCCGCAGCGCTTCATATTGGGTTCTGTCCCCATTGGGGATCACAATCTAAATTCACTCGTATGTTTTTGGAATATAGGAAGAAACCCATACAAACACAGGGAGAACCTATAAACTCCATGCAGATATTGCCCTTGGTGGTATTTGAACCTAAGACGCCAGTTCTAACCATTGAGCTTTATGCACAGTGGAGTTTGCCACCCTGTGGAAAATTTCACAGCGAAATCCGCGTTTCTAACTATGATGCAGAATTGCTGGCAGAATTAAGCCATTGTCAATTCCGCCTCAAAATCCGCGCGTAGGCTGTGCGATGCCAGTCGTGCCCAAGAATGTCAGGCGCAACTCGCTCTTGCGCATGCGCCCTAAGGTATATTCACATGGTGCAGTGGAATTGCAATCATGCATTTTTGCTGTGGTTGCAGCAGTTGCATCAACAGTTTTGCAGCGCTGTTTCAGATATGGTTTTAACCAAACCATGTAAATATACCCTGAAAAGTCCACAATGCTCTAGTCACACAGACTAATAGTACACGAAATACCAGTTTAACAGCTGCCAATTTCTATAGAGGCTGGTCTGCTCAAATGAATTTTACCATAGACTAGCACATATAGAAACTGTTCCATGTGCTGAGCTCTGTGTAATAGAAAATGTTGGAAAATAGGCTCATTAAATTGTACATAGATTATAGAGAATCGGTCACCAGCGTGGAACTGGTGAAACTAATGACATGTATGGGAAACTAAATGATAGAGCATGCCAAAACTTTCTTAGTAGCCAAATATCAGGTTTAATCCTGCTGTATGTAAATCACTACCAAGCGGTCCGGTTAGTGGGACTGGACTGTCTCTGCGGCTCCCAGTGCCATGCAGTCCCTGATCATCTTCTTTATGATTGATTGGTAGGAGTGGAGGATGTAGGAGATGTCAACAGGATGATAGAGATTGGAGGCCACTGCAAGCTACAGAGGTGGTCCAGGACCACTAACCGGACCACTCATTAGTGATTTACATACAGCGTGGGAAGGATTAAACCTGTTTCATACAGAATTCCATCATTTCTTACTAGATCTAAAGTCTATATGATTCTTCCTGATTCTGAAAACTGTTGGAAATTATCATAAAAGGAAGTCATCAAGTAGGGACCAGAATATAATACATTTCAACTCTTCCAATAGGGAGTTTCATCGGGGAGGGGGGGGAGGCTACAAGATACTATAGGAAGGCCAAGTTAACTCAGCTTAGAGATGCCCTTGACCTTATTGACTGGGACAATGTCTTCAGATATAAGAGTACAGACAATAAGTGGGAAATGTTTTAATTAGAGATGAGCGAACGTACTCGTCCGAGCTTGATGCTCGGGCGAATATTAGCGTGTTCGGGATGCTCGTTACTCGTAACGAGTACCACGCGGTGTTCGGGTTACTTTCACTTTCATCTCTGAGACGTTAGCGCGCTTTTCTGGCCAATTGAAAGACAGGGAAGGCATTACAACTTCCCCCTGTGACGTTCAAGCCCTATACCACCCCCCTGCTGTGAGTGGCTGGGGAGATCAGATGTCACCCGAGTATAAAAATCGGCCCCTCCCGCGGCTCGCCTCAGATGCCTTGTGAGTTAGCTGAGGGAAAGTCCAGTTGTATTGGAGTTGCTGTAGGGAGAGTGTTTGTAGTGAGTGTAGGCTTCAAGAACCCCAACGGTCCTTCTTAGGGCCACATCTACCTGTGTGCAGGCTGCTGTTAGCAGTGGATATATTTTTTTTTTCTCAAAATCGGCTGTGCAGAGCATTGCACCCTGCATTAGGGACAGAAGTGGTGGTTAGGCAGGGAGAGTGTTAGGAGTGAGTGTAGGCTTCAAGAACCCCAACGGTCCTTTCTAGGGCCACATTTAACCGTGTGGAGTACTGTGCAGGCTGCTGTTAGCTGTGTTGCATTTTTTTTTCTTTCTCAAAATCGGCTGTGCAGAGCATTGCACCCTGCATTGATACTACAGGGACAGAATTGTGTAGGCAGGGCCACAACACAGTTATTATTCATTGAATAGACGCAGTGGGCCTTTCCTTTAAAAAAAAAGGGAAAAAAGTATATTTGGCCTGCCTCTGACACTCCTAAGGGCTCTGGGTACGTGTGTGCTGCGTGGAGAATGTAAAAAAATCAGACGCAGCCAGCTACGTTTTACAGCAGGCTTGCGCCACTTTCTTTCCTGCCTGTGAATTTCCTTGCTCTGCTCTAGTTAATAACTCTGCAACACTAAAGTTCTGTGACACATTTGCAGGGGCACAACACAGTTATTAAACGTATTATTCATTGAATAGACGCAGTGGGCCTTTCCTTTTAAAAAAAAAGGGAAAAAAGTATATTTGGCCTGCAGGCTTGCGCCAATTTCTTTCCTGCCTGGGAAATACCTGCTCTGCCATAGTTAATAACTCTGCAACACTAAAGTTCTGTGACACATTTGCAGGGGCACAACACAGTTATTATTCATTGAATAGACGCAGTGGGCCTTTCCTTTTAAAAAAAAGGGAAAAAAGTATATTTGGCCTGCCTCTGACACTCCTCAGGGCTCTGGGTACGTGTGTGCTGCGCGGAGAACGTAAAAAAATCAGACGCAGCCAGCTACGTTTTACAGCAGGCTTGCGCCACTTTCTTTCCTGCCTGTGAAATTCCTTGCTCTGCTCTAGTTAATAACTCTGCAACACTAAAGTTCTGTGACACATTTGCAGGGGCACAACACAGTTATTAAACTTATTATTCATTGAATAGACGCAGTGGGCCTTTCCTTTTAAAAAAAAGGGAAAAAAGTATATTTGGCCTGCAGGCTTGCGCCAATTTATTTCCTGCCTGGGAAATCAAATCACTGGTAATACAGCATGCTGAGGGGTAGGGGTAGGCCTAGAGGACGTGGACGCGGCCGAGGACGCGGAGGCCCAAGTCAGGGTGTGGGCACAGGCCAAGCTCCTGATCCAGGTGTATCGCAGCCGACTGCTGCGCGTTTAGGAGAGAGGCACGTTTCTGGCGTCCCCACATTCATCGCACAATTCATGGGTCCACGCGGGAGACCTTTATTAGAAAATGAGCAGTGTGAGCAGGTCCTGTCGTGGATGGCAGAAAGTGCTTCGAGCAACCTATCGTCCACCCACAGTTCTGCGCCGTCCACTGCTGCAAATCCGAATCCTCTGTCTGCTGCTCCTCCTTCCTCCCAGCCTCCTCACTCCACTCCAATGACACATGCTCAGCAGCGGGAAGACTCCCAGGAACTGTTCTCGAGCCCCTGCTCAGATTGGGCAGCAGTGGTTCCTCTCCCACCAGAGGAGTTTATCGTCACTGATGCACAACCATTGCAAAGTTCCCGGGGTCCAGGGGATGAGGCTGGGGACTTCCGCCAACTGTCTCAAGACCTTTCTGTGGGTGAGGAGGACGATGACGATGTGACACAGTTGTCTTGCAGTCAGGTAGTAGTGAGGGCAGTAAGTCCGAGGGAGGAGCGCACAGAGGATTCGGAGGAAGAGCAGCAGGACGATGAGGTGACTGACCCCACCTGGTTTGCAACGCCTACTCAGGACAGGTCTTCAGAGGGGGAGGCAAGGGCAGCAGCAGGGCAGGTTGCAAGACGCAGTGCGGTGGCCAGGGGTAGAGGCAGGGCCAGACCGAATAATCCACCAACTGTTTCCCAAAGCGCACCCTCGCGCCATGCCACCCTGCAGAGGCCAAGGTGCTCTAAGGTCTGGCAGTTTTTCACAGAGACGCCTGACGACCGACGAACAGTGGTGTGCAACCTTTGTCGCGCCAAGATCAGCCGGGGAGCCACCACCAACAGCCTCACCACCACCAGCATGCGCAGACATATGATGGTCAAGCACCCCACAAGGTGGGACGAAGGCCGTTCACCGCCTCCGGTTTGCACCGCTGCCTCTCCCCCTGTGCCCCAACCTGCCACTGAGATACAACCCCCCTCTCAGGACATAGGCACTACCGTCTCATGGCCTGCACCCACACCCTCACCTCCGCTGTCCTCGGCCCCATCCACCAGTGTCTGTCAGCGCACCGTCCAGCCGTCGCTAGCGCAACTGTTGGAGCGCAAGCGCAAGTACGCCGCCATGCACCCGCACGCTCAAGCGTTAACCGTCCACATAGCCAAATTTATCAGCCTTGAGATGCTG
The DNA here is from genome assembly GCF_035609145.1 of Eleutherodactylus coqui. Lineage (NCBI taxonomy): Eukaryota > Metazoa > Chordata > Amphibia > Anura > Eleutherodactylidae > Eleutherodactylus > Eleutherodactylus coqui. The sequence continues at coordinate 263,925,691 of NC_089838.1, forward strand.
CCGTATAGGGTTGTGGAAACGGAGTCCTTCAAAAGTATGATGGAGGCGGCGGCCCCGCGCTACTCAGTTCCCAGTCGCCACTACTTTTCCCGATGTGCCGTCCCAGCCCTGCACGACCACGTCTCCCGCAACATTGTACACGCCCTCACCAACGCGGTTACTGCCAAGGTCCACTTAACAACGGACACGTGGACAAGCACAGGCGGCCAGGGCCACTACATCTCCCTGACGGCACATTGGGTGAATTTAGTGGAGGCTGGGACAGAGTCAGAGCCTGGGACCGCTCACGTCCTACCCACCCCCAGAATTGCGGGCCCCAGCTCGGTGCTGGTATCTGCGGTGGTGTATGCTTCCTCCACTAAAGCACCCTCCTCCTCCTCCTCCGCAACCTCTGTCTCGCAATCAAGATGTGTCAGCAGCAGCACGTCGCCAGCAGTCGGTGTCGCGCGGCGTGGCAGCACAGCGGTGTGCAAGCATCAGCAGGCCGTGCTGAAACTACTCAGCTTAGGAGATAAGAGGCACACGGCCCACGAACTGCTGCAGGGTCTGACAGAGCAGACCGACCGCTGGCTTGCGCCGCTGAGCCTCCAACTGGGCATGGTCGTGTGTGACAACGGCCGTAACCTGGTGGCGGCTCTGCAGCTCGGCAGCCTCACGCACGTGCCATGCCTGGCCCACGTCTTTAATTTGGTGGTTCAGCGCTTTCTGAAAAGCTACCCACGCTTGTCAGACCTGCTCGTAAAGGTGCGCCGGCTCTGCGCACATTTCCGCAAGTCCCACACGGACGCTGCCAGCCTGCGCACCCTGCAACATCGCTTTAATCTGCCAGTGCACCGACTGCTGTGCGACGTGCCCACACGGTGGAACTCTACGCTCCACATGTTGGCCAGGCTCTATGAGCAGCGTAGAGCTATAGTGGAATACCAACTCCAACATGGGCGGCGCAGTGGGAGTCAGCCTCCTCAATTATTTTCTGAAGAGTGGGCCTGGTTGGCAGACATCTGCCAGGTCCTTGGAAACTTTGAGCAGTCTACCCAGGTGGTGAGCGGCGATGCTGCAATCATTAGCGTCACCATTTCTCTGCTATGCATCTTGAGAAGTTCCCTGCAAAGCATAAAGGCAGATGCTTTGCGCTCGGAAACGGAGGCAGGGGAAAACAGTATGTCGCTGGATAGTCAGAGCACCCTCCTGTCTATATCTCAGCGCATTCAGGAGGAGGAGGAGGAGCATGAGGAGGATGAGGAGGAGGGGGAAGAGACAGCTTGGCCCACTGCTGACGGTGCCCCTGCTGCTTGCCTGTCATCCTTTCAGCGTGTATGGCCTGAGGAGGAGGAGGAGGAGGAGGATCCTGAAAGTGATCTTCCTAGTGAAGACAGCCATGTGTTGCGTACAGGTACCCTGGCACACATGGCTGACTTCATGTTAGGATGCCTTTCTCGTGACCCTCGCGTTACACGCATTCTGGCCACTACGGATTACTGGGTGTACACACTGCTCGACCCACGCTATAAGGAGAACCTTCCCACTCTCATTCCCAAAGAGGAAAGGGGTTCGAGAGTGTTGCTATACCACAGGACCCTGGCGGACAAGCTGATGGTAAAATTCCCATCCGACAGCGCTAGTGGCAGAAGGCGCAGTTCCGAGGGCCAGGTAGCAGGGGAGGTGCGGAGATCGAGCAGCATGTACAGCCCAGGCAGTGCAACAGTCTTTAAGGGCCTGGACAGCTTTATGGCTCCCCAGCAAGACTGTGTCACCGCTCCCCAGTCAAGGCTGAGTCGGCGGGAGCACTGTAAAAGGATGGTGAGGGAGTACGTAGCCGATCGCACGACCGTCCTCCGTGACGCCTCTGCCACCTACAACTACTGGGTGTCGAAGCTGGACACGTGGCCTGAACTAGCGCTGTATGCCCTGGAGGTGCTTGCTTGTCCTGCGGCTAGCGTCTTGTCGGAGAGGGTGTTTAGTGCGGCTGGGGGAATCATCACAGATAAGCGTACCCGCCTGTCAACCGACAGTGCCGACAGGCTAACACTCATCAAGATGAACAAAGCCAAGATTTCCCCAGACTTCTCTTCTCCACCAGCGGACAGCAGCGATACCTAAGCAATACGTAGGCTGCACCCGCGGATGGAAGCATCGTTCTCTCTCACCATCCAAAACGGGGACATTTCTGCTTCATCAATCTGTGTATAATATTCCTCCTCCTCCTCCTGCTCCTCCTCCTGAAACCTCACGTAATCACGCTGAACGGGCAATTTTTCTTAGGGCCACAAGGCTCACTCATATCATTTTTCTAAAAATTTTTTATACGTTTCAATGCTCTTAAAAGCGTTGGAACTTTAACTTGAAACAATTTTTCGTTAAACTGGGCTGCCTCCAGGCCTAGTTACCACTTAAGCCACATTAACCAAAGCGATTAATGGGTTTCACCTGCCATCTTGGTTGGGCATGGCCAATTTTTACTGAGGTACATTAGTACTGTTGGTACACCAATTTTTTGGGGCCCTCACCTACAGTGTAATCATAGCAATTTCTATGTTCTTCGCCTGCACTCATGGTACCGAAAGGTGTGTGGGGTTGGCCTACACTTTAGCTACATAAATGTAACTTGGGCCTTGGCTATACTGCAGCTACTGAAATGGAACTAAGACTGCGCTCCCACTATACTGCTGCTTCGGAATTGTTCCTGGGGCCTGTGTAGGCTGCTACTATTACTTAAATGGAACTTAGACTATGCTCCTCCTATACTGCTACTTCGGAATTGTTACTGGGGCCTGTCTTGAGTGCTACTATTACTGAAATGGAACGAAGACTGCGCTCCCACTATACTGCTGCTTCGGAATTGTTACTGGTGCCTGTCTTGAGTGCTACTATTACTGAAATGGAACGAAGACTGCGCTCCCACTATACTGCTGCTTCGGAATTGTTACTGGGGCCTGTCTTGAGTGCTACTATTACTGAAATTGAACTAATACTGTGCTCCCCCTATAATGCTGCTAGTGATATGTTAGTGGGGCCTGTCCTAATGCTACGGCTGAAATGTTACGAATTATGGGCTCTGCCTATACCGCTGCTAATGTTATGTCTCTGGGGTGTGGAAACAGAGGCTTCCCAAAGACATGATGGCGGCGAGGCCATTTCCCATCAACGCGGTTACTGTTAAGGTGCATATAACCACGGACACGTGGAGAGGACACGTAGTGCCTCAAAAACATCCCCCGCCACGGCCCACTTAATCCTGGCCACATTCCGAAAACCAACAAAATAAAACCGCGCTACTAGGTCCGCAGTCACCACCACATTACCACCAACACGCTTACTGTTAAGGTGCATATAACCACGGACACGTGGAGAGGACACATAGTGCCTCAAAAACATCCCCCTCCTCCTCCAACAATGAAAACATTCTTGGCAAATGCCTTTGCATTGGTTCGTCTGGTGGCAGTCCAAGAATTTCACCTTTACCGACACAACAAGAGAGCCCCCCCACCATCCCCCCGCCACGGCCCACTTAATCCTGGCCACATTCCGAAAACCAACAAAATAAAACCGCGCTACTAGGTCCGCAGTCACCACCACATTACCACCAACACGCTTACTGTTAAGGTGCATATAACCACGGACACGTGGAGAGGACACATAGTGCCTCAAAAACATCCCCCTCCTCCTCCAACAATGAAAACATTCTTGGCAAATGCCTTTGCATTGGTTCGTCTGGTGGCAGTCCAAGAATTTCACCTTTACCGACACAACAAGAGAGCCCCCCCACCATCCCCCCGCCACGGCCCACTTAATCCTGGCCACATTCCGAAAACCAACAAAATAAAACCGCGCTACTAGGTCCGCAGTCACCACCACATTACCACCAACGCGGTTACTGTTAAGGTGCATATAACCACGGACACGTGGAGAGGACACGTAGTGCCTCAAAAACATCCCCCGCCACGGCCAACTTAATCCTGGCCACATTCCGAAAACCAACAAAATAAAACCGCGCTACTAGGTCCGCAGTCACCACCACATTACCACCAACGCGGTTACTGTTAAGGTACATATTACCAGTCTGAGTGGGGCATTCAGACACCTTGACAGAATGAATAGTGTGTGGCACATAGGTTCCCCATTGCTATGCCCACGTGTGCAGCTCCTAATGGAGGTGGCACAAGATTATATTTCTCATTGCTTCTGTACAGCATTGTGGGCTATCGCCCCACCACTTTTAAAGAGGGTCGCTGCCTAGCCGTGCCAACCCTCTGCAGTGTGTGCCTGCAGTTCCTCCTCATGGCAGACGCACTTATAAATAGACATGAGGGTGGTGTGGCATGAGGGCAGCTGAAGGCTGCGCAGGGACAGTTTGGTGTGCGCTGTGGACACTGCGTCGTGCAGGGGGGAGGGGGGTTGGGCAGCATGTAACCCAGGAGAAGTGGCAGCAGAGTGTCATGTGATTGTGGTTTGTTGGAGGTAGTGTGGTGCTTAGCTAAGGTATGCATTGCTAATGAGGGCTTTTCAGAAGTAAAAGTTGTTGGGACGGGGGGGGGGGGGGGGGGGGCCCACTCTTGCCGGTATTGTGGCTTAATAGTGGGACCTGTGAACTTGAGATGCAGCCCAACATGTAGCCCCTCGCCTGCCCTATCCGTTGCTGTGTCGTTCCCATCACTTTCTTGAATTGCCAAGATTTTCACACATGGAAACTTTAGCGAGCATCGGCGAAATACAAAAATGCTCGGGTCGCCCATTGACTTCAATGGGGTTCGTTATTCGAAACGAACCCTCGAGCATTGCGAAAATTTCGTCCCGAGTAACGAGCACCCGAGCATTTTGGTGCTCGCTCATCTCTAGTTTTAAAGCATCTTAAATATTCACAGTGAGCAGTTCATACCTTACAAGAATAAAAGGGTTAGGAGGAGGAGAAAACCAATGTGGCTCAATATGTTAAGGGGGCAATAAACAGCAAAAAAAAGCATTGAAACTACTAAAACATAAAGGCAGCGAAGAAGCATTAAAAGCAAATAAAAGCAGCAAAGGTGCAGACAAGAGAGACTCATTGCCAAAGAGAGTTAAACTAATGCTAAACTGTTCTTCAACTATATAAATAGCAAAAAGATTAAAATGGAAAGTGTTGGCCCTTTTAAAAGTAATGAGGGAAAAACTGTAGAGAAAAAATGTGGAGAAGGCAAATGTGTTAAATAGTTTTTCTCCAGTGTATTTACTTAGGAAAATGAAATGTCTATCCATTAAATGTCACCACTCTAACCCAGGAAGAAGTGCAGAGCCACCTTAAAAAGATTAAACTAGATAAAGCGCAGGGTCCCATTGGCATACCCTCCACCCCCGATTCTCAGGGAATAAAGTAATGTGATAGACCCTTGTTTCTTAAATTTAAGGACTCTATAGTGACGGGGTCTGTTCCACTGGATTGGAGCATAGCGAATGTTGTGCCAGTATTCAAAAAGGGGGCAATAAGTGACTGTGGAAACTACAGGAGAGTAAGGGCTCATGTCTACGGGTGGGTTAGAATTACGAGATGCGCATGAGGCACCCGAGCGGATGATCCAGAGTTCAAGCCGCCCATAGACAATCATGGGCACCTGGAGCTTAATTAAAGCATGCTCCGTTTTGACGCAGATCCCACAGGGACGGCTTCCGTTAAAGTCAATGAAAGCCGTCCGATCTGCGGCACACCCGGAACTGTCACTCCTGGTGCGCTGCGGGTCCCGCAGGAAAGCAGGAGATTTAAAAAAAAAGAAAAATCTCAACTGCGCATGTGCGGTGTGCGCGCCAGCCGGCGGGCCAGACCATATGCATGGAGGAGTTGACAGACGACCCACACACATCCAGACTGGTAAGTAATGTCCTCATGCCGCGGGCTGAGTTGGATCCCGCGGTGGGGCTCCCGCCCACGGAACCCGACCCACATATGGACATGAAGCCTAAGTATTACTTCTATTGTGGGTAAAATGTTTAAGGGTTTTCTAACAGATGCCATCCTGGAGTACCTTAAGAAAAATAGCTGTATTAGGCTAGCCACACATGAGCAAGTGCGATATCAGGTCGTGATTCAAGGCCCGATATTGCACTTGCCACCATGTGAAAGCCCCGTGGATGTAAGACGTTTTCATGTGACTGGGTCACTGTTACCGGTGGAGTACCACAGAAGTCGGTACTGGGCCCTATTCATTATTATTTTTAATAGTTAATATTTATTAACGACTTTGTGGAGGGATTGTGCAGTAAAATATCAGTATTTGCAGATAATACAAAACTAAGTAAAGTAAATAACACAAGAGAGTATAGTATATGGTTGCAAATGGATCTGGATAAACTGGGGGCAGAAAAGTGGCAAATGAGGGCTAACACTGATTAATGTAAGATTATGCACATTTTATGCAGGGGAAATACATGTCCCTATTACACACTAAATGGGAAGCTACTAGGTAACACTGACATGGAGAAGGACCTGTGATTTTAGTTAGCTGGAGCAACCAGTGTCAGGCAGCTGCAGCCAAGACAAGTAAGATCATGAGGTGCATCAAAAGAGGTCTGTCTAGGGGCCCATGATGAGAACATTGTTCTTCTTCTTCACAAGTCACTGGTCAGACCTCACATGGAATATTGTGGACAGTTTTGTCCCTGGTACTCAAGTAGAATAGAAACTTCTATAAAAATTTTTCATAGATCTCATTTAGTTCCCCAATGACTTAGTTCCCCTCCTGCTTCCCTCTATGTTTGTGATGATTCCGGATGTGGGCTTTCCACTACATATTTGGTGGACCTGCCCAAGGTACTTTTTTTTGTTGCAATCCATAGATACCTACGTATAGCTTACACGGAATACATGTATCAATGTAGCGTAAAATGATTGACACCAAGTGCATTTGTATACAGATTGACCTATATAGAAGTAGGTATCATGTAAAGGTTTCTATTTGGTCTGGTTTGTGCAGAAATGCACTTATTGTCCATCATATTACATTGCATAGAGGGAAGAAAAAGAAACATAATGGTTTCCTATGCATCATCACAGCAAAACAAAAGAAACATTTTTAATGTCCATTTTTTAAAATAGGACTGCTATGTCATCGCTAATACGCCGGCTCTACACTGCGCATGTGCGTCTGTGCGAAAGCCAGCACATCCCCAGAGCAGAGCGAAGACGCTGGACAGGTAAGCTGGAGGTCAATGCAGGGACATGGGTCGCATCCCACTGGAAGAATCTCATAATTGGGATCCGACACGGCCGTCTGCATTCCGCCTAAGGCTATGAGAGGTCCTATAGGGGCTGCACTGGGATCCACACTTTACCGTTTCCCTGTCTAGAGTAGTTAAACCTAAAGGGTTTGTCCTTCTAGAATAATCCCTTTCCTCTTCCCCTGATAAGGATTAGGGACACCATACAGGAGTCCTCAGCATTTACAATGATAAATAATATTTTGACAAATGTATTGCTTTAAATGGAGAGAAGTCTGAAGGAGACTGAAGTTTCAAAATGTACAAATAAATAGATTATTTTTAATAAGTGAATTCCTGTTTCTTTTGGGTCCCCCTACCTACATTTAGTGTAAGTTACCCGTCAGAGGAATGGGGCTTCAGTATCATATAGTGTCGGCTTTTAGTATGATAGATGTATATAAATCTTCAGGAGGAGCCGCATCCCCATATATTCATGGTAATATTTCCCCCTCTTTAAGCTTCCCAGGAAGAGGAGGAGACAGCGGCCGGATGAGGAAGAAAGAGCGCCGTCCGTACGAGGAACAGACGTAAGTGTAACATTTAGGACACAACCCTGGATTACATGCTCTGCTCCCATTCAACCAAAACACATTTATAATAAATCTCATATTACAACTTATTACAACTTACTATACTTGTCTGACTCTTTTTTTTCTATTTCTGTGTACAAAAGTAAGGTAAAGTTCCCTGGTACAACCACCGAATCATGACTGACTCCTAGGGTGACGTCACATCATAACATTTTCTTTGCAGACTGTTTTTATGGGGTGGTTTGCCATTGCCTTCCCCAGTCATCTTTACCCCCCAGCAAGCTCCGTACTCATTTTACCGACCTCTGAAGGATATTCAAAGGGGTTCTGTCTATTAATCACATATAGCTGAGATGTACCAATAGTTTTGGTTGGTGCTGATTAGAGCTAAGCCAATGGGCCCTTGGGATCATGGGAATCTGAAAGATAATCATTTGTGTAAATGCCTGCATGATCTGAGCAATGAATGATAATTAGTTTGTCCTTCAGAATGTGCCTGTGTAAAACAAGCAATTATTCATCTATGAATCACTACCTTTTTACCATGAGTGGAGGCATACGGCTGGAACAACCATCGGAAACTCCACCTGCATTCACTGAGTAATGATCACTTATGTATAACAGCATAGGAGCAATTATTGCTGGGATCACTATCAATTTGATACCTCTGTTTGGTTCTCAAGCGCCAATTCTCTATGTACTTTATTGATAGCAATGATGTTCCTCTATACAGGAGAGTCCTGCATAGATAATCGCCATCCAATAGCAAAGACGATGGGATCCCTTATCTCCATGAGCCCCACAGAAGCAGCATGGTCGATCTCTGTGGAATCTATGCCCTTCTAATAGGTGAATGGTGGATCCTCAGAATAGTTTCCTAAACCAAGATACCCTAATTTGATATTGATACTCTACAATATATGTCATGATCTCAATACAAAACCATTTTAGAGCAGCACAATGTGTGGGGTAAAGCTTCCCCCTCCCAAAGAAAACCCTATAAACTACCTTGAAGAACATTTTTGGTTTCTGCAAAAATCCACCGAGTCGGTTCTGCACTATAGTTATTTTGGGTGGTATTTATAAGAACATCTGGTGATGTTGTTTGCTCTGAAGTGGATATTTCTGAGGAAGTGGAATATGTTACACCAGAATTACTCATAGTACCAGCGCTGTTGACACAGGCAGCACTTGTCTATGCATTTGATCTAGTGCCTGCCTTAGACATTAATGGAATTCCGTAAAAGTCTCAAACACTCTGGCAAGAAATGCTTTCTTTATTCAGGAACCAGTAGGTTGTTTATATTTTTGAAGAGCTCAGATGTAATATTGTCATACACGGATACAACTATAAGAAGGTCTTTGCAATTTCTTAAAGGCTCCCTGTGTTCTTGCCTGATCATCATTATCATTTATTTTAGGCTCCTCTTCATCTGCATCATTTGTTAAGAGACTTATGCAATATGGACAACCCTTATTCATATGAAATGTCCCCCGCCATGTGCTGCTCTTTAGAGTCCGTGATTTCATTGTGGTCCTATCTATGCAGAATCTGTAAAGCCTTGCGGGTGCGATGACGTCGTCAAGCGGTGCATGCGCAGATGAGCACCTCGATTCTGCCCTCAGAAAGAAAAGGTCATCTGTGCATGCAGCGGTTGACGATGTCAGGAACACGCAAAACTTTGCAGCACTGCATGCATGTCACAGGGGGCAAGAAGGGCAGACTTTTTGGCAACACAAGCATCTATTAGAGACGGTCCGGCCCATCCAGCGTTTATCAACAAGCAAATGAAGCTTATTGTAGGAAATAAGGAAGCATTATTATTGTAGTGATGTCCATCATTTACATTAGTAAAAAGTGCTAAAAAGTTTCCTTTAAGATAAGATAACTTTCTGCGCCTTGCTATCACAATCAAGCTAAAATGTGCTGCCTCTGTAGGGGTAACATCAGTCCTTAACCCCTTCCCGCCATGGGGTGTAACTCTATGTCCTGGTAGCGAGGTACTTAGCGCAACCGTACAGTTATGCCCTGAGGATAGCGCAAGATTAGAAGAGATCTCACGCTATCCAGCAGCGGGAGACAGCTGTCACCGATAGCCAGCCTCCTGCTGCAACAGCGGGGGTGCATTGGGACAGCGACCCTCAAAGTTAACCCCTTTCTTGCTGCGATCTATGTAGATCGCGGCATGTAAAGGGTTCACAAAGGGACCACGCTCCTTCTGTGTGACGTCATCAGATTGTCAAGATATAATCGCACAGAGCCCGACGGGTTACCATGGCAACAGGATGCCAGCTACAGGCGTCCTGCATTGCCATTGCCTATCGTCGCTGTAATAAGCAATAAGGCAAGGCAGAACAGAAGTCCTGCAATGCCTTATCATTGTGATCATAGGTGCTATAGTGCAAGTTTCCCACAGGGACACAAATAGGGGGGAAAAAATGTAAAAATGTGAAAAAAAAGTTAAAAAAACCCTTTTTTTGTGCTTTTTACCATATTAGCATAAACAATTTTTTTTACATTTTTAAAATCCCACATATTTGGTATCGTTATATACGTAACAACGCGCACAATACATTGAATGTGCTTTTTAACCTACACGGCAAAAAGCGTAAATAAAAAATACTAAAAAGCTGGGGCAAAATGCTTATTTTTTTTTATTTTGCCTCCCAAAAAACGCAATAACAGTGATTAAAAAAACGTATGTAACTCAAAATGGTACCAATAAACACTACAGCTCGTCTTGCAAAAAATAAGCCCTCACAGAGCTCCATCTATGGAAAAATAAAAAAGTTATAGGACTTTGAATGCAGCAATTTAGAAAAAAATAATAATTTCCCAAAAAAAAAGGCTTTTTATTGCGGAAAAGTGAAAAAACCTAAAAAAATATATAGGTTTTTTGGTATCTTATCATTTAAGCTGCTTGATTAACGCTGCAAAAACAAACCCTACAAATCTATGGCAGAATTGATGCGTTTTCCCTTCCTGCTATTATATAAAAATTATTACAAATTTTACAATATGGTCCTATACTCAAAAATGGCACCAATAAAAACTACAGTTCACCACGCAAAAAACAAGCTCTTACACAGCCGCGTCGATGGAAAAATTAAAAAATTATGACTCTTGAAAAATGGAGATGAAAATCCGCCAAAAATCTTTGCGTCTTTTTGCCCAAAGTTGGCCATGTCCTTAAGGAGAGCACCTGGAAGGTGAGTGAGGAGATTTATAAGGCAATTCATGCTCCTCTGGGAAATATATGCAAATAAGGAAGGCGGAACAATACCTATACAGTGCTGCCTGGCGCTGCAGAGGTAATGTTCCATCTTCTTTATTTGCTGCTGTATATTGTCACATTGTGAATGGCTATGATTGACAGTAACTCTTCCGTATTAACTACCTTTCAGCATGGCGACCAGTAGTGATCAAGGAGCTCAAACAGGAGGGGCTCCATTTGACTACTGATCATCCATCCGCTTTGGAGGTTTCTATCTGCCAGGGCCAGTGATCATACACTGACAGACAGGAGGTCTTACAAAAGTCCCCAGGTGTATCCAGTAACCCTGGTATGCACTAGCAGATAACGGGCTAACAGTAATATCTTACAATGGTACGGCGGGTAACAAGAAATGTCTACAAGTCTGTTAATGGGGCCATAAAAGTAAATAATTTTTGAATAAAGTTTACAACAAAAAAAGTACAAAGAGACATTTTTTTAAATAAATATGTTTTATTCAATAAAAGCTTCCAAAAGAAATACACATATTCAGTATCACCATATTGATAGCAATCCACACAATAAGGTTATCTCACTTAATTACCGTATCTGTTAAAAAGGTAATAGAAACATAACAATAAGCTGTTTTTTAAAATTCATTTACACCAGTCAACCATAACATTAAGACCATCTGCCCGGTATTGTGTACAGTAGGTCCATCCCTTCATGTCATCAAAACCACTCTGGCTCATGGAGGCACAGGTTCCACAAGACCTCTGGAGGTCGTCTGTAGTTTCTGTCCCCTTACCAGCAGGTCCTTTAGGTCCTGTTAGTTGGGATAGATCTGTCTTGGTTTTTCAACACATCCCACAAATGCTTGATTGGACTGAGATCTGGAGAATTTGGAGGCCAAGTCAACACCATGATGTTTGCAATGTTCCTCAAACCATGCCTGAACAATTTTTGCAGTGTGGCAGGTTACTGTTACTACTGTAGCCACTATGGGGGGTCACTATTACTATGAGGGTCACTATTACTATTGCAGCCACTATTAGGGTCACTATTACTATGGGGGTCACTGTTACTACTGTAGCCACTATGGGGGGTCACTATTACTATACAGTCTTAGGGTGCATTCACACAAACGTATATCGGCTCGGTTTTCACGCCGAGCCGATATACGTCCTCCTCGTGTGCAGGGGGGGGGGGGGGGAGGATGGAAGAGCCCAGGAGCAGGAACTGAGCTCCCGCCCCCTCTCTGCCTCCTCTCCGCCCCTCTGCATTATTTGCAATGGGGAGAGGTGGGGCGGGGCTAATTTGCGGACCTTAGCCCCGCCCCATCCCACCTCCTCTCATTGCACATAGTGCAGAGGGGCGGAGAGGAGGCAGAGAGGGGGCGGGAGCCTCAGTTCCTGCCCCTGGCTCTTCCATCCCCCCCCCTGCACACGAGGAGGACGTATATCGGCTCAGCGTGAAAACCAAGCTGATATACGTTCGTGTGAACGCATCCTCACAATTACAATTGGTCATTTATAGGCAACCAGATGCCCAGATTCACACGACCGTATTTGCGTACACAATATGCAGTGAATAGAATTCATTGATTTCATATGAAACTAATTAGACTAATTAGCTATTTCAATGTACAGGACTGTGGCTGCCTGTATTTTTGGCAAGTGCTCATAAAGTACAGTTAAAAAACAACCTTTGATGCACAAAAATGCAACGCAAATGCATGTGCAAATACGCATATGCTTGTGTGAATCTGCCCTACGGCTGATGTGGCCTTGGTGAAAATGAGTTTGACACACCTGCCATAGTACCTCTTGGTGCCATGTGTTTGCCCCCGGCACACGGGCGGAAATTCCACGTCGGAATTTCCCACAAAATTTTCACCCGTGCCCGCCTGCATAGGATTGCATTAGATAACGCAATTCTAGGCAGACGGCCGAGATTTGTCCGCGTGAAAACACACGAGGAAAAGAAATCACGGCTTGTTCTATTTCTGTGCGGGTCTGTCACTGGTGATGGGCTGGCTCCGCTCTGCGAATGTCAAGATTATATTTGCTACATCTGTAAGTGATGCACATGCACCCAGTTATCCATATGATATTTTAAAAACGTGAGTTATCAGACTAGGCCATCTGCTTCCATTGCTCCATGGTCCAGCTCTGATGTTCACATGTCCATTATACGCTCTGTCAGTAGTAGATGGGTCAGTATAGGCACTCTGAGCAGGCAGTGGCTACACAACCCCAAATCTGAATCCATTGAATTCTATTGGGATAATAGAATCAGCAACCGAGGGTCATGGAATTCACCCAATAACTGAGGGTCCAAGAGGGTCCCACCTATCATACCTATCATTCATACCCTGTGGAAATCATTAGGAATATAATGTTGCTTCAAAATCCATTGATTAGTTTTTCAGTAATGCAGGTCATATTATCATTACTTTACAGCGGACAAGTGTAGAATTCGATTTTTTTGCTTGTTGTACTTGCTGATCACCACTAGAGGGAAATAGTAAACCGCATCATGACAGCTCAGAATGTTCCTTGTATGTAGGCAAGTATCTTAAATAGCTATATACTTCTTCACTAAGTTAAACATGAGTCATATATACATGATATGAAGAAGATAAATGACAAACATAATACGTGAGACCCAAAATAGAAAGCTATAGCCTTACTTAGTCATTGAATACCCATAATCTTAGGAAGAGATATATCTAAATTACAAAATGTATTAAAGAAGCTGCTAATATAATTCACAAACCCATATATATATATACACACACACACACACATATATATATATGGGTTTTTTTTTAAGACAAAGCTTCCTGATCTTTAATTTGATCTAAGACTTTTACAAGATTTTTCATCTTCAATTTTGGTGAATTGGGAAAAAATGTGCATGCAGACGTAGGCACATGTGGCACAAATCATCTCTGCACATCGGGAACATTTATTTTAAGGAGGTGTTGTGTGTCTAAATGCTGAATAATCTTTTACAAAACATTACTCATCATTTAGCGCTTACAGCTGAGTGACATTTTGATAATGTATCAGCTGTCCACTCTTAGTAACTATATCAGTATGGGAGTATAAGACTATTACCTAGTAATTATCAGTAATCATCACCTTGCTCTGCCATTTCATTGCCATGCAAGTTTGCAAAACATAGTTTTTTTTCTAGCAAAAACCGCACAAGAGTTCAAGTATCTAAAACGCTAATTACAGAAAGCTGCCAAAGTTCTCAGTGAATGCTGACCCAAGCAGAATCAAAATTAAAAGACCTTCTAAAAAGTAGATTTGAAGTCCTCACATACCACATGTCTACCTCTATGTGAACATGTCATCACACAATATCAAAATTATAGGAATCGAAAGTTTTGTTTTTAACTTATAAACAGGGATACAAATTTCCAAAAAGTGAATGCAACATCATGAAGCCTTTATATTTATTCAAAGCAGGCAATTTGAAGATTGCCCAGTCAGGACCACCTTCATGCAACTTTGTGGCACAGTAATTTATTTTATTTTTGCAGAAGTTATTTTACTACATGTGGAAACAAAATGATCACTTTCTTAGAAAACATCATTTTCAGTTAAAGTTCAGGGTGCATGGAATTCATAAACGCCATACATATCTACAAGTGATAATAATAACAAAGTTCCCAAAATTATACAGGCACAAGATCTTTGAGGCATAAATGTGAAAAAGTTACCGACAGCAATCCATAAAACGAATGTACCCACAATGCCTGTAGATTCCAAAGAATACCACTGAAAGATTATAAAAGTTGTACAGGGTAGTTTACAATATTAGACACCTTCATGCAGCTTTGTGAAAATCAAAAATTTTTGCAAGAACTTTTTGACTAAATCTTACAGAGGTTTACACACAAAATACATACATGAGGGAATTACCATTTTAAAAGTGATGTAAAAATATCAAAATTTTGGCACCAGCCTTACTTGTGCAACAATATAGCATCTTTTTAAAATTTACACAGCTCATATCATTTTTTTTAAATGGGTGTGGCTTGTTGGGAGGAGGCGTGGTCACCCAGGCCAGATAGATTTATGTGTATTTTACTCTACTAACTGTGGTAAATCATACTAGAAATCTATTTCAGTTTCCAGCTGGTGTAGATGTGATATTAGGTGATTGGATGGCTCGAAATGCGCCTAATGTATGAAGAGATGTGCATCTTTTCATACATTAGGCATATCTTGTGCCTGCAGAAAATATATTAAAGGAGTTGTCCAAGTTATGTAAAGGACTGTCACCTGGTCCCCATGCCATAAAGTAACAAATCAGCTGATAATCATTTCCCTCCGCTCGCCGCTCCAGGTCACCCTGCTGACGTCATCGTTACAGGCAGTAGTCAGCCTAAGCTGCGTATAGACAAACTGCTGCAGCCAATGCTAGAGCTCAGCGATGATCAGTGAACACTGTCATTGGCTGCAGCAGCATTATGAGACATCACAGGCAGCCTGTAAACAAATACAGCCGGTGGTGGGGGACGAGTGGGGAGCGGAGAGAGGTGAGTTTCAGCTGATCTGTTACTGTACGACTGGGGTGGTCTTAATAAATTGCCCCAATGGTGTACAAAGTTCCAATATTCTGCAAATTTTCATCTACCAAATAGGTCAGAACAAAACATGCAGCAGATAAAAATTGGAACTCAGTGCTGTACGCTTATAATTGTCTTATGCAACTGCATCAAAAAGCCTTAAGGTGATGTGATACGCTGAGATCACCAGCTCCGCCCACAAGATGGTGTCACCCATGAATCAAAAGTTTTACTCTGTTTTACTCTCTTTTATAAATGTGAGTACATTTTCTATATTTTTATGTCGGCTTGATAAAGGTGTTGTTGTTGTAACACCGAAACGCGTTGCCGCCTGTTGATCATACTGTCTGTGGATCGTAATAAATCTTGGTTTGTATCCCAGTACACTGGTATGTACTTCTGTGATTGGAGTCAGCACTTCAAGGAGGGGGCTTCTGAACACCGCACACCGCCCTCCTGTCCAGGAAGTGTTTTTCTTTTACCAATATTCTATGTCCTGAGGACAAAGACTGTATTTACAATATAGCACAATATCACGAAGCGCAGTGACATCTTTTTCTAATAGAATATTATCTATATCTTCTTGCGGGGGTCTCCTTCTTGGAAGGGAAACCCTCTTTATGTCCTGCAGCTCTCCCGACATTGTGGGGATTGGATATTTGTGAACGGGACTTTTTGAAGACCTTGTGGCGCATACTGTTATCCAAGAGCGCAATGGCCTCCATAATTCATGAATGGAAGAAGTTTAGAACGACCAGGAGTCTTCCTAGAGCTGGCCAATTCACCAAACTAAGTAATCGGGGATGAAGGCCCCTGGTAAGAGAGTTGACCAAGAACTGAATGGTCACTTTGGTGGAGCTCCAAACATCCTGTATGCAGATGTGAGGAACTTCCAGAAGGTCAACCATCCCTGTAGCATTCCACCAGTCTGGGCTTTATGGCAGAGTGGTCAGAAAGAAGCCTCTACTCAGTAAAAAAAAACACATGAAAGACTGCCTGTAGTTTGCCGAGAAGTACCCAAAGGACTCTCAGACTGCGAGAAACAAGAATCTCTGGTCTGATTAAACCAATATTGAACTTTTTTGGTCTTAATTCTAAGTGTTATGTCTAGAGCAGAGGCATAACTTGAAGCTTATGGGCCCCAATGCAAAATCGGTAAGAGGGCCTCCAACTATAATGCTTTATTCATAGCACTCAGCTCCCTATATAGAGAAGAGAGGCCTTATGGGCCTCCTAAGGATCCTGGGCCTGGGTGCAACTGCTTCCCCCAAAATGACACCCCTGGTCTAGAGGAAAACAGGCTCTGCTCATCAACTGTCCAATACTATAGCTACTGTGAAGCAAAGTGATGGCAGACCATGATGGTGGCGGACAGGGAGACTGGTCAGTGTTGATGGAAAGCTGAATGGAGCAAAGCACAGAGATATTCTTCATGAAAACCTGATCCAGAGCACAAGGGGCCTCAGACTGGGCAGAAGGGTCACCTTCCAACAAGACAATGACCATAAGCACACAGCCAACACAACACAGAAGTGGCTTAGGGACAACTCTGTGAATGTCCTTGAATGGCCCAGGAAGAGCCCTGATTTAAACCCAATCAAACATCTCTGGAGAGACCTAAAAATGGCTGTCCACTGATGGCCCTCATCCAAGCTGACAGAGCTTTGAGAGGATCTGCAAAGAAAAATGTCAGAAAATCCGTAAATTCAGATGTGCAAACTTTGTGGCATCATACTTAAGAAGACTGGAGGCTGTAATCGCTGCTAAAGGTGTTTCAAGCAAGTACTGAGTACAGGGTGTGAATACTTATGTCAATGCAAAATGGTAGTTTTTTATTTAAAAAAAAATTAACTGGTTTCTAACATTCTGCTTTCACTTTGTCATTATGGGGTACTAAGGGCAGAACGACAAGGGAAAACTTGATTTTTTTACATATGCAGAAGGCCACAACATAACAAAATGTAAAAAAAAAAGTGAAAGGGTCTGAAGACTTTCCGAATGCATTCTAAATGTTTGTTTACTTTTCTTTATACACCATAGTTTACACTTGATCTCCTTCATGCAGCCTAGCTTCTGCGTTTAACTGTGAATTATAGCCAGACATGCATGAATGTGACTTTACAACTGAAAGCCTTGTGATCAAACTATATTTTTTAAGAAAGAAGAAAGCTTGAACATATTAGAAATGCACAATATTTAAAATCTGCGCCCACAATCTCAACCATCTTTGTTGTATTGATACAAAATATCATTCTATTTCAAGTTTATTACCACTGAAATAAAGAGAATTTGTCACGTAGGGTACCAGTGTTGTTCAACATTTTTATACATGATCTAGAGGAGGGAATTGAGGGAAAACTGATCAAATTTGTCGACGACACAAAGCTAGGAGGTATAGCTAACACTAGAGAAGAGAGAGCGAGTATTCAAAGAGATCTAGAAAATCTTGAACAGTGGGCAGCGACTAAGAGAATGGTATTTAACAACGAGAAATGCAAAGTCCTACATCTGGGCAAGAAAAATGAAAAAACGTATACAGAATTGGAGGAATTGGGCTAAGCAGCACATGTGAAAAAGACTTGGGTATAGTAATAGATCCCAGACTGAACATGAGTCAACAATGTGATGCAGCAGCAAAAAAGGCAAACACAATTCTGGCATGTATTAAGAGAAGCATAGAGTCTAGATCACGTGAGGTCATTATCCCCCTCTACTCTTCCTTAGTCAGACCTCATCTGGAATACTGTGTCCAGTTCTGGGCATCCCACTTTAAAAAAGACATAGACAAACTAGAGCAAATTCATAGAAGAGTTATCAAGATGGTGAGCGTTCTGCAAATCATGTCTTATGAGGAACGGTTAAAGGATGTGGGAATGTTTAGCTTGCAAAAAGGAAGGCCGAGAGGAGACTTAATAGCTGCCTACAAATATCTGAAGGGCTGTCACAGTGCATAGGGATCAGCCCTATTCTCATTTATACAAGGAAAGACTAGAAGCAATAGGATGAAACTGAAAGGGAGGAGACACAGATTATATATTAGAAAAAACTTTCTGACAGTGAGGGGGATCAATGAGTGGAGCAGGTTACCACAGGAGGTGGTTAGTTCTCCTTCAATGGAAGTGTTCAAACAAAGGTTGGGCAAATATCTGTCTGGGATGATTTAGTGAATCCTGCATTGAGCAGGGGTTTGGACCAGATGATCCTGGAGGTCCCTTCCAACTCTACCATTCTATGATTCTGTAAGATTACTGAGGAGGGATTTATTATTCTGACACTTAGGCCTCATGTCCATGGGCAAAAGAAGAATTAAAATCCGCAGCGGATTTTAACTCTTCTCCTGCACGCGGATCCGCACCCCATAGGGATGCATTGACCACCCGCGGGTAGATAAATACCCGCGGATGGTCAATAAAAGTGATTTTAAAAAAAATGGAGCATGAAAAAATCTGGACCATGCTCCATTTTCGTGCGGGTCTCCCGCGGGGACAGCTCCTGTGGGCTTCTATTGAAGCCTATGGAAGCTGTCCGGATCCGCGGGAGACAAAAATCAGATTTTACTCACCCGCTCCGTTTCTTCTCTTCGCCGCGGCGCCATCTTCTCTCAGTCGCGGCCGGATTATTTTGCTTCGGGCCGGCGCATGTGCGGGGCACGTCACCGACGTCATCCTGCGCATCCGCCGGGCCGAAGAAAGAAGATCCGGCCGCGACGCAGAGAAGATGACGCGGCAGCGAAGAAAGGATCCGGAGCGTGCAAGAGGTGAGTTTATTCTGATTTATTCTTATTCAGCGCTCATGTCCGCGGGGCAGGAGGGACCCGCTGCAGATTCTCCATGGAGAATCCGTAGCAGGCCTGATTTTCCCCGTGGACATGAGGCCTTAGGGCGGTTTCACACGGGCGTATTTACACTGCACATTGCATGTTCGGAATTAGTGTGCACAGTACGCAGAGAATAGATATCAACGGTTCATTCTCATTACCAATTTGTTAGCACACATTTTGGTCGCGCACTAAAAATAGCTCGTGCTTAGAGATGAGCGAGCGTACTCGGAAAAGCACTACTCGCTCGAGTAATTTGCTTTATCCGAGTATCGCTGTGCTTGTCCCTGAAGATTCGGGTGCCGGCACGGAGCGGGGAGCTGCAGGGGAGAGCGGGGAGGAACGGAGGGGAGATCTTTCTCTCCCTCTCTCCCACCCGCTCTCCCCTGCTCCCCGCTGCGACTCACCTGTCAGCAGCAGCGGCACCCGAATCTTCAGGGACGAGCACAGCGATACTCGGATAAAGCACATTACTCGAGCGAGTAGTGCTTTTCCGAGTACGCTCGCTCATCTCTACTCGTGCTCTATCTTTCTGCATAATTGCTGATCAAAGGGCCCCATAGAAGTCTATGGGAGGTGCACAAATGCGTATTATGCTGCGCAATTCCATGAAAAATAGAGCACATCTGGAGCTCATTAGGTTAAACTAATACCAGTGTTTCTGTCACTTAGTAATATAATATAGTGAAAAGGTTTGGAGTTGGTAAAAATATTTATGTGGAAATAGTAAGCTATTGCCATTATTTGCAGTTTTGCTGAAGAGTTCAAACACCTATGAATAAGAAAACGTCAGTAAATGTACAAAATGGCAATATTAAAATAGCCAATACATGTTGGCTTGTTACTTTCGCATATGAGCTGTACGTGATTTCTGAACTTCAGCTGCTGAGGAGACATGTTTGCTTTTGCATATCAGCTGTATAAGATTTACAAATCTCAGCTGCTTGCTGAGGTGAAATTGTGGCTTGTCGCTGTGTCATGTAAGCTGCATTAGCTTCACAGTGGCGTGGCGACATATTTGCACAACAGCGATGGTTTAATTCAACACTGGACAACAGTTCACCATTAGATGAAGGCTGGACTGGTGTTGGCAGTATTAGCACTTGAGATGACATAATATCATGTTCAGGAGATGTTGAGATAGCGGAGAAGGACTATGCTTCAATGTTGTTGGACAATATGCACCACCAACTATGTATGTGGACATTTGTGAGGTGTCATTTATTGGAGTCTCCACACAGGTGTGCAGCTGCCTTACAGCCAGCTACAAACTGCCAGACTGAGTACTGCTGTATCCATAGCAACTGAGGGTTTGTAGGGGATCACAGGGATAAAGCATGATCAGGGATGAGTTACATGGTCAACCCCTGATCACATGACGGTGACATCATCACAGATCCTTCATCCCCAGTGAGTGAGTTACGTGCTCCGCCCCTGATCACATGACAGGGATGTCATCACAGGCCCTTTATCCCTGTGCAGATTACAAGCGGACTACATTCCCTACAAACCCCCTGTGGCCTTAGTTGCTATGGAATACTAATGAATACCTAGCCGGAAAGCAGCCATGTGCTTACAGGACCTGTGATGACATCACCCTTATGTGATCAGGGACGGAACATGTAACTCACTTGAGCTGAAGAAATTGTGATGACATCACCATCAAGTGATCAGGGGCGGAATATGTAACTCACTTACTTATGGACGGACAGTTAGGCCTCCCTCACACAGGGCGTTTTGTACAGCGTTTAGCGCTGCCTTTTCAGCCCAGCGCTAAACGCTGTACAACACTCCCATTCATTTCAATGGGGCTGCTCACACAGGGCTGAAAATGCAGCGCCTTCCAACGCTGCGCTTTGACAGCGATGCAAGTTCTATTTTGGGGCATTTTCAGCCCTGTGTCGCCCATTAAAATGAATGGGCAGCGGTTTCAGCACTGCTGAAAATGCGGCAACACTTGGTGCCGCGTTTTTGGCAGCGGTAACCGCTCGCCGATTTTCGGGGTGAGGGCTTGCCCTACCCCGAAAATCAGCCCCAGCTAGGTAGAGAAAAAAAAGAAAGTAATACTCACCTAGCCGCTGCAGTCCGGGTCGTGGCTGCTGGTTTCTGCCGCTGATCCGGGCGTCCTCTGCACTCACAAGTCTATTGCTGTAGGCCAGGTTTGAGAACCCAGCCTCCAGCAATAGAGTGCTGTGATTGGTTATCGGCGCGCTCGATGTCCAATCACAGCCCTTCATTGACTGTCTCAGCCAATCAGCGCCGGCAAGCTCTGATTGGCTGAGACAGTCAATGAAAAGCTGTGATTGGGCATCGAGCAAGCGTCGACAACCAATCACTGCATTGAGACCAGCAGCAGCAACCCGGACTGCAGCGGCTAGGTGAGTATTACTTTTTTTTTCTTTTCAGCATCCTTGGCTGCGTTTTCAGCCGAGCTGAAAACGCAGCCAAAACGCTGGCAAAAAGTATGCCAGCGCTGCTGAAACTGGGCAGAATCTGCAGTAAACGCAGCGTTGAAAAACACTGCGTTTCTGCAAATGCCCTGTGTGAGGGAGGCCTTAGTCGTTAGTATTTTGATAGACTTTTAAATCAGAGTGGGGTGGTGTCACATGTGCATTTGCCCTGTGTGTGCAAAAAAGTACAGCACAATGCACTGATACTGCGCAAATCAACCTTGTTCACTGTGCAAACACGTTGCGCTGGTGTGAGTGCCTTTGTGGTCATAAAAAAGGTCATCCATTATTCAACAAGACTTTGTGATATAATAATAATCTTTATTCATATAGCGCCAACATATTCTGCAGCGACACAAAACAGGGGGAATAGAAACAAAATCATAGTTACATGTAGTAATCAATTGATGGCAACAGTAGGGGTGAGAATCCTGCTCCAATGACCGTACTTACTACAGATAATGGGGTGATACAAAAGGTAATGGACTAGAGATGTGCCCGGTATGGCGAGGTGGAGAGTGAGGGGTACTATACACATAGACAATGGTAAAAATGAGCCGTATAGTGGCCAAATCGGGCGGTTGATTGCGACTAGCAGGAGCTGCAGTCAGTAGGACAGGGAGCATCTTATCAGGCAGAGTACAGAGGGGTTTGGTTTAAGGGATGTGGTATGCCTCCCTGAAGAGGTGCGTTTTTTGGTAACCAGCTTCAGATTTCCACATTGTTATTTAAAACGGCCATCGGGCAATGCAAAAACTACATCTCCCACAATGCCCCACCACCAGTTCCTGACAAATGTGCATTCATTACTGTACAAACTGTGTCGCCATTATAGAATTTGAAGGCATTAAACAGTGGAGCATACAGGACGTGACCATTGAATATCAAAAGAAACTTAAAGGGGTTGTCTCGCGCCGAAACGGGGTTTTTTTTTTCCATAGGCCCCCCGTTCGGCGCAGGACAACCCCAAAGGATGTGTTAAAAAATTTTTTTTTAATTACTTATTACCCGCTCTGCGACGTCTTCCTTCTTCTTTCCTTCACCAAGATGGCCGCCGGGATCTTCACCCATGATGCACCGCGGGTCTTCTCCCATGGTGCACCGTGGGCTCTGTGCGGTCCATTGCCGATTCCAGCCTCCTGATTGGCTGGAATCGGCACACGTGACAGGGCAGAGCTAAGAGGACCAGCTCTCCGGCACGAGCGGCCCCATTCACCAGGAAGAAGACCGCACAGCGCAAGCGCGTCTAAAGAAGCAAGAAGACATCAGAATTAGACGGATCCATGGCGACGTGGACGCTAGCAACGGAGCAGGTATGTGAATATCTTCTGTATGGCTCATATTTAATGCACGATGTATATTACAAAGTGCATTAATATGGCCATACAGAAGTGTATAACCCCACTTGCTGCCGCGAGACAACCCCTTTAAGCAGGGTGGGGGGGGGGGGACCATAGGTAAGGCAATATCTCTGCAGCTTTGTAAAACAAATTATAACATATTGAAAAATTACACATTATCGCCTCATAAAGCATATAGCTTTCACTTTGAATCACAGGAATACCCCTTTAAATGGTAATGCACTTAAGGTGGAGTAGCGGCTTCCATGAATTCAGCCAGGTTTGAACAGTAGTTTACTTTGGTTAAGGCAACGATGATATGGTTACATTCTCTCAAAGAGGGCACATACTTGTTGGTTATACACAGTATTGTAACATAGAGATTGGTGCATACCAGTAGCAATGGAACACCTTCTTAGCAGGCTGACTGGGCTTTGGCGTACGCATGTTACAGTTTCTAAGCCACATGTAGCCTGGAACAACTTGTGATATACAGGGTGGTCTCTATTCTTGTAGTGCCCTCAGTACAGTCAGAACCAGAATAAAGAATGGGTGGAAGGATGGTGCCTGAAGTCAAAGGCGTAAGGTGGAGATAGAAAGGAGGTGCTGCCAACCTGGTCGATACACTGTGATGTTGGATAGAAAGCCTAGTATACGGTGTGATCTCCACAGAAGAGTACTTGCAGGAAATTGATGGAGTTGAAAAGGTTTTATTTATTATAGGACTAGCAATAAACCACTTTTCAAGGCAAAGGGCTTCTTCATCAGTGAAGCTGGGGAAAGACTACAGGTAGTTGAGAAGAGAGAAGGAAGGTGGCAAATGTTGATAGAAGCGGATTGGTAACACAAAGCGCTTGAACAGGAATACATTTTTGCACAATACAATACACCGAAGGCATAATAAAAGTATGCAAAAATACATAGGAGAGCTATACAAACATATATATCACAATATGTAAGAGTTTGGTATGGGAAAAGGGGGAGTTTGAAATTTAAAAAATGCTAAACATTTGTACAAAACATTGTAGGACATGAGACATAACAGCAATGTAGCTCAGTACAGTCCGCCTAGGTTGCATTCTGAGAGTGGCCCGTCACTATTCGGAGTATTCTGGGCTGCTTTTCTATTTGGATCACTTACTGCAGCAAACCCAATCAGCAACAGCAGTCCAAAAGCGGTCTAGGCTTGGGCAGCAGACCCAACTGCCCAGTCAGATTACATGGCCAGTTCTCCTCTCAGCAGGCCCAACTTCAACTATGGATTCTTCTAACTTCCAACTCACTGCAGGTGCACTATAACTCAGCAACACTTTGCCCTTGCACCCTCTAATTGACTAACCACAAGGCACTCTGAACTCCTCCTATTTATACCCTATCCCCTTCTAGGGTGCAACACATGCAGTGCAATGCTATAGTGTCTGCGTGTTTTGTGCACCCTGACCTGAGCCAACCTGAATGCCCACTGCTACGCTGTATGATCACCTTAAAAGCACGGTGCATATTTATTGAGCAATTCACATATGTACATTCCTATATCCAGCATAACATCAGACAGCATAGCATAGTACAAATTGGCACAACATAGTGACATTAATCTGCAGTTGTAGGATACGGTCTGTTGGAAGGGGCTGATTATATACTCTGACAGTCCTTGCCAGGGCATTCCCTTACAGAGTCTTACTGCACTTGTCTTCAGATCTCTGACGTCTAAAGACATTCTGATTGAAGGCTGTACAGCTTCGATGTCAGACGACGTCCGGCAGGGTATTCTTACTGTAGATTACTGGCCACTCTGTTGTCAGGGGCCTCTCCAGAATGTCCCATACCGCAGTACTGGCTCTAGCCAGCAGATGGCGCCATTGTATAATGGCAGAAAGAGAAAGCCCCCTAGGAAACCCTGAATCCAAAATTAGATTGCAAAGGGTCAAGTGATGAAGTATTTGCAATAATCTAAATGGTGGTCCAAAACTCATATTCACTTGTATTGAAGTATTTAATCAAGCTAAATGCTAGTGAAAAAAAGTTACAAAAAGGAATCAACTTTTCCAGGGTTACATTAAATTACAGCAAATTATAAAATAGATATAGTTATATACCTAAAACACTTATAGTTCCCGTATCATCCAAATGGGCGATTATTTCTCTGCTCACGGAATAGACAAGACGTGGATTGATGCCCTTCAGATTTCCAGGGTCTAATAGCTCCATCTACTTAGCTGGTCAAGATTTGTTTTGCAGGAATCTTGGGTCAAGCATAGCATTATACAGTTAATAAAAACCTTTTATGCAATTTGAGCTAAATCTAATGTGATATAATAAGCTCCCCATAAGGACATAAAGCAGAGTAATGAGGACAGCAAGGGACGCACTGCAAATGAGATAAAACAGTTTGCCTTAAATTAAAGATTATAAAAATAGCCGACTGTCAGACACAATGTGAAAACTATTAAATAGACATTTGACTTGCGAGAGCAGCTGAGCTGAGCATTTAATATCAGTCGCTCATTCATATAGCGTAGTGTAGAGGAGGCACATGAATACAGAGCACTTTTTTCTAATTTCGACCATAGTAAAAAATTTTTAGACCTAAAGGAGTCCGTTACATCGCACCCGGAGCCAACTTGGCATTTTTAGTGGCCAGCAAGAACTAGCCAGGAATTCAAAAAGTTATTGGCCATTTGGCTTCGGGCACATATGCAGACCAAGTTTTACTGCCCATCTATCATGTATGTGTCCTTGCCAGATCCAGACTAAAGGAAATAGGAAAATGGATGTTCATGTGACCATGCTACCTTGCTATACTCTGTATCACGAAGAGAATGCCGCTGATAGTGGTGGAATTGAGCACATCACTCCAGCATTTGTGGTTGGGGATTGGCCACCTGTGCCAAACATGGTGCCGATCATGCGACCATCTCCATTGACTGGAGGAGAGGTAAGGTGGTCAAATGGTGGAGTGATAAACTCAATGCCGCCAATATTGGCTACAGTCTCTGGCTGAGACAGACTATACAAAAGTGCTTGCATTAACGCGTGGAGAGCAATGAGGTCTATTAAGCTGGTCTTCATGTAGAAGTGGCAGTAAGATTAAAACAGAAAGACCTTAGGGTGCCCAAGGCTACATATTACTTTTTAGGAACACTACATAAAGGTTTTATCCATGAGGATTCTGTCATTATGACAGACAACATTAAATAAAAGTATATTTCAGACATCTTTTTAGAGTAGGACAGTAAAATTGAATTTTTTTTAATACCCCACACAAAATGATAGACAGAGACAGATTAAAGGGATTTCCAGGACTTGGTCAAAAACATTCTAACTTTTTTTCTTTCTTTCTCTTTCTCTCTGCTTGAGGGATGGGTGTGGGTAGAGTTATAAAATTGAAAATGTTTATTTTTCTCTATTATTTTACAACTGTAATCTTGATCTAATAAAAATAATTAAGATTTTAAAAAGGTAGGGTTAATCAATTGATGGTGACACAGATACAAGAAGGTGGAATAATTCCATGATTTATGGAAAGATACATACATATACACATACTACATAGATGCATTCTATGACAGGGATGTCATGCAGAGTTATCTTCAGGCCATGCCATAGGACCTTGATAAGGTTCAGGTCAGGACTCTGACTTCATAGAATCATAGAATTGTAGAATTGGAAGAGACCTCCAAGGTCATCGAGTCCAACCCCCTGCTCAGTGCAGAATCACTAAATCATCCCAGACAGATATTTGTCCAGCCTTGGATCAAACACTTCCTATGAAGGAGAACTCATTACCCCCTATGGTAACCTGTTCCACTCATTGATCACCCTCACTGTCAGAAAGTTTTTTCTACTATCTAATCTGTGTCTCCTCCCTTTCAGTTTCATCCCATTGCTTCTAGTCTTTCCTTGTGCAAATGGGAATAGGGCTGATCCCTATGCACTGTGACAGCTCTTCAGATATTTGTAGACCGCTATTAAGTCTCCTCTCAGCCTTCTTTTTTGCAACCTAAACATTGCCAGATCCTTTAACCGTTCCTCATAGGACATGATTTGCAGACCGCTCACCATCTTGGTAACTCTTCTCTGAACTTGCTCCAGTTTGTCAATGTCTTTTTTAAAGTGGGGTGCCCAGAACTGGACACAGTATTCCAGATGAGGTCTGACTAAGGAAGAGTAAAGGGGGATAATTACCCCACGTGATCTAGACTCTATGCTTCTCTTAATACATCCCAGAATTGTGTTAGCCTGTGCTGCATCACATTGTTGACTCATGTTCAGTCTATGATCTATTAGTAATCCCAAGTCTTTTTATTACATGTGATGATGCTTAGCCCAGTTCCTCCCATTCGGTATGTGCTTTTTTCATTTTTACTGGCCAGACGTAGGACTTTGCATTTCTCCTTGTTAAATACCATTCTGTTAGTCGCCGACCACTGTTCAAACTTTTCTAGATCTTTTTGAATACTCTCTCTCTTCCCTAGTGTTAGCTACTTGGCCATTCCATTATTTTTCAACCATTCTTTAGTTGCTTTGCTTGTGGTTTGGGGAATTGTCTTGTTGCATCACACCAAATGTCATCAGCTTAAAAGGTATTTCCATGCTAAACTATTGATGATCTATCCTTAGTGGGAGTACGCTTCTCTGGAACCTCGACGATCAGCTATTTGCTAGGTCATTGGCACAGTGTATGAAACAGAAAGCAGATAGCTTCGTATATTGTGCAGTGGCCTGATCAACTGATGAGAAGCTGCTGTGGATGACTAGAATGCTCAGAACTCCGTCCATAGAACAGTGACTCAGTTTGGTATTGCAGCACTCACCTGAACATTGGACCCTCATCGATCTGCTACTGATGAACTATCATAAGTAGAGGTTATCAATAGTTTTAGCCTGGAAATCCTCTTTATGGTCATGGACTGCTACCCTTACATTTTCCTGTAATGATGCACCTTATACTGCATGAATGATAGCAACAAAGCAGGTGTAATATGTATGATTACCATTCATAATGTGACTAAAGTATACCCCTTTACAGTGGTACTGCCATATCGGTGGTCTGCAGACTAGACAAATCAAAACAGTATTGATGAAGATCAGTGAAAGACACAAGAAACAACATCTTCTCTGATTTCAGTCATTCCTTTTCCCTTTTTCCTTGATCTACCCAGACCATAATAAAAGTTAATGTTCACCATAATTTCATATTGCATCTCTATACAGGTTGCATTTTGTACACATAGAGCTCCAAATGTCCTACTTCCTTCTACACAGTCATATTTCTAAATGCTAAAAAATGCGGCTACAACCATAAAGATGGCTGTAAACAGATTTATACCGCCACTATGAAACTCAAAGGGAGCTGTAAAACTTGGAATTTTCCAGGATGGAATTGCATTTGACCATTGATTTACACATTCCATTACAGTACACTTTGTAATTTACTTACCTACCTGAAACTCTCCTATTGCAGTATTGTGATCCCGTCTTGTGCAGAATTAAGGACTTCTGCTGATGTCCCATCATTCCTTCACTGGAGCATTCTCTCCCGGCCTCTGCAATGTACAGCAAGTCATTAGTGATGTCACTTACATAGGTTTACAAGTGCCAAGATTATACTAGGAATTTAATATGCATGGACAGCCCCTTGGGTGTGCATGTAGCTTAACAAAAAAAGTGTATCACAATGATGTTTTTGGGTGGCACGGGTGGGATAACACAGTTGGAAAAGATATGCTGGGCGGTTCTTGTGCTCGCTGGAAAATAAAGTGTAGAAGATATGGGCAGTAACATGGATGGATCTAAACAAATTGGCTGCATGGTGGTTAGATTTTGATCGACATGGTCGTTATAAAAATAAAATAAGTATTTAGGTGGGTTTGTGCTTTGATTTTGCATACTGGGAGAGCTTTTTTTAAAACTAAAATTGATGTCAGAAAGGCTCCCTTAGTGTTGCTTGTGGCTAAATGCTATGACTGTAACTGAAAACATGCAAAGCAGTTCAGTGCTATCTCCTTCCCTCTCTCATTGGGGTCTTGTAACAGTTTGGTGTCCTGCTTTTGTTGCAGGAGGTGGTGGTGCAACACAGGATTCAGGATACGATGCAGCAGAAGGAGTCACAAAGGCCTCATGTCCACAGGCGGGTCGGATTCTGTGCGGGAATCTAGCCCTGCGTACCTGTCCGCATAGATCTCTCCACTTCCAGGTTCGCTGTACTGTACATGGTCCTCACGGCTCGCCATCAGACATGCACAGTACAAGTTTTTTTTTCTTTAAATCTCCTGCTTTCCCGCGGGATCCACACACAGTGTCAGCTGCGGGTGTGCTGTGGATCATATGGCTTCCATTGACTTCAATGGAAGCCGTCAGTGTGGGATCCGCACAAAAATGGAGCATGCTGCGATTTGTTTTCCGGACCAAAAGGTCCACAAAACAAATCCGCATGCCTAAATTAATTTGCGGATGCTCATGTTTCCCTATGGGCGGCTTGATTTGCTGATCTCCCATGCCGTTTCCGCAAATCAAACCTTCCCGTGGACATGAGGCATAAAAGATGCAATATTTATTTTAGCAAACAGAAATACCAATAAACAAAAGAATAATGATAGTTGTGCAATTGAACTTGTACTTTCGGGTCCCTAGGACTAACTAGCTAAAATGTAAGAATAACAACACTCTATGCACAGCATGTAAGAACAGTGCTACTTTGTGGACAATGTCAGTAATACTCGATAATTAAGAAATATGGATGGTGGAATGCAATGCACAACCTCACTTTTTGTGATCAACACCCCAACTCAGTCTTTTAGGAAAGCCATTTCTCGTACTTGTGTAATGTCCCTTTACATAATACAATCTGTAAATCGGATTTTGAGCATCTGAAACCTGCACAAGCTTCAGTGTCCGTAATATTAACTATATCTCCTATAGAAGGCCTGCTAACAACTGTCCCTACTGGTGTGCACACCCAGCACTTTTACTGAGGCCGGCCTCACTTACAATTGAGCGTGCAGGGGGTCACACTTCTATTGACCCAGTGATCCAACAGCACTATCTGGCACTGGGAGTGCTCCTCTCTGTCCCTTGGCTGGCACTATTCAGTCAGACTCCAACAGCTTCAGTCCAGTGTTGGCTCCGCTCTCCCTCACTGTGTCTCTCAGTCTCTGGGCAGCCTCTCTCCTCTGTACGGCAGCTGCTCAGCTTATTCTTGTGTGCTCCTCCACACCCCTCCGTGGTGCAGTTTCTTGTAGACCGCCTAGAATGTTCAGTCAGGGGGCGGAGCTTACACTACTAGCGCTTGCAGCACCCAGAGTCCTCTCTGTATCCTTGACAGGGGCGGGGATTTAATGTAGCCTCTTTCAGAGTGTCTCAGTGAGGTATGGAGGAATGGGCGTCCTGCTACACCTCCTTACACTTCTATAGTAGGTACGCCACATGGATCCGTCACATAAACCGTAAAAACAAAATTACCGTATGACACTTAGATCAGTTTCAAAGCAAAATAATGAAAGCGTTAATCTATCCACACATTGTTAATTAAAACAAGCAAGAGCTAATAATGTGAAATTGTATTAAGGTGCACTCATACTTTATATAATGTGCGCACCTATGACCATCCGCCCAAGGTGCTACCTGAAGGGTATAAATAAGAAGAAGGCAGAGGAGTGAATAGATATAAGATTTTGTGTAAGCAGTAATTATATAGCAACGATTCAAAGCAATGGAATCTATAATGCTGTAAAAGAGACTTTCTCCTCCTTCCAGACATATTTTACAGTAAGATGGAGCCCAAGTAGACCTGCAATTATACACGACAGTCAATATATTCCATCTTACAAAAGTATTGGCGGTACAGAACAATCTTCCTTTGTGTTCTGCTTTTCCTTTTTTCACTGTATCTGATGCTGGTAATACTCTCTCCCTTCCTTCAGAATTATTCTTTCTACCCCCCTCCCCCTCAGGGCCTCATCATGAAACTTAAGTTCTGCTCTCTGCCCCCCTGCAGTGAGTTGGCAGCCCAAGCTCTGCTGACAGATGAGCCTCGCTGCTGTCTGCAGATAGGACCTGTGTGATGGATACTTTTCCTGTGAATATTATGGTTGCAAATTAGCATGTTTATGGAGGTAGAAGTGTCTGTTTGTATTCTGATAGTCAATGTCTGCAAGGACTGAACTCCATCTGCTAGCGAGAACCTGGTGGGAGAAGAACCATCTTAGCGAGTCTGATTGGTCCACCCATCTGCTGTTTTGCTGATGACTGGACTTGTGTAGCTAAACATTATTATAATGCATAAGTAATGTTTATACTGTGATAATCTCTGTAAATTATAGGTTATTAACACACAGCTGTGACATCATCGCTTTGATATTTAGTATTTTCTGTGCGGTTACAATTTTTGCATTACATGGAAAGTCTTAATCTACACAATCCTACAACCTGGGGTATGGGAAACAGAAGATTGTTCAGATTTAAAGAGTAATTTCAGTAGAATTCACAAATATTAAGTATAAAATATATATTTTTAAATAGTTATTGAATAAATGGATGACTGAAAATAATTGGGGAAAATGTATCATCAGGGCAGATTTTGACACTACTTTTCTGGCACATTTTTTTTCCTGTTTAAAATGCAACAAATGTATCAAATGATGATTGATGTTGATACATTTGTCACATCCTTGAATATGTCTAGAGCTGTGACGTCACTTTGTACATCACCCAGCTACTGGAGGGAGATTGCGACAAATTTTGCAACTTTTTAAAAAAGTTGCATGCAATAAATGTCTCTAAATCCCATCCAAGCAGTAAGTCACAGCCCTTTTCTAGACACTTTTAAAAAGTGGAGTGAGAGATGTAACATCTGTTCTTTTTGGCACAAATCAATATTAAATCTGTCTAAATTGATTTGCACCAAAAAAGTGCAACTTACATCAGAATTCTGCCCCAACACTAGTGATAAATGTGCCCAGTGAATTCACTCATGTAAGAGGAGACTTAGTTTATATGAAGAGGGGTTCTAAGTAAGTGTAGAGAATGACTCCTTGAAGAGATTCCGTCACCTACTTTTAGTCCTATAAACTAAGGTTATGGGCTAAAAGTAGGCGACCCACTGAGTCCGGAGATGCAATTGTTATACTTACCTCCCCTGTCGTTCCCCAGGTGTGAGCGTTGAAAGCTGCCGCTCACTGCATTGAGTGGTTCTGCTAAGTACTCTCCCCATGATAAAATTAGAACAAGAGGACTACTTAAGGCCCCTTTACACACAAAGATAATCACTTAAATGGCTGAACAAGTGAACGAACTTATGACATTTTTGCATAAAATTACACATACAGATAATGGCTCTATTTCCCTCACTAGCTAAAGTAAACTTCGTAGAAGGAGAACTAGTTGTTTGCTCAGGTGGGTGTGTGTTTATGCGAGGGATTATATGGCCCGCAGGATTCCATTGTCTTCTTCAGGCAGAGTGAAGAATGTACTCATTGTGTATGCAAGGCATACACAATGAGTACATTATTTAGTCGTCAAGCTTCTCAAAATACTGAACGATTTCCATTGAAGTAGAGCAAATTTTGAACAGTCTGGCTACTATTTTTATGCGGGCTAAAAACCAGCAGTATATGACAAGTGGACGAATAGTGCATGGCTGCATGCATTTACATGTAACAATTATTGCTCACTGTCGTCCGCTTGAACGTATTTTGAGTGATAATTGCTGCATGTAAAAAGGCCTTTAGCGTGCCGCTCAATGCATTGAATAGTGACATTGAGAGAATGACAGTGGAAGTATGTATAACACTTACATCCCCGGATTCAGCATGTCACCCAGTTTCAGCCCACAAATTTAGCTTATGGGGCTAAAAGTAGGTAACAGATTCCCTTTAAATAGATAATAACTTTTCACACAACATGTGCTCATTCAACAGACTGTGTTTGTATGATCAACCTTGTAATATAGATCAACCTTGTAATATATTTGTATTAACTTTTTTTTGAGTTTACTACTGAAAATCAAGTTTGAAGTGCTGCCACTAGGGATCTCCCTTCCAGCCCTTTTGCAATGCACTGTTTTTCATTAGGCATTTGGTTCTCTAGTGCTAGAGTAATCACTTAATTTAGGTGATACTCAACAGATATTGTAGTATTATTAATCAGGTATACCTGATTACTATTATGATTAAAGATGAGCGAGTATACTCGCTAAGGCACATTACTCGAGCGAGTAGTGCCTTAGCCGAGTATCCTCCCGCTCATCTGTAAAGATTCGGGGGCCGGCGGGGGTGGGGAGCGGCAGTGGAGAGCGGGGAGGATCGGAGGGGAGATCTCTCTCTCCCTCTCTTCCCCCCGCTCCCCGCCGCAACTCACCTGTCACCGGTGCCGGCCCCCGAATCTTTAGAGACGAGTGGGGAGATACTCGGCTAAGGCACTACTCACTCGAGTAATGTGCCTTAGCGAGTATACTCGGTCATCTCTAATTATGATGCATCGGGGAAGGAAACGCATGACACTGTATAATGTATCAGGCTTGTCTTCTGAAGCACGTTTAGTGAATACATCTTATTATAGTACATGTGACGTATGCCGATAACATGCTCGTCTCGCCTCCTCAGCATCCAATCATATTACAATAAGCATTTTACAGCAATTGTGTGTAATAGTAAGCATTTCATAAAGAATCTTACCAGTAGTGTAACAATTCAAGTTACTTTCATGTAACTTTGAGAAAACATTTTATTCTGTATCTAAGAACACTGTCTGAGAATAGTGCCAGGACATCTGGGATATACAGTATGTACTGCCCTTTCTCTAAAGACAAAGGACAACTCATCACACCTTGTGCCTATTGATAAGGCACAAATGCAAGGACATCTAGACCCAAAGAATACTATTAGAAATTATATTTAACTACTGCTGACCCCCTGATTTATTAAAAAGAGGCAAAAAGACTGAAGGAAGTATGTGCTTTAAAACCATTAATTGATGACTTTTGCACTAGTAACAGGGACATGGGGACACTGTTAGTTACTACATGCAACTGAAGGGCAGTCATTCCGATCCTGCCTTGTAGCTGATTGAAGCAGGGCAATGCAAGGCAGCATGAGAAATGTGGGAGTGGAAGTCCCTCCCAGTACAGTATTGGGAGAATGGCTGCTTAGGACCCATTCCGCCACCTGTAAGGGGATTGCAGACAGCGGAAAAATATGAAAATCTACATTGAAAACTGAATTGATAGAACTCAAACTGGGTGCAAACAGCAGCAAAGCAGCGGCCAATGAAGACCCTGGCTGCTTTTGAAAAATCTCCCAAAACTCAGGTATGCTATAAAGTGCAGCTGTAAAATTAATAAACCTTCATTAATATATAAAGGAAGTGAATATTTTTGCCAACAGCACTTTCTTATGTGTAAATCTTCATATTTCTTCTGTGCTCTTTTGTAGCCCCGTTCCTCAGCTGACAATCCGTTTTCTGACTTCTGCACCCTATGCTCCTAGCAAGGGGGATCCATAGCCAGCTAGAAATTCTGGATTAGGGAGGGGCCTCTTAAGCAGGATAGGGCTGACATGCGCGCTCCAGCGCCTTGACTATATTGTAAAACCTGGGTGATCACTGCAATCTCCTTCTTGGACCAGTAAGTACTTTTACATATAGCCATAATCATTTGCCTGAGCAGACGAGTAAACAATGTCACAGTTTGCTCTTCGCTTGGGCAGTCAGTTTAAACACAAAACTACCAGTAAGGCCCCCTGCACATGGGTGGAAATTCAGCGGCGGGATTTCCCGCAGAATTTTTCGCCCATGCCCGCCTGCATAGGATTGCATTACAAAACGCAATCCTATGCAGACAGCTGTTCTCCCCCGTCGCCCCCCACTGGCACCCGAATCTTTGTGGGCAAGCAGGCAGGTACTCGGTAAGGACGATACTCGCTCGAGTATCTGTCCTTACCAAGTACGCTCGCTCATCTCTACTATTAAAGTATTTAAGTAGCAGCGCCAGAAAATGTCACCAAACAGTATTGAGATACTACCAGCATACAGTGACCACATATATAACATCAATACCATGCAATGCCTAAATAATACCACTATACCCAGGACTGCGACGGTAACGAGAGGGCATCCGCTACGTCTAGAGGAAAGTAGGTTTCATCACCAACACAGAAAAGGGTTCTTTACTGTAAGAGCAGTTAGACTGTGGAACTCTCTGCCTGAGGAAGTGGAGATGGCAAAATCAATAGAGGAGTTTAAAAGGGGACTTGATGTCTTTCTGGAGAAGAAGGATATTACAGGATATAAATCTTAGGTTAACTGTTTATCCGGGTATACAGGCAGGTAGGAACTATTAGGGGTTGATCCAGGGATTAGTCTGATTGCCATTAGGGAGTCGGGAAGGAATTTTTCCCTCAAAAGGGTGAATTGGCTTCTGCTCTTGGGTTTTTTTTTGCCTTCCTCTGGATCAACAACACAAGAGGATAACAGGCTGGACTAGATGGACATTGTCTTCATTTGGCCTTACATACTATGTTACTATGTTACAGTTAATATAAAAACTTATGGTTGGTCACAAGAATTTGTCTCCTTCCCCTATAGCCAGTAGAAAGCACCATATTGGAAGAAACCTTTGAAATTATAAAATGCATACCAAGTACTTGTGTCTATGACCGGCTTAAATGCGATAGATTTACACAGCAAGAAGGAATCTGGCAAACTGAAACTATTAGCCAATATTCCATACTATTACATTGGGATAGGAAAAATGCAATCTTCTAGAGTGGATCCCAGATAAAGGAATAAGTGAAAACCTTCTAAAAGGAAACATTAGTAATGAAGAAAAATGTATCCCTTTTAAATTAAAGGGGTTGTCCAGGGAAAATACTATTGATGACCTATTATCAGTAGTTGATCGGCTGGGGTCCACCACCGTGTATGCAAAAAAAATAGAACATGCTCTATTTTGTGCCTACTGCATACCAAAGGGCCCCATAGAAGTCTATGGGGGAGGGGGGGTCCGCCAATGCGCATGCAATATGCAAGGGGATGCGCAAAACCGTGGGAAAATGAACACATCTGGATCTCATTAGGCTAAATAGCCTTTTAAATCAGGGTGGGGTTGTGTTTTGCGTGCATATGAACATGTCCTGTCTGTGCAAAAAGAGTACAGTACAATGCACAGACACGCACGCAAATCAACCTTGTTCATAGCGCAAATACGTTGCACTGAAGCATGTACATTTGCACATACGCTCGTATGAAGGAACCCTAAAATGAATGATAAAAGAGACGTGCGAACGAATTCTTATTCGCCGTTCAATCATTGGCCGCGTTAACACTAAATGATTTCTCAAATTCGCACGATCTATCAATTTTTTTTAACTTCCGGTTTAAATAAACATGCATCCCAGGCGTCCTACAGCTATATAAAAAGTGTTGCCAGCCCAAGTGTGCCAACAGCCCAAAGGCCCTTTTACATGGGACGATTATCATTCTGGTCGTTCAAAACTAAGCAGGAGTGCAGGGTATTGAACGATAATCGTCCCATGTTAAGGCATGCAAAAACTAAATGACTGGACAAGAATCACCCAGTCGATCAGTTTTAGGCATGCTTAAAATCCCGAACAACGGTCGTTCGGTGTAAACAGCAGACGGTCGGTTCTGAACGGCCGTTGCTTGCAGTGAATGGAGAGGTGCGGGGGAGAGTGGGGAGAGAATTCTCCTCCAGCCGTCCTGCCTTCCTGCCGGCCTCGTTGTGAGTGATCCAGCAATTCTCGCTTCTGTGTAACAGCACAGAAGTGAGTATACACGGGGGTGAGCGGCAGGCATCATTTACCTGACACTCGTCCCTTTAAAAGGGCCTTAAGGCTACACGCACTATGCCATAATGGCATTGTAGAATACAGAGGTACCTCTCCAAAAGATTATAACTTTGAAAACCATTTTGTAATCCAATTTTGGGTGGTCCTTACAACAGATCCATTTACACACAAAGACAAACTTTCAAACGATCGAAAGATTGACAGTTTTTGCGATCGTTTTGCATAAAGTGGTAATGGACACTAATGATCATTAACACTTTATCAGCTTCATTTCCGTGTAAAAGGGCCTCTAGGAGCTGTTTGTAGAGCACATCATGTGGTCTGAGCTCTGCACACAGCTCCATTGTTCTAGAAAGGGCTGTTTGCAGAATACAATGTAATCTCAGACTCCCGTGCAGAACACAGCATGTGGTTCCTGTTATCTCTCTCCAGCTGAACGATGGATTTTAATCTCACCTTCAAATCATCGTTCAGCCGAAGAGTGAATGATGGCAGCGTTTAAACATGCAACGATTATCACTCATAAGCCTTAACTTGAACAAATTTTGGGTGATAATCATTGTGTGTAAATGGGCCTAAAGATGTTTCATGGTATATACATACTAATTAATGTAATTACAAATGCACAGAGAGATTTATCAAATCTAGCTGAAGGGAAAAGAGAAGTGCACTATCCGACCAAAGAGATTCCTATCAGTAGAATGGATCATGTCCTATTAGCATGTCAAACCATGTTACGTAAGTTACAGTCCACTGGAGGTGTCAGCCATGGTAGTAGACCTCAAAGAACTACACATTTAGGTACCAGAAGTAAGTCAGATTTGGGAAGATGAAAGATGTACGCCAACTAAGATAAAACTTCAATTTTTGCCTGGAGTTTGACTTAATTGAGCAGTTAATTAGAATATGGAAAAGGGGTTACAGTTTTGGCCCTTCATTCTGTCACAACATAGATGGAGATGGAACCTCAGCAACCTCAAATCCTAGTCCACCTTTTGGGAAAGCATAGGCAATTGTTCTCTTGCCTGTAATTCCGAAGTCTAAAATGACTGAACTCATATTGTTGTATCGGGCTTGTTGACAATGTAGCTTACATGAATACTATTTGTAATACAGAGGCGTAATATGGTGCTGTGTGCTATCATATGCATATGTAATGGTATCTGAGCTTTGTAGGAAATACACGGTGCACTGCAGTCATGTATCTTTTATGACTCAATAAACAGCTATACGTTGATGAAATGGTTGGTTGTCATATCGTGTAATTACACGTTACTGTAATGATCTCCCAGTACTGGATTATTAAAGAACATTTCAGTGACTACTTAACTTATCTTGCCCTTCTCAAAAGCATAATTAAGGCTTAGTGGTCTCACTGGACCAAGCTATCTACCCCTCTAGTAATCTTCTATCAGACTTCAGTATACGTATGTGATCCTTACCTACAGCCATTTCTGGCTATAATAACTTAGCAAGACACTTTCATAATAACGAAGCCTATGCTTATGTCATGCCATGGTCTGCCTCCATATTGTCCACATTTCGTGTGCTGTTGTTTTGCTCCCTCCTTACACCAATATCTTTGTGTATGTGACTACAGCTCTGCTAGTTTTGCCTCCTATCTGAGGACATTAAAGGGGTTGTCCAACCAGGGCATGTGGACATCATGCATAGGGGTCTTCCACTTTTGACCCTGTTGTATTACCAGAAAGCAGAGTCACTGTCAGAAGAGGTTCTTGCTTTGTAGGGCTTGGCTCAATCATGTATTACATGGTCGTCCAATGACTTCATTGGCCATTGTAGAATTCTACATTTCCATGTAGTCACCCAAATTGATTGATTATAGCTGAAAGGCAAAACATCCAAAAGCTACCACTTTATGCAATGAAGCTGATAGTACTATGCCTGCGGCTGCAGATGAGACCTGAGCAGTCTCGAAAGCTTGCTATTTAAAGGGGTTGTGCCAAGATGACAGTCCCTGTTCATATGTCTTATTCATAGAGCAAGATCCCCCTTGGGAACTCCCTTATGTGTCCCAAAAAGATTGCCTCAGCATCTGAATGCCTACCCTTCTGTTGCATGTAGTAACTGGCAGTTTCCCCATGTCCCTGTTACAGGAGATGTTAAATGCCTAACAACAGGCAGTGGATTGCAAAGCTGTTGGAAGGGAGACCCCCAGTGGCAGCTACTTCAAACTCGTTTTTTAGTGATAAAACAACATTTTTTTTAATGCAAGCGTGTTACAAAATTGATGAAGCCCACCTAGGCTGTTAGTTGTGTGAAAAGTTAGTATCCATTTAGGTGATTTTAATGTCATAGCTGATCAATGTACATTGTTTTTCCTGTGGTATGATGAAGTAATGTATACAATATTTATCTTTTTTGAGTGGTGTACACACAAGTTCATCACTGTCCCATAATGACATACTGTGACCACACATATAAACTGATTGGAATAATGCAATTACCTCTATAAATACATTGTGGTTAAAGGGGTTATCCCACCAAGAACAGGATAGGTGATGAATATATGATCACTAGGGGTCTGACTGCTGAGACACCAGGAATCCTGAAAATGGGGCACCCTGATTCCCCCCAGTGAATGTAGAGCTGATGCACATGTGTAACCGTTGCTCCATGCACTTCTATGGAGAAAGACAAGAGCTGTGTTGCGCTGGCTGCAGGGATAACCCCTTTAACCACTGAATGATCTGCAATGTATAACCACCCTATATCTGGTGAACGCAACATTAATTCCACAGGTTTTTTCATCCAAACAGTGGTGTAGGTACATGGGGCCCAATTATACCCAGACAACGGTTGACCTTATGCTATGTTAAAACTAGTGCTAGTAGAGAGTCAATGACATTTCACATGAACACTAATATATGATGACAAATACAGGTATCTGGCTAGACAGACTTTTAGTTTAGTAGAACGTGGCACTTCAGTTGGGGAACCCAGTTTAGTATTTTTCACCACGGCGGCCAAGGAGTTATATGCTACTGTACACATCTGCATCCATAATAAATCCTTGCATATCCTTTGAATTGGCTAGGAGGACCACAGGGCCCCGTTTTGATGCTGAAATGATAAACCAAGCAATAGAATCATTAACCCTGCACTGCCTGATGCATGTAAACATCCTGCAGAACAAGTTGGGGGTTACATGTGAATTTTCCCATTGCAGCATGTCTAATAAATGCCTTGGGGGTGAGTCATTTAATAAAAATCCTGTAAGTGGGGGTAGGGGCTTCTTTATGGCAACCTGTTTTAGGGCCGGCAATATGGTAATTTGCAACGTCTTTGCTATTTTATGCAGAGCATTAGCCGAAGCAATTTCATGCATATGGATATAATGCATTAGGTAGAGTCATTTAAATATAGTGAAACTAATTTTATCATGATTAGTTGTAGGATGCTCCGACACCATCTCATCCATAGAGCAGCCAATTTGCATGAAAATGCCTGTGGTTGCCGTAGTAACGGGCAAGGCGCTGACGGTCGGGGTCGGCACCAGGAGGGGAGTTTGTATTAAAAATCGGTCTCCAAAGTCCCCCCGCCTTTTAATTCATTACGGGCTGCAAGTAAAACAAATGAATAGCTAAAACACTCATTAGCGTGACGCTGCCCCTCCTGCAGAACAAGAGGGAAATGAATACAGAAGGAGAGAGTGAGACAGAAAGTGG
The DNA here is from genome assembly GCF_035609145.1 of Eleutherodactylus coqui. Classification (NCBI taxonomy): domain Eukaryota; kingdom Metazoa; phylum Chordata; class Amphibia; order Anura; family Eleutherodactylidae; genus Eleutherodactylus; species Eleutherodactylus coqui. Next base: position 263,966,346 of record NC_089838.1, read on the forward strand.
GAGAGAAGAACGGGGAGAGAAGAGGGAGAGAAGCGACATCCAGCATGTGACAGCATTAGATGTAATGCTTCCAAAGACATAAGGAGGAACAAAACTGCAGTTACAGGCCTCATTGAAGGATTAAATTACTTCCAGCCACCATTTTCATTGGAAATATACACAGGTGGATTGCCTCGCATGAAATAAAGCTGAATTCAGCTTCATCCAAATTGGTTCTTGCGTTATGATGGGAGATAAAGGAAATTTCGATACATATATAGTTTAATAACTTGTGTCTTCCCAAGGATTTAATTGCTTTGAGCTAAACTTTTAATTAGCACCAACATGTTCTGCAGCGTTGTACAGAGAATGTATTAACTCACATCCGTCCCAGTGCCCAGTGGGTCTCACAAAGTCATGTCTAGGTCCCAACTATTTTTTAGGGGCAATTTCATAAACGCCCCAAAAACCTACATATGTATCTGAGGTGTGAGAAGAAACCAAAGTACATAGAGTTAAAAGTTTGTTGTATTTAAAGACTGTCTAATGCATGAAGTTATCAACATAAATGATGTGGAGAAAGGATACCGAGCTCCATTACCTTATTACAGAATATCATTCCATGGTCCTCCATGCACCAAATAGATGTGATGGTCTATACATATCAGCTGTCCAATAGAGGGCGTCAATGAGAGTGCATCTTTAAAGTGTCTAGAGCTATACGACAACTTTTGGTCACATGAGAGTCGATGTCAGGGTGAAGTCACACCGGTTTTCACGCCGAGCCTTGTCCTCGTGTGCAGGGGGGGGGAGGATGGAAGAGCCAGGAGCAGGAACTGAGCTCCCGGCCCCCTCTCCGCCTCCTCTCTGCCCCTCTGCACTATTTGTAATGGGAAGAGGCGGGGCGGGGCTAAGTTTCGTGAATTAGCCCCGCCCCCGTCCCACCTCTCCCCATTGCAAATAGTGCAGAGGGGCGGAGAGGAGGCAGAGAGGGGGGCGGGAGCTCAGTTCCTGCACTTGGCTCTTCCATCCTCCCCCCCCCCTCCACACGAGGACAACGTATATCGGCTCGGCGTGAAAACCGATATACGTTCGTGTGACTTCACCCTAAAACTCGTGGAATTACAGCAACATAACCTAATATATATATAAGGGTAGTAAGCATAGCAACTGCCACGGGGTCCAAGATCTAAGGGGTCCATCTCCAAACAAAAGTAATTAATGGTACCTTATAGATGATGGAATGGGATGTGGGAAATATGCAATGGGATTCCATTCCAAGTTTTTCTATGGAGTCATATGGTTACTTTTGTAACCCTATGTTGCGGTATCAATTATTTGTGTGTTGTGCATCACTGTATATTCCCATAATACATACATCAGTTTTTATTTTACTGCCCTGTTACATCACTGTATGAATGGTAACACTATGTGTCATTACTGTGATGATATTCTCATTTGAATTTTCCTTGTACTGTATAGTTGATTCTTGCAATATGATGTCACTATGTGAAATATCTTGATGCTGTGACATCACTTTTTGGAACTATCCCTGAACTGTGACATTACTTTATGTAGTATCCCTATACTATAGTTATATGTGATGTAACATCATCGAGTTAAATATCTCTTCAGTGTGACATCACTGTGTGCATTATCTCTATGCGGCTACATTTTCGTACTATCGCTATGCTGTTACATCACAGCAAACCTAACCCCTGTAATGTGACATCACTGTACATTATCCTTTGCGCACTACCCGGATGTAAATATATACACTACTTATTAAAGCAGATAACATAAAAATACCAGAAGGAGACACAAAACAGGGAAGACAGGGAATCTGAACCTAAACCTACAGATATGAGAAGACCATACCTACCAATGGAGCGTTTGCCCTGATAAGGGCAACCCCACATCCAGAACCAGGTGCAACCATAACTGTCCCTAGACAGTGATAGGAATAGTGGAAAAGGTTAAATGATATACAATGTAATACCACCACTGAGCAGGAAATATGTTGTATAAACATCCCAGATAATAGGTAAAGCACCACAAGACTTATCTTTACAGAAATGCAGGTCAGAACCAGAAACCACTGACTGGGCCAGAAACAACTTCAGACTTGAGAGTCAGACAGGAGTCAGACCTGAGTCAAGAGTATAACCGGCATTCTCTGAGTAAAGGAGCTGGAAGATATATACACAAATTAATGGCGACTGGCTGACCCACCCCTAGCCAACCAGGAAGCCCATACACATGTGGAGATGTGCTGCTGTCGGCGCCCAGCACCATAATGACAGTGAGCACACGTCACCCCAACCCGTTCCTCAGTTGTGGCCGGCGGGCAGTGACAGTACCCCATTCCAGGTTTTGCAATGGAAACCACACTTACTTGTTACTAGTGTTGTTTCCCTGTGCCTTGCATCCCTGTGTTGATTGGCAGCGTTAATTAATACTGTTTAGTTTTAAACAAATTATAGTGCTACATATTTATATAGCATTGTCTGCTACTAGATTCGCCTTGCTGTTACTAACCGGTCTCCTGTTATAGTAAGTCGAGACAAGTAACACGTGCTAATATGCAAAGTAGAACATTCATTTTAATTCTGCCCTGTTCTTTCACGCATTAAGCCCAATTAGACTATAATAATATGCTCTTTCTCTTTAGCGAGATCCAGCTATAATGTAGCAATCAGTGAGTAATTATTGATTGTTGCCTTTCTGTCAGTATGCATCGTGTTATACCCATTCACCAGTCCATGTGGTTTTTTCTGCTAGATAAATGAGTACCTCTCCACTGGCACAAGCACAGCATCTCTCTTTTCCCAGTCTATAGTGCTGCTTGCAATCTGCAGTAATTAAAACTATATCCCATTCACACTCACTTACCATCTGGTGCCTTGTACACAAGCCTCAGAGTAAGTGGTAGATGAGCAAGCATGACTGAAAATGAGGATGAGGATCAGAATCTAACACAAAAAAGAATTCTAAAATATTGCTTTATTAGAACAAGACCACATTTTTTTCTATAGATTTATATACTATGAGCTAGACCTCCTATTACTTCATGTGCCATATACTATTAGCCATATAATCTGTCTCCAATTACTACCCTGCATCAGAATGCACGGCCATTGCCAAGAATTTCTCAGATCTCTTCTACAGATCTAGTCCTTTATAAAATGAATATCCAGATGTCAAAATCAGTCTGCGTAGTTCAGGGGGTTCCTGAAGTCAAGCTCTCGAGGATAGCTAATAGTACAAGTTTTCCATATGTCCTCATGGTAGCACATGTTGATTTGATAAAATGACTCATTCACAAATTAATAGATATAGGCTGTTGACAGATGACTTGCAAAACATGTCGTTTATTAAGTGTCCCCAAGGACTGAAATTAAGAAATCCTGGAACTGAAATCTTGCAATAGATAAAGGGCAAGAACTTGTTCCGTAGGGGGCTTACCGATTTTTGGCGGGTGTTTTTTTCCAGAATTCTTGGCCCCTGGTTTTTAAATGCAGAAGACAAAAATTGAGTCATTGGACAGAGACCTGATATGACTGAGTTTTGGTATATAAAAAGTTGGGGGTTTATTTTGTGCTTTTCCTTGTAATTATATCTATGCGTTCAAGATTGATGACTACGTTCCTGCAAGTCACTACAAGTATGTATCTGGTTAATTAAATATCAATAAAAAAGGCTTCAGCTAAATATTTCTACGTGTTATTGTCGTTATCATTTATAAAATAGTACAGGGAGGGTGGCTTTGGGCAAGAAGAGGGGGGAGTCTTCTCCAACACTTTTCTCCACCCATAGGAGAAGTATAGAGGAAGAAGAGGATGGGCATAATATAGGTCCAGAGGCAGGGAAGGGGGCTACACCATGTTCCTTCCAACTATCACTAACCCCAGCTATTTAACGTGGATGGCGGGATCAGCCAGAGGACATTCTTAGGTCTGACACTGAGGAATGTGGGCCATCATCCTTAGGAACTTTGAGGCATATGAGTGCTTTTGTGCTGCATTGCTTGCAGAAGGACCGTCACATAGCCCACATCAAAACATGAGATCATTACTGGGTGGCCAGCCTCCAAAATGACACATCTCATTCTGACTGTGGAGAAGGACTTCAAAATGTGGCACTAATAAGACAGACTGTTAAGCAGCTCGAGCAGAGCATTTCCTTATGGCCCCATGAATGCATTCTCAGTGGATTGTAGCTCTGCAGCTCATGGCAGACAAGCAGGACACCACCACAGCAGCCCTACCACTGATGGCAGGGGAAGTCTAACAGAAGTGGGCCATAGTATTTTTAGCCAATCACAGCTTGACGCTAAAGCACAGGGTAGGACTGATAGTCACAGGCAGCACTTATCCATGATGATCCAAGAGTACGTCAGCTCCCAGGTAAATGTACTTGGACACAACATTGGCCCCTTTGACTTCTGGGTATCTAAGCTGGATGAGTGGCTAGAGTTTGCACAACATGCTTTAGAGGTGCTTGCCTGCTCCACTTTCAGTGAGCTATCAGAAAGCGTGCTCAGCACCCTGGACATTGACAATGTGCTTTGCCATGCTTTTCACATGACGTCTGCCACCCGTGGCAGATTCCACTGATTATTTAGCATGCTGGCAATTTTTACTCACATATAACTGAGGATAGATTTATATCAAAGACCACATTGTGCCTTTAAGGTGCTGTTGCTGCTGGTGGTGGAAATACTGCAGCTCTTCTTCTCCTGCTTCCACCAAGTTTCCTTTTCCTCCTACTTCTCCCAAAAAGAAAATGTTCTAAAGCATAAGAAACAGCTTTTCCTTGGAATAGGTCCATGCTTGGCTATTCTGTTCAGTAGGTAAAATTTGCCCTTTGCAAACTTTATGACATAGTAACAATGTATGTAAGGCTGAAAAAAGACATATATATATCCTTCCAGTTTAGCCTATTATCCCCCCCAACACTGATCTCTTTTATAGAATTTGCCATTACCACGTCCTCAGCCAGTATTGTCCCCTGATATATTTATGCATAGTTATTAGGTTGCCTCTCAGCCGTCTTTTTTTCTAAACTAAATAACCCCAATTTTGATATCCTTACTGGGTATTGTAGTCCACCCATTCCATTTATTAGTTTAGTTGCCCGCCTTTGAACCCACTCATGCTCTGATTTGTCCTTCTTGAGTACTGGTGCCTAAAACTGTCCACCAATATTCCATATGTGGTCTAACCAGTGATTTGTAAAGAGGAAGAACAATGTTCTTATCATGCACCCCTAGACTTCTTTGGCTGCACCCCATGATCCCATTTGCCTTGGCAGCAACTGCCTGACACTAGTTGCTCCAAGTTAAATTTAGAGTTAACTAAAATCCACAAGTCCTTTTCTATGTCAGTGTTACCCAGTGGTTTCCCATTTAGTGTCTAATAGTGACATGTATTTCCTCTGCCCCTGTGTATAACCTTACATTTATCAGTGCTAAACCTCATTTGCCACTTTTCTGCCCCCAACTTATCCCGATCCTCTTGCATCCTCTCGTGTGAATTTCTTTATATTTCTTCATATTTTCCTGTGCAAACCTTCTACCAGGTCATTAATAAATATATTAAAAAGCATAGAGCCCAAAAACGACCCGTGAGGTGCCCTACTAGTAACAGTGACCCAATCAGAGTATGTACCATTTATAACCCCCCTCTGCTTTCTATCACTGAGCCAGTTACTTACCCACATACACACATTCTCACACAGACCAAGCATTCTCAATTTTTATACCAACCTTTTATGTGGCACAGTGTCAAACGCTTTGGAAAAGTCCAGATAGAAAAGATCCAGTGACTCTAGAACTTAGCTCCTTGTAGAAGCTGATCAGGTTGGTTTGACAGAAGTGATCTCTCATAAACCCATACTGATACAGAGTTACACAGACATTTTCCTTGCAGTACTCCAGGATAGCATCTCTTAGAAACCCTTCAACCATTGTTACCCACAATAGAAGTAAGACTTAATGGCCTCTAAATTCCAGGTTCACTTTTTGATCTCTTTTTGAATATTGGCACCATATTGGCTATGCGCCAATCCAGTGGAACAGACCCCGTCACTATAGAGTCCTTAAATATAAAGAAGAAGGGTCTGTGTATCACATTACTTAATTCCCTAAAACCTGGGGGGGTTGCCACTGGGACCCAGTATTTTTCGTAGTTCTACAGCTGTTCCTTGATGCAGGCCCGTGTTTGAGTGTTGTGTTTACCTGGCAGAATTTCTCCTTGTAAAATTTATGACATTGCTTTTAAAACAAGCAGCACATCTGCAGTCTTCCTTGGTGCCATTTTTGATCTAGGAGACACTATGTGGGAATGCTTTTATTGTCAGTGACACCCCTGTGATATGATTGACTACTACATGACTGTACACTATTTTGACCAATTTATGGGAGGAACACAGTGTTCCCCGCATGTGTGGCTGTATTCCCATGCAATTTGGGGGGTTTGGCTGCATTGGGAACCTTCTGGATGGCAAATTAGTGAACCCAATTTTTACTCCTATTAACTTTAGTGACAGGCAGAATATTTCCTGCGACCCCCCCCCCCCCCCCATATACATCAATAGTCGGCTTGGTCAAGCAATCATGTCTTTTCAATGGGAACAATGGAGAAAGTCGCAGCCAGAATCCTTTGTTGGCGACTTATCTCTAGGAAGAGCAAAAGGATGGAGAGTTGAAAATTAAATCGCTCTATCTTTTTTTTTTCCCAACATCATCTATGGGTAGAAATTTGGGAGGCCTCCATATATATCTTATAGTCAGCCAAAATCGGCAGGTATATACAACTTTTATGTAATGTGTACATGGGCCCTAAAGTTACTTCATGTTATTTCAAGTTTTCACCTATCCTTTGGAAACTGAAGGATTGGTGAGGTCCGACCACTGTGTCTCCACTAATCCTGAGAATGGGGAGGGGGATGTTATCCCATTTTGCCTTACTTCTGGACATCAGACAGACTCCATCTTCAAAAAATAGGGTGATGTTGGATGCATTGCTCGTTCCCCCCAATGAAGTCAGCAATAAGTATATTTTTGTTGCCTATTCATATTATTTGAGTCTCAACTTTCTCATGATGAAGTGTTGGCCAGGGAAACTTGTTGGGACCGATGGGGTATTTATATATTTATTAGAGATGAGCGAGCACCAAAATGCTCGGGTGCTCGTTGCTCGAGTCGAGCTTTCCGTGATGCTCGAGGGTTCGTTTCGAGTAACGAACCCCATTGAAGTCAATGGGCGACTCGAGCATTTTTGTATATCGCCGATGCTCTCTAAGGTTTTCATTGGTGAAAAGCTGCAAAACCTACGAAAGTGATGGAAACGACACAGATACGGATAGGGCAGGCGAGGGGCAACATGCTGGGCTGCATCTCAGGTTCCCAGGTCCCACTATTAAGCCACAATAGCGGCAAGAGTGCCCCCCCCTAACAATTTTTACTTCGGACAAACCCTCATTAGCAAGGCACACCTTAGCTAAGCACCACACTACCTCCAACCAAGCACAAGCACTGCCTGCGGGACACACCACTGCCTCTTCTCCTGGGTTACATGCTGCCCAAACCCCCCCAACCCCCGCACGACTCTGCATCCGCAGCGCACACAAAAGTGTCCCTGCGCAGCCTTCAGCTGCCCTCATGCCGCACGCTGGCCTCATAGCCACACCACCCTCATGTCTATTTATAAGTGCGTCTGCCATGAGGAGGAACCGGAGGAACACACTGCAGAGGGTTGGCAGGGCCAGGCAGCGACCCTCTTTAAAAGGGGTGGGGCGATAGCCCACAATGCTGTAGAGAACACAATGCTGTAGAGAAGCGATGAGAAATTGACATTGGATCTTCATTCCAATCCTGTGCCACCTCCGTCAGGAGCTGCAAACGTGGGCATGAGTTACATAGCAATGGGGAATCCATGTGCCCACACAGTATTCATTTTGTCTAGATGTCGCATAGCTCAATCGACACTGCAAGGGGAAAACCATCTGCACTCTGCCCCCTACCCAAGTCAGTCAGTGTCTTTGTGCCAGACAGGTCAAACACCGCGATGGGAACTAAGTGTCCATCAACAGCATAGGTGGGTCCTAGGCAACCCAAGACATAAACAATAAGTAAATCAGAGCGGCCAAACATGGCAGACTTGCACCACGCCGACGACATAGGCCTCAGGCCACAGCTTCAGCAATCGTAGGCATGAAGCGGACTTCGATGCTAGTTCATCTGCGACGGGCTCATTAAATCAGTTAGCTTTCCTTTCACCGCTCCAATGACTGGATTAGCAGGAAAAAGCTCCACAGCCCCAACCTGGCGTACTTGCACTTCTTCCGGGACATAGGCCTCAGCCCACACCCTCAGCAAACGCGGGCATGAAGTGGACTTCGATGCTAGTTTATCTGTGACGGGCTCAGGAAATTAGTTACCTTTCCTTTCCCCGCTCCAATGACTGGATTAGCCAGGAAAAAGCTCCACAGTCCCAACCTGGCGCAGTTGCAGTTCCCCCAGGACATAGGCCTCGGCCAACAGCTTCAGCAATCGTGGGCAGGAAGCAGACTTTCACTGCACCCAGGACATAGGCCTCTGCACAAACCCTAAGCAATCGCAGGCCTACAGCGGACTCCAATGCTAGCGTAGTTGTGAACATCTCATTAGCGCTGTATCGCTCCTCTTGTTTGTCCCAATGCAGTGCCCCGGATAGCTGCGGTAACGTCAGATAAAATACAGGTTGGCTTCGGCCCACACTGCATGCCCGAGTCAGACTGGTTTTTTTTAATTAATAGTCACAGGCAGGTACAACTCCACTATGGGAAGTCTGTGTGGACCCACAGCATGGGTGGGTCCCAGGAAGCCACCGACGGTACATTAATAAATCCTATTGCAGTGCCCCCGATAGCTGGGCTAAGTTGGCTTCGGCCTACACTCCATGCCCTAGTCAGTCTGGGTTTTTTATTAGGGCCAGATACGTAGAACACCACGATGGGAAAACTTAGTACACCCATACTATGCACAGACCCCTGTAATATTCCTGTAGCAAAGGTATAAGCTGACCCCACCAACAGTTATGTTGCAGAAGTCTAGGGAGACACCTGTAACATTTCTGTAGTTATAGTATAGACAGACCCCAGTAACATTTCCGTGGCAGCAGTATAGGCAGAGCCCAGTTTTAGTAACTTTTCAGTGGTAACAGTATAGACAGACCCCAGCAACATTTACGTAGAAGCAATATGGGCAGCAGCAGTATAGGCTGTGAGGAAGAAAGAGCAGCAGCCAGAGGATTCAGAGTTTCAGCTGTGGACTGCGTAGAAGACTGGGTGCCCGATACATTGCTGGATGCATTTTCTGCCATCCACGACAGGACTTGCTCACACTGCTCTGTTTGCAATAAAGGTCTACCACGTGGACCCATAAATTGTGATATGAAGCTGGGGACCCCAGAAACTTGCCTCTTTCCTAATCCCGCAGCAGATGGCTGGGCTACACCTGGACCAGGAACTCGGCCTCTGCCCACACCCTCACTTGGAACTCCGCATCCTTGCCCGCGTCCACATCCTCGACCCCTACCCCTCAGCATGGTGGATTACGAATAGAGCAGACACAGACCTCTGTAAATAATTATGGAATTATATGCGTACACTTTCACGCAGAGAGCGGAATCATAACGCTAACTCCAGGCAGAAAAAAATGGAAGAAAGGCCGCAAACAGGCCTAGCAAAGCAATAGTGATGCACCAAAACTCCCACCAGGCACCCAGTAAAATGCAGACGGTCAGAGGTAGCCCAACGAAGGAGCTTTTTGTTTGTTTTTTTTAAAAAGAAGACAGGCTATATACTGTGTATATCACTTTCCCTCTATAAGTACCTGTGTTGGCCGTACGCTGAGCGTCAAATTCACTGCAGACACAGGCCGGTGTAAATAATCTTGGAATTATGTGCGTAGACTTTGTCGCTGAGAGCAGACTATTAAGGCAAACTTCAGGCAGAAAAAAATAGTCAGGAAGGCCGCAAACAGGCCTAAGTGCAATAGTGATGGACTAAAACTCCCATCAGACACCCAGGGAAATTTAAACAGTCAAAGGTAGCCCAACTGAGGAGCTTTTTGTTTTTTTTGGTCAAAGAATACAGGCTAAATACTGTGTATATCACTTTCCCTCTATCAGTTGCTGTGGCCGTATGCTGTGCGTCTCTAATTCACTGCAGACACAGCCCGGTGTAAATAATCTTGGAATTATGTGAGTAGACTTTGTCGCTGAGAGCAGTCTAGTAAGGCAAACTTCAGGCAGAAAAAAAAAGTCAGGATGGCCGCAAACAGGCCTAAGTGCAATAGTGATGGACTACAACTCCCATCGGACAACCTGTAAAATGCACACGGTCACAGGTAGCGATAAGAAGGAGCTTATATTTTAAAAAATTTTTGAAAAAGAATACCGGCTATATAGTGTGTATATGACTTTCCCTCTATCAGGGGCTGTCGCCGTACGCTGGGCGTGAACTTGACGGCAGACATAGAGCGGTGTAAAAAATTTTGTAATTATTGGCGTACAGTTGAAGGCTGACAGTGGTTATGTAACGCTAACTGCAGCCAGACAAAATTTATACGGAAGGCTGCAAACCGGCCTAGCTGTGCAATAGTGATGGACTACAACTCCCATCAGACAACCTGTAAAATGCACACGATCACAGGTAGCCCTAAGAAGGACCATTGGGGTTCTACACAGGATCCTACACTACCACTCTCCCTATCTCAGCAACGCTGTCCCTATACTATGTAGTACAGACTGCAGCCTGAGAACGCTATAGCTGTAATGGGGCTGCACGCCCAATATACAAAAAAAAAATTAGCAAAACTGCTACCAGCAGCCATAACAGTAATGCACATGGTCAGATGTGGCCCTAAGAAGGACCATTGGGGTTCTTGTACACAGGATCCTACACTAACACTTTCCATATAGCAGCACCAGCACTGTCCCTGATCTCTCCCAGTGTGTGACTGTGGCGAGCCGCGGGCGGCCCCAATTTAAATACTCGGGGGTCACTTGATCTCGCCAGCCACTCACTGCAGGGGGGTGGGATAGGGCTGGAACGTCACAGGAGGAAGTTGCAATGCCTTCCTTGCGTTTCTATTGGCCAGAAAATGGCGCAAAACTTTCAGGGAAGGAAATGGAATTGACTCGAACATCGCGTGGTGCTTGTCTCGAGTAACGAGTATCTCGAGTACCCTAATATTCGAATGAGTATCAAGCTCTGACGAGTACGCTCGCTCATCTCTAATATTTATGTATATCATTAACACATTCTCATTGGATGATATGTCATGATCCTGAATGGGACAAATATTGGAATATAATTATATATATTCTTAACTGATTTAATTATAGCAGTCTTGATTGAATCTCTGGTATATACAAGCATGTTTTTAGCATTAGTGGGACAAATAAATATTGCATAACCATTTTACTATTGACTGATTGAATTATAGCAGTTGTAATTGAGTTTCTGTCATGTATAAGTGTGGTTTTAGGCATTAGGGAGACAAATATATATTGCATAAGCATTTTTGTGATGCAGCCAACTATATGGGAAATAGCTTTCTATTTATTCAGGAAAAAATATGATCTGGTATGCATATGTGTTTCTTGGGTTATATCAAGCCCTTTTATTTGATACACTATCTTGCAAGAATTGTATATTTGAGTATGCAACTGCTTTTTGTATTTAATTAATCAATTGTTAAGAGATTGAGGTATTTCGAAATTAATAGGGATAGGTTCCAGTGTAGGGTCGCTCTTGTCAGGGCGATGACTCTGCATAACCCATGATCTATAAAAAAGGCATTATAGGGTCAGGAAGGATCTGAAATATTGTATATCTACAATTATCTGTGAACCTTTGGCCCTGTTTTTGGAAAATGCAGCCATAGTGTGAAGTATTCTGAATCCAAGGTTGTGAAGGAATAGTTAGCAGTATCGTATATCCAACATTGAATCAGTGTCATATCGAATAGGCATGATGTTTTTATGGAACTAGAATAAAAGTTATGTTTTAGGGTTTGGCTTTCCTGTGTAATTGCATTCTTTGAGACAAAGGTTCCTAATTATCTTGATTGGTGACTTCTTCTTACTTCTGCGTGGCTTTTCCCTCCCACAGTCACGTCATTGAATGGAGAAAAGGTTGCGCTTGCGCAACCACCACTCGATTCATTTTAATGAGGTTGATAGAGATAGCTGAGTGCTTTGTATTCGACTATCTTTGGCAGTTCCATTGAAAACAAATGGAGCAGCACTGCCCTTGCGCAACTATCACTCTGTTAAATTTCCTCCTCACTGTGGTGGCTGCTGTAATGATGACTTGCTAAACAGTAAACCCCAATTTCAGAAATGATTGGGGTTCTAGCAGTCAGACCTTCACCAATCAGCTAGTTTTCCCCTGTTCTAAGGGTAGGGGATAACTTGTCACAACCGGAATACCCCTTTAAGGCTTCGAGCCCAGGAAACAAGAAGTTTGCCGTTGTTCTATCACAATGACATAATATACCTGCTTTTTTTGGTTGGGTTGGCAGATTGTTTAGTAGTGGCAGAAATAGTTAACCAGCTTGCAAGAACAACACCCTCCCGCACTCACTTTCCGATACCCAAACTATCTCTGTTTTCATCTGTTTTAGTTCTTTGATGTAAAGCTGTCGTTTTATTGCTTGGTAAATTAAAGCTGCCATAAGTTGATTGAACTAAATTAATTGGAGAATAGTCGGCGAGCAGGGCCAGGATCTGTGCTGCTGGCACAGCGTCTTACCAGGGTTTTAATCACAACAAGAGACAACAAATCTTTCTGCATGGATACAGAACACTGCTCCGTGTTTGAATTCTAAATTGTTATAGACTGTAAAGCCCTGTGGCTGGGAAAGAGTTAATTGCACTTAACTCAATATGAATGCAAAATAGCATGAAAAATAACTGATAAAATGCTTTGCCAGCACAGATGGACCATCAGTAATGAAAATTTGGTAATTATTCTATGATTTTGCAAACGCTCTTATGTTGTTAAAGAAGTGAAGTGGTTTATTTACTTCTTATGTGCAGGACTATGGAAGAAAAACAGCAATAAAGGCCAATCGCTGATACAATTCATATTAGTATTAATAGCACAGAAACAATTTCAGTAGTAGAGACATTTTACAAAATAGGCTTTCCTAAATATCTATTATTCTGTACTTCTTTCCTATCATGCAACAGAATGTTCCACATCCAGTGTTTCACATTATTTTTAGTGTACCCACTTTGTCGCTCGTTGCTGAGTAGTGCTGTCACTCACTTTTCAATCACCTTCAACATTCAACTTACCACACTAACTTGAGATCTTTACCCCCAAATAGATAGAATCATCTAATTTGCTTTTTAATGGGTCACCAAATTGTACAAGGTACATAAAAGTTCTGAGGTCTCCTAATTTTCTTCTTGGAGATAGGAGCAGATAGACACATGGGACAAATTTTAGAAGATGTGGACAATTCTTCAGGGATGAGTGACACAGATGGTAGCATCATCCAGTGCGCAAAACCCACGGGACAGCAGCTGGAGTTAGAAGCATTTTCAATACTTAAAATGGCAACATTTATGTTCCAAGAACATAAGGGGGGAGGGCAACCAGAGAGATAGGGGGAAAGACTGTGTAAATAGAGTTGTGGGATTAAGGAATGGAAACAGGGGTGTGGGGGTTAGTACAGTTAGAAAGACAGAGCAGCAAATAAGACCATAAGTAGCATAATGGATACAAACAGTATCCGTAACCATATAAATTGTATGGCTACAAATGCAAGAAGTCTGATCAGTAAAGTGAGTGAGCTTGAAGCGAGAAGGTCTGAGGAAAACTACAATATAGTAGGAATAACGGAAACGTGGCATGACGACAAATGCAATTGGGCATTGAATTTACAGGGTTACAATCTCTTCAGAAGAAACTGTGGAAACCAGAAATGGGGAGGGGTATGTCTGTATGTTAAATCCTACTTAATGCCGAGGCTACGATAAAATATAGGTGTAGGAGATGAACATGTGGAATCTTTATGTGTAGAAATACAAGGAAGAAAGGCTAATAAAATCCTAATAAAAGTGTTCTATAGGCCACCAAAAATAACAGAAGAAACTGAAAACATATTAGTAAGACAAATAGAAGAAGTGTCAAACCACAATGAAGTAATTATTATGGGAGACTTTAATCATCCGGGTATAATATGGGAAGATGAAACCTGCGAATCTCACAAGGGCGATAAGTTCTTGAGAACAATTAAAGATAACTACGTTAACTAACTGGTACAGGAACCAACTAGAGAGAGGGCCATTCTGGACTTATTATTAACCAACAGACCGGACAGAATCACGGGGGTGCAGGTTAAGGGACACTTGGGAAATAGTGACCACAATATAATTTATTTCCAGCTGACATTCACTAGTCTAGGCAACATTAAATGGGACAATGACCTCAAAAATAACAGTACAGGTGGCAAATGGGATAAGTTCAAAAACATCCTAAATACCTCATGCGAGCAGTGCATACTCTTTAAAAATAAAAGAACTACGGATAGAAGGAAACCAATGTGGCTCAACAGGACTGTAAAGGGGGCAATAAGTGAAAAAAAAAAAGCATTTAAATTACTAAAACAAGAAGGCAGTGAAGAAGCTCTAAAAACATACAGAGAAAAAAACAAAATATCTAAGAAAAAGATAAAAACGGCCAAGGAGGAGGCAGAGAGATCAATAACCAAAGAGAGCAAAAAAAACCCTAAACTATTTTTCAATTGCATAAACGGTAAAAGGATTTGCACTGAAAGCACTGAGGAGGCAGAGAGATCAATAACCAAAGAGAGCAAAAAAAAACCTAAACTATTTTTCAATTACATAAATGGTAAAAGGATTTGCATTGAAAGCACTGGCCCTTTAATAATATTAATAATAATAGTCCTTATTTGTATAGCGCCAACATATTCCGCAGCGCTTACATAGACAGGGGGAATACAGAAAGACAAAAGTACAAAAATTACAGAACCAAGGTTACATAGTAATCAGTTGATGGAAACAGTAGGGGTGAGGGTCCTGCTCCAACGAGCTTACATACTACAAGTAATGGGGTGATACAGAAGGTAAAGGGGCTGGAGATGTGCACGGTATGGGGAGGTGGAGAGTGAGGGATGCTATACACATAGACAATGGTCAGACATTTAGCCGTGTGATGGCAGAAACGGTGTGACTGCAGGAGCGGCTTATGACAGCAAGCAGGGATTGCAGTCAATAAGTCAGGGAGCATGTCTTTAACAAGTAATGCAGGAGAAACCATAGAAGATGATGGGGGGAAGGCAAATCTATTAAATCATTTTTGCTGAAATATATTCACAAGAGAAAAAGAAATGTCATATGAGATGCAAGGAGATAAAATGAACCCCCCCCCCCCCGCTAAATATCACCTGCGTAATGTAGGAAGAAGTGCAGAGTCGGCTAAAAAAGATTAAAATCAATAAATTGCCATGTGCAGATGGAATACACCCAAGGGTTCTAAGGGAAGTAAGTGAGGTGATAGACAGGCCGCTATTGCTCATATTTAGGGACTCTATTGAGACCGGGGTTGTACCACTGGATTGGCGCATTGCCAATGTCGTTCCAATATAGAAAAATGGGTCAAGAAGACAGCCTGGTAACTGCAGGCCGGTAAGTCTCACTTCAATAATTGGAAAAATATTCAAGGGATTACTGAAAGACGTCATCCTGAAATACCTCAAGGAAAACAACAGTATAGTTCCTCATCAGCATGGGTTCATGAGGGGTCAATCATGTCAAACTAACTTGATTAGCTTCTACAATGATGTAAGTTCTAGGCTGGACCTGAGAGAGTCTATTGACTTTGTATATCTGGATTTTTCTAAAGCATTTGACACCATGCCACATAATAGGTTAATATGTAAAATGAGACAGCTCGGATTGGGTGAAAACGTGTGTAGCTGAGTAAAGAACTGGCTAGGAAATAGAAAGCAGAGGGTGCTAGTTAATGGTTCATACTTTGATTGGGCCACCATCGCTAGTGGGGTACCATAGAGTTCAGTATTAGGCCTATTCTGTTCAATATAGTTATCAATGACCTGATAGAGGGAATGCACAGTAAAATATCAATATTTGCAGATGATACGAAATTATGCAAGATAATTAACACAATGGAGGACAATGTACAGCTGCAAATGGACCTAGATAAGCTGGGGGCTTGGGTAGAAAAATGGCAAATGAAGTTCAACAACATTGATTAATGTAAGATTATGCATATGGGCAGGAGAATCGGATGTCACCAATATACACTAAAGGGGGTACTGCTAGGGAAAAGTGATATGGAAAAAGACCTGGGGGTACTAATGGTTTGTGGATTAAACTGAGTAACCATTGCCAGTCAGCTGCTGCAAAGGCTAATAAAGTCTTGGGGTACATTAAAAGAGGTATAGGGGCGAGGGCCGAGAACGTAATTCTTCCACTATATGAGGCACTTGTCAGGCCCCACATGGAATACTGTGCACAGTTCTGGTCACCGGTGCTCAGGAAAGACATTGCAGTGCTTGAGGGGGTTCAAAGACAGGCAACTAAATTAATGTACAGAATTCAAGGACTAGAATATTCAGAGAGACTATCAAAATTCGGACTATTCACCCTGGAAAAAAGGCAGTTAAGGGGCGACCAAATAACTGTATAAATACATTAGGGGACAATACAAGGATCTCTCCCACGATCTGTTTGTACCCAGGACTGTGACAATAACAAGTGGGCATCCTCTACATCTAGAGGAAAGAAGGTCTCATCACCAGCACAGAAGGGGGTTCTTTACTGTAAGAGCTGTTAGACTGTGGAACTCTCTGCCTGAGGCTGTGGTGATAGTAAAATCAATGGAGGAGTTTATGAGGGGACTAGACATCTTTTTGATGTGCTACAACATTGCTGTATATGGACATTAAATAACCAGAGGGATTGTTGATCCGGGTCTTGGAGTTAGGTAGAAACTCTCAAATGTTGATTATTCTGACTGACATTATTGAGTCAGGAAGGATTTGTTTCACCAAATGGGGTAAATGGGCTTCTACCTCATTGGGTTTTTTTTGCCTTCCTCTGGATCAACATGGGGATGGAAACAGGCTGAACTGGATGGACATTTGTCTTTTTTCAGCCTTGCATACTGTTACTATGTGTAATCATCTGATTTCCTCACTTGCATGGAATGACACTCA
The DNA here is from genome assembly GCF_035609145.1 of Eleutherodactylus coqui. Taxonomy (NCBI): domain Eukaryota; kingdom Metazoa; phylum Chordata; class Amphibia; order Anura; family Eleutherodactylidae; genus Eleutherodactylus; species Eleutherodactylus coqui. Next base: position 263,983,588 of record NC_089838.1, read on the forward strand.
TTAACATTCATCCTCATCAGTTGATTGAGACATCAAGTGAAGGTGTCATGGACATGAAAAATGTGTGTTCGTGGGTGTAACAGTTCAAAGAAGGCAAAACGTTATGTGAGTATGAATCAAAGGAGCCTCGGCCACACGCCAGCTGGTCCAACTACATGACTGCGTGAGTGGTTAGGAAGAACCGCCAATTGATTGTGGAAGAGATTGCCTGCAAAGTTGGCATTCCTGAGCCATGTTCCATTGGATGTAGTATTACAGTACAGGTACAGTATGCTCTGTAATACAGTGCCACGTGAAGGCAATAGACAACACATAGAATGCCAATGGGTTCATAGCACTGAAATATAGACTCTATATAGCAGTGGTGGCAAATCTACGGCACACGTTCCAGAGGCAGCATGCAGAACCCTGCCTGCTGGCACGCATCACCGTCGGCCACTCACCATGATGATGAATACCAGCAGGGCCGCGGCTCCCCTGCCGGCACTCAGCTGCGCTGCTAGCAGTGCTAATCCTGGCGCACACTGTACGTCAGTGTGCAGCCAGGATCCTCCTCCCCCCTCCCCCCATGTCTCCTCCATGGTTCTGTGAGAGCAAGGGAGGAGGTGTCCGGCAGCACACTGATGTCAGTGTGCACCTGCGATCAGCACTGCGAAGCTTGCACGAGGAGGAGGGGGTAAGTATGTGGGTCTCGGGTGGGAATGGGGGGCCGCTGTGGGATGTCACTAATACACTGGGGCTGCTGTGGGGTGCCACTATTATTACTGGGGGCTGCTGTGGGGTGTCACTATTATTACTGGGGGCCACGGTGGGGTGTCACTATTATTACTGGGGGACGCTGTGTGTGGGGGGGTGTCACTGTGATACTGGGGGCCGTTGTGGGACGGTGTCACTGTGATACTGGGGGCCACTGTGGGGGGTGTCACTGAGATACAGGGGGCTGCTGTGGGGGTGTCACTGTTATACTGGGGCCACTGGGGGGGTCACTGTGATACTGGGGGCTGCTGTGGGGGATCACTGTGATGCTGGGGGCCACTGGGGGGGGGGTCACTGTGATACTGGTGGCTGCTGTGGGGGGTTCACTGTGATGCTGGGGCTGCTGTGGGGGGTTCACTGTGATACTGCGGGCCGCTGTGGGGGGGGGGGGGTGTCGGGTCATTGTGATACTGGGAGCCGCTATGGGGGGGGGGGGACTGGGGGCCGCTGTGGGGGGGGGGGGTTTCACTGTGATACTGCGGGCCACTGTGGGGGGGGTCATTGTGATACTGGGAGCCGCTGTGGGGGGTCACTGTGATACTGGGGGCTGCTGTGGGGGGGGGGGGGGTCACTGTCATACTGGAGGCTGCTGTGGGGGGGTCATTGTGATACTGGGAGCCGCTGTGGGGGGTCACTGTGATACTGGGGGCCGCTGTGGGGGGGGGGTCACTGTGATACTGGGGGCTGCTGTGAGGGGCCACTGTGTGTGTGGGGGGGTCACTGTGATACTGGGGGCCGCAGTTTGGGCACTGTTTGCAGTTTAGGCACTGAGTCTCTAAAAGGTTTGCCATCACTGCTATATAGTGTTGGCCTTAGATTATATGGTACACTGTGTGGAATGTTCTTAATGCCTCCATCATAAGAACAATACAATATTCTGTATATTGCACTGATAGGCAGTCTGCCTGTAATCTACTTGTTTAGAAAGCAGCATACCCTTACCAGAGTAGCTTAGTGAATAAATACTGTAGCAGAACCAAGTTCATAACACAAATACAGCCCCAGAACCAAGCTTAGTACATACATTCAGCACCAGAACCAACGTCAGTACATAAATACAATACCAGAACCAAGTTCATAACATAAATACAGTAGCAGAACAAAGCAATTGTGTTGCAGATGTGCCAATGGGCTGACAACTGCACCTCGGAATTTCAGAGGGAGAGAAGACAGAGCCAGAAGGATGATGATTGATATAGCTCCACGAGACGCTGTCACATAGAGAAAGAAGATTTTCTGGTCAGGCAGACCTAAGGGGGATGATAACCCCCAGTCTGCATCTACCTTGTGCCCCTTCCCCCTACAAACTGATGGGCAGCACCCAATGCAGCAACAGCGCGGGTTGCATATAGCTAGGGCCACTCAGGACTCCCACCAATCACAAGAGGCTGCAGCACTGTAGCAGATGCCGCAGCCTCTTCACTACCGGTCAGGTAGAGCACCATGCATTTCATAGCGGCAGTGCCTGGTAAAGCAGCTCAGTCCCATGCACTTGAATGGGACTGAACTGCTCTCAGGCCATGAGACTAATGAAAGTAATGTCACAGGCCTGAGAAAAGCGATCACTTGCGCACTACATTCTCTTCAAACATCTGATTGGTGGATGTGCCGAGCACCAGACCCCCACTGATCAGATACTGATGACCTACCCTGATGATAGGTCATCAATATTGGAATGCCGTAAAACCACTCTAAAAAAATAATGCTAGTTATCAGTGTATCGGCAATATAATTGGTGTAAAGTTTCCAGTATCTTCCAGCTTTAGCAAATGATTTCAGCCATTAAAGCCCTATTTTTGTTTTTTGTAAATGAAGCTGAATCACTGTAAAGTTACACAACTTTATAACATGCTTTCCTTCTAAGACATTTATGGCATATCCACCGGCTATCCATACATTTACTCTTCCCTGATGGCACATCTCAAGGGAAAGAAGGATCATCACGTTGGATTTAAACATGCCCGATCCTTTGTTCACCCACAAGATAAGCCACAGTCAGAGTGGTTTGGCAGCAGCTAATTCCTTTGTCTCCATTGGAAAAACAAGCTCGACCAAGCATGCATGTGTATATATGAGGGATTTGGCAAGAATAGCTGTTGGCCAACAGCTATTGAAGGTGTATGAGTAGCTGAAGGGGCATCCTGCTGCAGCAAAGACATTGCACAGCTGCTTTATCTGCAATGGAGACCAAGCAAGCAAAGCGCCTCCTCATTAGCTAAATCCTGTCCTTTCATCTCTTCTCATTCCACTGATACACAGAACCAAGACGAAGAAGAACAGATTTCTTTAAGAACATTTGTAGAAAGTTTTGTGGACTGCCTAACAGGTTAATTATTTCTTCCTTTGTAGGTTTGGTGTCCCTTTAAACACTGATCTCTTTCCTGAAACAAGATGAAAAATGATGTACTTTATGTAGCACAATGGACAGTATAAAACTAAGAGCAGTAAAATGATGAAATATGGAAAAGCCTTAAGCATTTCTGTGTGTGTTTGAATGCCGGAAAAGATGAGTTTTCTGGATGAACAGACCCTAATCAATAGAAATATCCACAGAATAAAGATTTATGGCCACATCTGCCTGGATGTGCACATCAAAATGCTCTACAGTTATTAAGCAGCATTTCTCTCCGCCAGCAAAGCGGGATTTAAGAGGCTCCATCGCCCTTCTTACCTATGCTTATCCTCTCTTCATGGATTCCCCAATCCAGCTAACGGCAAGCACCACCAAAATTATAAAATTTGCTTCTGTGCTGGTTTACCACTGATTATACTGAAGAGTTTTTAGAAATGTTATCAATAGTCTGTTGAAGATGAGAATATGAAAGAGAACCTGATTAGAGATGAGCGAGCATGCTCGGATAAGTCAGTTACTCGAGCGAGCCTCGCTCTTCTCGAGTAACTGTATTCTTGTCCAAGAGTGCTCAGGGGGGCGGCAGGGGATAGTGGAGGAGAGAGTGAGAGTGATCTCTCTTCCTCTCCCCACCCCGAGCACGCTCGGACAAGAATGCAGTTACTCGAGAAGAGCGAGGCTTGCTCAAGTAACTGACATCCGAGCGTGCTCGCTCATCTCTAAACCTGATACATAACTATAAGACCACTATGTTATATGGAGCCATAACATGACACCCATATAAGTTTATGGGCTTTTTCTGTTGTATTTGTACAAAGTCTGACAAACTCCTGGCACGTTCCATTGGATGTAGTATTACAGTACTGGTACAGTATGCTCTGTAATACCGTGCCATATGAAGACAGTAGACAACATATAGAGTGCCAACAGCTCCATGCCACCAAGATATAGACTCTATGCAGTATCAACCTTGGATTATATGGCACCCAGTGTGGAGCATTTTTAGAGCCCCCATCATAAGAACAATACAATATACTGTATATTGCACTGATGGGCAGTCTGCCTGTATTCTGCTTGTGTAGAAAGCAGGAAGATAGCAGCATACCCACATGAGACAGCACATTGAATAAATACTGTAGCAGAACCAAGCTCATAACATAACTACAACCTTAGAACCAGGCTCAGTACAGAAATTCAGTATCAGACCCAAGCTCAGTATATAAATACAGCACTAGAACCAAGCTCAGTACATAGATACAATACCAGAGCCAAGCTCCTAACATAAATACCGTATCATAACTAAGCAATTGTGTTGGAGGTGTGCAATGGCTGACAACTCCAACTCTGAATTTCAGTGGTGAGAAGACAGAGCCAGGAGGAGGAGGATTAATGTAGCTCCACAAGATGCTGTCACACAGAGGAAGAAGATTATCTGGTCAGGCAGACCTAAGAGAGATGATAGTCCCCAGTCTGCATCTGCCTTGTGCCCCTTTCCCCTACAAACTGGTGGGTGGCACCCTATGCAGCAACAGCGCGGGTTGCATATAGCTAGGGCCGACCATGACTCTGTCTCCGCATGTGTGTGTCCTGTTAATTTCAGCTACATAAGTGCATGTCTGGTCTTCCTGAGACCTTTAGTACACGGACATATTGAGCTATTATAGAGTATTATTGCGCATCAGTCCTAATCCTGCAAAACGCATTCCAATTTTAGGTTACCTTACAAAGCAGTGCATCCCAGAGAAAAAGTGAAACTCAATGGGGCTCATTTAGGCCTTATTCACATGAGCTATTTTACGCGACTAATATAGCCGTAATAAACAATTGCGACCATCGGAAGCATTGGAGTCCAAAGCATTAAATCAGATGGCTGATTATTAGCCACATAAAATTGTCTGGCCAGTGAAGATAAAACATCAGCGTCCAAATACGGCGGACGATGTTTTGGGGCACAGCCCTATATTTCGGCTGTGATTAGCTGGTGGCTTTCATAGGCTTTTATGGGAACCTCCAGCAAAGGGAGGGCGTTTAGCAGCACCTAGCGCTGCTAAAACATGTCAGCTGGCTCTATTTTATGTCAGCCGAAGGAATTCTGGGCTGCGGCCTATGTACGCCGCATCTGGCCGTATGAATGGACGAGAAAATACAAATTTTAGCCAAGACTTGGTTGCGGCTTTTTCTCGGTAAGGCCAGCAGAGAAACACAACGCCTGTGTGAATAAGGCCTTACAGATTGTTCCAGAAAAGTGTCTTACATGCTTTGTCCCACAATTATGATATATTTTAACACTTTGAGACTTTTTTGTTTACAAAAAGGGGCCGTTACTTTGTGTGAAGGCTTTGCAGGAAAGTGGCGTGGAATAAACGCAACATTGTGCAGAAGAAATTCTGCAAAAACTGTCATAAACCACTGTAATCCGAATAATAGGTGATATAAAATTAGATGAAAATGAGTAAAGATGTGTCAGATTTATCATCCAGCATAAGCTGTGTGATAAATCTGGTGCACTTTAAGACTGTCTAGTTAGTTTGTACTGTCTATTAGAAAGCATTTAAAACTCTGCCCCACTGTACAGCATCTAATAGTGCAATATGGATAAATAAGTAAATGAATAAGTAGGAAACAACATGTAGCACATTTAACTAACATGGAGCAGGTTTGTCTGGAAGAATAGGCAAACATCCCAGTGTCTTGATGTGCTAAGCTAATAGAGGCATCCCCCAAGAGACTTGCATCTGTAATTGCAACAAAATGTGGCTCCATATGCTATTTACTTTCAGAGGATGAATATTTACACACGCTAAAGTTCTGCATTTCTTTGTCTTTTTATTGTTTGCTTCATAGTAGAAAAATATTTTGCACTTTCAAAGTGTTCTGCATGATGTGCAAATCAAAAAGTACAAGCCCGCTAAAAATCTATTTATTTCAGGTCATAATTAGAGATGAGCAAACGTACTCGTCCGAGCTTGATACTCGTTCGAGTATTAGCGTGTTCGAGATGCTCGTTACTCATGACGAGTACCACGCGATGTTCGAGTTACTTTCACTTTCATCTCTGAGACGTTAGCGTGCTTTCCTGGCCAATAGAAAGACAGGGAAGGCATTACAACTTCCCCCTGCGACGTTCAAGCCCTATACCAGCCCCCTGCAGTGAGTGGCTGGCGAGATCAGGTGCCACCCGGGTATATAAATCAGCCCCTCCCGCGGCTCGCCACAGATGCATTCTGACAGAGATCAGGGACAGGGCTGCTGGTGCCGGAGCTGCTATAGGGAGAGCGTTAGGAGTGATTTTAGGCTTCAAGAACCCCAACGGTCCTTCTTAGGGCCACATCTGACTGTGTGCAGTACTGTTGAGGCTGCTTTTAGCAGTGTTGCACAATTTTTTTTTTGTATATCGGCCGTGCAGAGCATTGCGTCCGCAGTCTGCAGTCATTGTACAGAGTATAGGGCCAGTACTGGTGAGGCAGGGAAAGAGATATTCAGGCTATATAGGCAGTGGGCTTTTTCCAAAAAATTGGGGAAAAATACTATATTTGGGCTGCCTGTGACCGTCTTCAGTTTACTGCGTGTCTGCTGGGGGTAGTAGTCCTAATTAATACGCAGCTAAGCGTTACAGCAGGCTTGCGCAAAATTGTTTCCTGGATCTGCTGTCTCTGTTACATCAGCGCTGTCATCCCGCCAGAGGGAGACAGTATACATAATATTATACGCTGCCTACAGTATCTGTCTGCTGTATCAGCTCAGCATTTTAAAAAAATAGAAGCAAAATACTTAAGGCCTACTACTGGCCTTTGGCCACTTGACTGCTTCTGCGCTGTGAATTCCACTAGCTCAGTCATACGCACCTACGTCTCACTACAGGCGTGCGCAAAATTGTTTCCTGGTTCTGCTGTGCGTTCCGTAAGGGAAGTCAGCCTCCAACCACAGGCCAATAAGCGGCACATTTAATTACAGCGTTCTGTTTCTGCACTACTGGTAATACAGCATGCTGAGGGGTAGGGGTAGGCCTAGAGGACGTGGACGCGGGCGAGGACGCGGAGGCCCAAGTCAGGGTGTGGGCACAGGCCGAGCTCCTGATCCAGGTGTATCGCAGCCGACTGCTGTGGGATTAGGAGAGAGGCACTTTTCTGGCGTCCCCACATTCATCTCACAATTAATGGGTCCACGCGGTAGACCTTTATTAGAAAATGAGCAGTGTGAGCAGGTCCTGTCGTGGATGGCAGAAAGTGCATCCAGCAATCTATCGACCACCCAGAGTTCTATGCCGTCCACTGCTGCAACTCTGAATCCTCTGGCTGCTGCTCCTCCTTCCTCCCAACCTCCTCACTCCATTACAATGACACATTCTGAGGAGCAGGTAGACTCCCAGGAACTGTTCTCAGGCCCCTGCCCAGAATGGGCAGCAATGGTTCCGAATCCTCTCCCACTGGAGGAGTTTGTCGCAACCGATGCCCAACCTTTGGAAAGTTCCCGGGGTCCGGGGGGATGAGGCTGGGGACTTCCGGCAACTGTCTCAAGAGCTTTCAGTGGGTGAGGAGGACGATGACGATGAGACACAGTTGTCTATCACTCAGGTAGTAGTAATTGGAGAAAGTCCGAGGGAGGAGCGCACAGAGGATTCGGAGGAAGAGCAGCAGGATGATGAGGTGACTGACCCCACCTGGTTTGCTACGCCTACTGAGGACAGGTCTTCAGAGGGGGAGGCAAGTGCAGCAGCAGGGCAGGTTGGAAGAGGCAGTGCGGTGGCCAGGGGTAGAGGCAGGGCCAGACCGAATAATCCACCAACTGTTGCCCAAAGCGCCCCCTCGCGCCATGCCACCCTGCAGAGGCCGAGGTGCTCAAAGGTCTGGCAGTTTTTCACTGAGAGTGCAGATGACCGACGAACAGTGGTGTGCAACCTTTGTCGCGCCAAGATCAGCCGGGGAGCCACCACCACCAGCCTCACCACCACCAGCATGCGCAGACATTTAATGGCCAAGCACCCCACAAGGTGGGACGAAGGCCGTTCACCGCCTCCGGTTTGCACCGCTGCCTCTCCCCCTGTCTCTCCCCCTGTGCCCCAACCTGCCACTGAGATCCAACCCCCCTCTCAGGACACAGGCACTACCGTCTCCTGGCCTGCACCCACACCCTCACCTCCGCTGTGCTCGGCCCCATCCACCAATGTCTCTCAGCGCACCGTCCAGCCGTCGCTAGCGCAAGTGTTGGAGCGCAAGCGCAAGTACGCCGCCACGCACCCGCACGCTCAAGCGTTAAACGTGCACATAGCCAAATTTATCAGCCTGGAGATGCTGCCGTATAGGGTTGTGGAAACGGAGGCTTTCAAAGGTATGATGGCGGCGGCGGCCCCGCGCTACTCAGTTCCCAGTCGCCACTACTTTTCCGGATGTGTTGTCCCAGCCCTGCACGACCACGTCTCCCGCAACATTGTACGCGCCCTCACCAACGCGATTACTGCCAAGGTCCACTTAACAACGGACACGTGGACAAGCACAGGCGGGCAGGGCCACTATATCTCCCTGACGGCACATTGGGTGAATTTAGTGGAGGCTGGGACAGAGTCAGAGCCTGGGACCGCTCACGTCCTACCCACCCCCAGAATTGGGGGCCCCAGCTCGGTGGTGGTATCTGCGGCGGTGTATGCTTCCTCCACTAAACCACCCTCCTCCTCCTCCTACGCAACCTCTGTCTTGCAATCAAGATGTGTCAGCAGCAGCACGTCGCCAGCAGTCGGTGTCGCGCGGCACGGCAGCACAGCGGTGGGCAAGCGTCAGTAGGCCGTGCTGAAACTACTCAGCTTAGGAGAGAAGAGGCACACGGCCCACGAACTGCTGCAGGGTCTGACAGAGCAGAACGACCGCTGGCTTGCACCGCTGAGCCTCCAACTGGGCATGGTCGTGTGTGACAACGGCCGTAACCTGGTGGCGGCTCTGCAGCTCGGCAGCCTCTCGCACGTGCCATGCCTGGCCCACGTCTTTAATTTGGTGGTTCAGCGCTTTCTGAAAAGCTACTCACGCTTGTCAGACCTGCTCGGAAAGGTGCGCCGGCTCTGCGCACATTTCCGCAAGTCCCACACGGACGCTGCCACCCTGCGCACCCTGCAACATCGGTTTCATCTGCCAGTGCACCGACTGCTGTGTGACGTGCCCACACGGTGGAACTCTACGCTCCACATGTTGGCCAGGCTCTATGAGCACCGTAGAGCTATAGTGGAATACCAACTCCAACATGGGCGGCGCAGTGGGAGTCAGTCTCCTCAATTCTTTACAGAAGAGTGGGCCTGGTTGGCAGACATCTGCCAGGTCCTTGGAAACTTTGAGGAGTCTACCCAGATGGTGAGCGGGGATGCTGCAATCATTAGCGTCACCATTCCTCTGCTATGCCTCTTGAGAAGTTCCCTGCAAAGCATAAAGGCAGACGCTTTGCGCTCGGAAACAGAGGCGGGGGAAGACAGTATGTCGCTGGATAGTCAGAGCACCCTCCTGTCTATATCTCAGCGCGTTGAGGAGGAGGAGGAGGAACATGAGGAGGATGAGGAGGAGGGGGAAGAGACAGCTTGACCCACTGCTGAGGGTACCCATGCTGCTTGCCTGTCATCCTTTCAGCGTGTATGGCCTGAGGAGGAGGAGGAGGATCCTGAAAGTGATCTTCCTAGTGCGGACAGCCATGTGTTGCGTACAGGTACCCTGGCTCACATGGCTGACTTCATGTTAGGATGCCTTTCTCGTGACCCTCGTGTTACACGCATTCTGGCCACTACGGATTACTGGGTGTACACACTGCTCGACCCACGGTATAAGGAGAACCTTTCCACTCTCATACTCGAAGAGGAAAGGGGTTCAAGAGTGATGCTATACCACAGGACCCTGGCGGACAAACTGATGGTAAAATTCCCATCCGACAGCGCTAGTGGCCGAAGGCGCAGTTCCGAGGGCCAGGTAGCAGGGGAGGCGCGGAGATCAGGCAGCATGTACAGCACAGGCAGAGGAACACTCTCTAAGGCCTTTGAAAGCTTTCTGGCTCCCCAGCAAGACTGTGTCACTGCTCCCCAGTCAAGGCTGAGTCGGCGGGAGCACTGTAAAAGGATGGTGAGGGAGTACGTAGCCGATCACACGATCGTCCTCCGTGACGCCTCTGCCCCCTACAACTACTGGGTGTCGAAGCTGGACACGTGGCCTGAACTCGCGCTGTATGCCCTGGAGGTGCTTGCTTGTCCTGCGGCTAGCGTCTTGTCAGAGAGGGTGTTTAGTGCGGCTGGGGGAATCATCACAGATAAGCGTACCCGCCTGTCAACCGACAGTGCCGACAGGCTTACACTCATCAAGATGAACAAAGCCTGGATTTCCCCAGACTTCTCTTCTCCACCAGCGGACAGCAGCGATACCTAAACAATATGTAGGCTGCACCCGCGGATGGAAGCATTGTTCTCTATCACCATCAAAAACGTGGACCTTTTAGCTTCATCAATCTGTGTATAATATTCATCCTCCTCCTCCTGCTCCTCCTCCTGAAACCTCACGTAATCACGCCGAATGGGCAATTTTTCTTAGGCCCACAAGGCTCAGTCATATAATTTTTGTAAACAATTTTTATACGTTTCAATGCTCATTAAAGCGTTGAAACTTTCACCTGAACCAATTTTTATTTTAACTGGGCTGCCTCCAGGCCTAGTTACAAATTAAGCCACATTAACCAAAGCGATTAATGGGTTTCACCTGCCCTCTTGGTTGGGCATGGGCAATTTTTCTGACGTACATTAGTACTGTTGGTACACCAATTTTTTGGGGCCCTCGCCTACAGTGTAATCCAATTAATTTTTTGCCCACCTGCATTAAAGCTGACGTTACATCAGCTGTGCTGGGCACTGCAATGGGATATATTTATGTACCGCCGGTGGGTTCCAGGGAGCCACCCATGCTGTGGGTCCACAGGGAGTTGTAACTGCATGTGTCCACTTCTAAAGAACCCCAGTCTGACTGGGCCATGCAGTGTGGGCCGAAGCCCACCTGCATTAAACATGACATTACCTCAGCTGTGATGGGCAATGCAATGGGATATATTTATGTACCGCCGGTGGCTTCCTGGCACCCACCCATGCTGTGGGTCCACACAGACTTCACAATAGGGAGTTGTACCTGCCTGTGTCTATGAATTAAAAACCCCGGTCAGGTTGGGGCATGCAGTGTGGGCCGAAGCCCACCTGCATTTAATCGGGCGTTACATCAGCTGTGATGGGCACTGCAATGGGATACATTAATGTACAGCCGGTGGGTTCCAGGGAGCCACCCATGCTGTGGGTGCACACGGAATTCCCATTGCGGAGTTGTACCTGCCTGTGACTATTTATAAAAAAACGCGGTCTGACTGGGGCATGCAGACACCTTGACAGAATGAATAGTGTGTGGCACATAGGTTCCCCATTGGTATGCCCACGTGTGCAGCTCCTGATGGCGGTGGCACAGGATTATATTTCTCATTGCTTCTGTACAGCATTGTGGGCTATCGCCCCACCCCTTTTAAAGAGGGTCGCTGCCTAGCCATGCCAACCCTCTGCAGTGTGTGCCTGCGGTTCCTCCTCATGGCAGACGCACTTATAAATAGACATGAGGGTGGTGTGGCTATGAGGCCAGCGTGTGGCATGAGTGCAGCTGAAGGCTGCGCAGGGACACTTTGGTGTGCGCTGTGGACACTGCGTCGTGCGAGGGGGGGGGGGGGGTTGGTCAGCATGTAACCCAGGGAAGTGGCAGCGGAGTGTCATGCAGGCAGTGATTGTGCTTTGTTGGAGGTAGTGTGGTGCTTAGCTAAGGTATGCATTGCTAATGAGGGCTTTTCAGAAGTAAAAGTTGTTGGGAGGGGGGGGGGCCCACTCTTGCCGCTATTGTGGCTTAATAGTGGGACCTGGGAACTTGAGATGCAGCCCAACATGTAGCCCCTCGCCTGCCCTATCCGTTGCTGTGTCGTTCCCATCACTTTCTTGAATTGCCCAGATTTTCACAAATGGAAACCTTAGCTAGCATTGGCGATATACAAAAATGCTCGAGTCGCCCATTGACTTCAATGGGGTTCGTTACTCGAAACGAACCCTCGAGCATCGCGATAATTTCGTCCCGAGTAACGAGCACCCGAGCATTTTGGTGCTCGTTCATCTCTAGTAATAATGCAACAAAACACCACGAGGGGTAAATACTTTTGTGAAGCACTGTAGTTACATTGCGGCCACTTCACCTGCCTTTCTGGCCACATTCAGACCTCCTGTGGCTCTGTGGACACCCAACACAGTGTTTACCACAGTCCATGTGATGGAGGGCGTTCTAACATTCAACACTACAGCAGAAAATTGTTGAAAGTAAGAACGCCTGTCCAGGCATTAATTTTGCCAGACAGGAGGCTCCAGGGCAAAGGGGTAACTTGAAGCGTCTGGGCCCCAATGCAGAACCTGTAACAGGGCCCCCAGCTATAATGCTTTATTCATAGTACTGGGCTCCCTATATGGAGAAGAGAGGCCTTATAGGCCAACTAAGGCTCCTGGGCCCAGGTGCAACCGCATCCCCTGCATCCCCTATAGTTACGCCCCTGCTCCAGGAAATAAACACATAGTTCACATGACCCAGCTGGTCCCAACTTCTTCTCATAGATGACCAGGGTTCTCACTAGACACAACAGGTCTTCTCAATTGTCCACTAATGCATAAGTCCTGCCCAGCACAGTTACCTGGTGTTTTATGCATTCATTTGGTCACCAGGTCTTGGTCTAGATTCAAGACCAATTCACAATTTGCTTGAGGCCATATAACCCAAATTATCGTACCTCTTTACTAAAAGGTATGCATTAAAAAGGGGTATGTAAAATGGCAGTATGCTGCACATGCTGCTTCAACAGATATGAACTATATTCCATATTTGCTAGATAGCTAGGTATATAAAGGAAGGATAGCTCCTATCTAAATATTATTGTGTACTAGCAGCAATTGTTGATTTTACTGAAATTAAAAAGCAAGAAACAGTCATTTCCCCCCCTCCCCTCCCCCCCCCCCCCACCACCACCACATGTTTCACCACTGAGGTGGTGTCATCAGGGATTTGGGACTAAAATATAGGTTAAAATATGGGTTCAAGATCACACACGTACATCCACATGGGTCACGTTAGAGACTGTTACAAATGTCCAACTACACAGTTATGCAAGAACAGTATGTTATACAGGGTGTCTCAAAAGTCTGAAAACATCCATATAAAATAAAAACAGTTTGGCGGATGGTGATCTAATTTTGCTCAAGCTGCAAGGAAAGAGGGAAATCTCTTAGGCCATGCCACCAAAATGGTGGGCATTTTGAAAGCTGCCATCTTGGATTCAACTCTAATTTTTCAAATGGGAAGCTGGGTGTGTGATATATCAAACCGGCAGAGAATTGCACAAAAAAAACCCAAAGATGAGGTTCACATAAAAATAACTTAATTTGTTCTTATGTTAACACAGTAATTTTATGTGAAATCAGAAAAGTGATCATAATCTGTACAGAATATTCACAAAATGCTTCCCACATGTATGAGTGTTAACGCTATACTTTTCACCCATTCCTGAGGAGCTCACCAAAACATCAGGCTAAATGCTAGCACAAGCTTCAACAATTGTGTGTCTCAAATGAACAATATTCCGTATCTTTTCACAGTAAGCAAGTGCGTGGACATGAGCCCACAGATAGAAATCCAAGGGGTTCAGATCAGGGGAACATGGTGGCCATTCCACTAGACCACTAGGACCAATCCACTTTTGGGGAAACTGTACATCAAGATAGTCTCTGACAATGTGTCCATAATGAGGCAAGACACCATCTTGTTGGAAGGATTCTGGAAATGTTCTCTCCTCCTATAGCAATCTAGTAATCACGCCTTCATCTAACAACCGGTCTGCTTTTAATGTTCTCTAAATGAAGAAAGGGCCCACAATTTGGGTACCCCATACATCATACCATCACTTTAGGTAAGGAAACCATGTTAGATGGATCAGTCCAGGGTTTGTGTCCGACCAGTATCGGCGATTCTGTTTGTAGACCTCAACATTCACAAAGAAATCTGCTTCATCACTGAAGAGCAGCTGATAGATAAAATGAGGGTTTATTTGAAGTTGCTCTGCCACCTATTCTGCAAATTCTAACCAACGGTCCGGGTTGTCCTTTATCAGGTATTGCAATATCTGCAATTTGTAAGGATGCCATTTATGTATAGACAAAATTTGCCATATGGAAGTACAGCTAACACTACGTTCTTGAGACAGACGGTGAGTTCTACATTTTGGGCTCTTGTTGAATGAGGTCAGAACAGCTATTGCTGATGTTTCATCTGTAACCGTTTTTGGTCATCTACATTTTGGTTTATCAGTGACAGAACCTGTTTCTCGGAATTTCGAAAGAAGTTTGTCAACTGCACTGCGGGTAAAGGGAGGGTGGCATTTATTGACATTTGCTGCAATGACACCAGTGCTTGGTTCACCTGCCATAAGGACGATGTCAACAGATTCTGCTTGAGATAATGCCTGCAATGAAGAAAAATCACAGTATTAACATAAGAGCAAATAAAGTAATGCTACAATGAAGCACACCATTTTTTTCTGGTGAAATTCTTTGCTAGTTTGATATATCACACACCTACTTTCCCATAGAAAAATCAGTTGAATACATAATGGCAGCATTCAAAATGGCCGTCATTTTGGTGACATGGCCTATCAGGTTTTCCACTTTCCCCTGCAGCTTGTATGCAAAATTGGATCATGGTCTGCCCAACAGTTTTCAGTGGATATGGGTGTTTCCACACTTTTGAAACACCCTATACTTAACAATCAGTTGCCTGATACACAGTTACAATATACTACACCCTCCACAGCTATGTAATAACTATATCTTTGCGGCATTTCTCTTAATAGCACTAGTGTTATAACACTTTCTTGGTCTACATTTGTTCTTTACTTTCCCTTAGTAGTTAACTCTAACACATATAACAGTTTTCCAAGTAAACACAAGCATTTATATAATTACTCCTAGTCATTAGCAGCATTACTGGCTTTTACATTAATAAACACTGGAGTTATGACTTTTCCTATTCTATAAACAGTTCATATTCAACTAACTAAACCCTATCCAAGGATCCAGGATTAATACGATTCCCAGGAATAGAGGGGTATTTCCATCCTGGGAATTGTATTTCAATGTGTTCTGAACTTCATACTAAAGCACTCACCCATAAGGGCTTAAACACATGGGCATATTTTTTTCTATTTTGCGTCTGTGATTTTCAAAGCTGCAAAATGGGACTAAACCATTTTGTTTTCACCATCGGGATTCTCGCGCAAGAAAAGATAGGACTTGCCCTATCTTTCTTGCACATAGATTTTCTACGTGGGACAAAGATAGAGCAGGACCTATCTTACCCGCTTTTTTTTTCAAATTCGTGTGCAATATCACAGAGTTTGAATAATCAAAAAATAAAAATAAAACAAACTTGTGGTTCATGCACTAATACGCTCCATAGCGGTGAGTTTATTAGTGCATGCGCCCATCTGTTTAAGTCCTAACCCATAAGATGTTTCTTTTCACAATGCCTCGTTCTTCAGATATTCTTTCTTCTTTGCTCCTCTAGCTTACAGCTCATAGCCAAAGGAAGCAGCCACCTCTGTTATCGAGCAGATGCAGCCAGTGCTTGTTGCCCCTTTCTCCATCTAAATCAGGTGACCAGGAGCTCAGGGGTGCAAGCACACCAGCTTCCGGCTGGGCCACCAGTTACCACTGTGCTATGCTACGTTTTTCAATAAAAGGGTTTTTGGGCAGCATGAACAAGTCCTCGCTAAGGGCATTTTGGAAGTAAGTTTCTTATGTGTTAGTTATTCTTTTGAGATTTAGATTAGCACGGGTATCATTTCTCCTTACGTACAGCACCTAGAAGGGGAGTGAGGAGACTTAAAGGCCATCCATGCTCTTCTGCGAAATATGAAAATAAGTAAGATGGAACAATATCTCTGCAGCTATTGGAAGACAGCATTCACCTATTGGAAGACAACATTCCTGCAAGTCAATGTTAGACTCTTTATACAAGCCTTTTAACAATGACTGGGAATTGAAAACCAAGCCAGAACCCATACATAGACAGCTTATTCAGGTTTTTGCCCCTCATCAGTGTTTAGTAGGTTTCTTGCAATAAGTGGCTGCAGAGGTATTGCTCCTTTTTCCTTATTTGCATATTTCCCAGAGGAGCATGGATAGTCTTATAAGTCTCCTCACTTGCCTTCTAGGTGCTCTCCTTAAGGACAAATGATACCTTTCCCGACCCACATCTAAACGCCTCTCACTAGCCAAGCCAGAAACCTACTGTACACTGATGAGGGGTAAAACTCCCGAAACAGCTGCCTGTGTATGGGTTCTGGCTTGGTTTTCAATTCATTGTTATTAAGCTTGTCTAAAAAGTCTGACATTGACTTGCAGAAATACTGCCTTGCAATACGTGGCGTAGCCTAGGAAATTGTTCCATCTTCCTTATTTGAGATTTAGAACACATTGAAATAGAATTCCTGAGGAGGGAACACCCCTTTAACTTTTCCATCCTCCTTACATGCATAAATCAACAGTTACCCAATGGATATTGGCTTTTGTTAAAGGAATGTAAGTTTTTATGCTTCTTACTACATTATAATGAGTTCAGGACTGAACTGGTCCTTTCATTGGACCATGCACATAGAGGACATTTCCAACGACCACAAATCCTTCTGCTCAAAAAATGAGCACAGCAAAAAGCTATAAAATGTATGTGGAGCATAATAAAATACCGTACACCAAAGACAGACTTATTTAATATTTAAAATGACTTACAATGAATAGTGTTGGCTGATAAATGTGCCCTGATATAGAGATGTCAGCTAGTTTATATCCCATCATTTACTCTCTATAACAAGACACTTATTTTGGCCTAAGGCCTGTGTCACACAAGCTCGTTTGCATATTTTCTGTGACCATAATACACAGTGAATATAACCCGTTGATTTTAAGGGGTTTGTTCACATGCACATATTTTGTGTGTGCATTTCGTTTGGGCAAAAAGCACGCAGTATGCTCTGTTTTTCTGCGAATTTCCGCATGAAAATAGCACGTATTGAACTAATTAACCTAATCGCCCATTTCAATAAATGGGGCATGTTTGCATGTTTATTTGCACACACAAATGCGGACAATTTGCACACATAAAAAGTGTGGTAAAACACATATATGCGCGCACAAACACGCAATGCATATTGCGCATAAATGCCCTTGTGTCACCAGTAGAGATGAACGAGCACGCTCGGATAAGTCAGTTACTCAAGCGAACCTCGCTCTTCTTGAGTAACTGCATTCTTGTCCGAGCGCGCTCGGAGGGGCAGTGGGGGATAGCAGGGTTAAGAGATCTCTCTCTCTCTCTCTCTACCCCCCTCGGACAAGAATGCAGTTACTCGAGAAGAGCGAGGCTCGCTCGAGTAACTGACTTATCCGAGCGCGCTCGCTCATCTCTAGTCACCAGCCTTGCAACCAAACAGCATGCATGTATCAATAGGAAAAAGGGATAAGTCACTGCCAGTCACCTTTTGCAGCTTAAACCATTGTTGAATGATTGGTCTATTGTTAAACCATTATTAAGGGCCTACACAGAAAGACTATCGCTCAGAATATTGCTGGATCGTGTCAATCTGAATGATAATTGTATACTTTAGGTTATGCCAGTGCTGCCAATAATTAGTTCGCTTACCATTCGTTGTTCAGTATGGGCAGGAATAAAAATCAAATGAAGATCGGTCTGCGTAAACGAGCAATTGTTTATCTATGAGATCTCTGGCCTGCTTCACCTCCACTCACTGAGTGATCATCAGTCTTGTGTGAAAGCACAGTAGCGATAATCGCTTGTTGGGTGCTTAAGTGCCCGACAATCGCCTTGTGTAAAAGGACCCTAAATGATTGTACCATTGTTGAATCATTATTGAACCATCGCTGAACCAGTGTTGAACCGTTAGTGAAGAAAGCGACCAACAATCGTCCCGTGTAAAAGGACCCTAAAATGATTGAACTACTGGTAAATCATTGCTGAATCATGTTGAACCAATGTTCCATTGTTGAACCATTTTTCATTGTTACACATTTCTTGAACCATTTTGAAAAAAATTGAACGATTGTTGATTGATTGTTGAACCATTGTTGAATGATTGTTCCATTGTGGTACCATGGTTGAACTATTATTTTATTATTGAACCATTGTTGAAACACACTTCAATTGTTAAATCACTGTGGAATGATTTTCCCCCTTTTGAAGCATTGTTGAACAGTCATCGCATTGTTTAACCACTGTAGAATCATTATTTTATTGTTGAACTATTGTTGAATTTTTGGACCATTGGTGAACTATTGTTCCACAGTTAAATCATTGTAGAGTGATTGTTCTATTGTTCAATCATTATTAAACCGTAGTTAAATAATTATTGAATGATTGTTCTATTGTTGAACCATTTTTCCATTGTTGAACCATTGTTGAACAATTTTACTATAGTCGATGTTACGATTAGCCGGGTTTCCATGTTGATGTTTTTGTGATTTTAAGAAAACCTGAGGAAAAAAAAATCAAACTTCTATGTAAACCTCAAATACTATTTAAGGTCATTTCCCGATGTGGCGGATTTGACACAAATTTTATGTGTAGACTCAGTCCCTGAAAATCTGCAACACTTTGCACAACCTAATACACATGTAGTGAAGAAAATCTTCCTTAGCAATATAAAAGGTGAAATTGGGAACAAAATCTGTGCCAAAATCCACATGTACCCCATGCAGCACTTTTGTCTTGAATTTGCTATGGATCTGGGGCAAAATCCATGGCATGAAAACTCTGCTACCTCTGAACCCACCTTAAGGCCACTTTCACACAGTAGTATTGTGGTCAATATTTTATATCCGTATTTGTAGGCCAAAACCAGAAATGGAACCTATAGTGAGAAAATGTATAAAGGCAAGATTTGGTCCTCTCTGATGTTTTACATCCTTAGCTGGTTTGGGCTCACAAATACTGATACAAAATATTAACCAAAGTATGTTACTGTAAAGGTGGTCTTAATGTTTTTGCTTACTATTCCAACTTGGGAGTTGTGACTACGCTCTTCCTTGGGCATGATGCCCTCATCAGTAGAAGCGCTACAGGGTGGAGAAGTCTACAAATGATCTTTGCTTTTCTCATTCTTTTTGGCATTTGCATGATATCTACCATTAATTCTAACGTTTGGGCCACAGGGCAGAGACCTCATTCGATGGATCCCATTGACTTAAAAGTCCGTCAGGATTCCGTTGTGGTGTCTGTATTTTGATGGCAAGAATATCCGATTCTCTACATGTTGGTGTCGGAAGCTACAAACCAAACAAAAAAGGGAGCTTTTGTGTAGTAATGAAGCATATCACAAAACATCCCTGTAATTACTGCATCTAGAACGGACAAAATATGCCCTAAAGAACGGGTTGTCTTAACGGGGAACTGTGACCAGTAACAGCCATCTACTCTTTGTGCTTCGTGCTGTTAATGCAGTTCCGATTAGCATTACATTTCCAGCGCTGAAGGTATCTGAGATCACAGTGCTACCAGGAATATAATGTCTGCATCTCATAACATCAGATCCATCCACTTCATTTACTGTTATTGTTTTAATAAACATGAGGCAGTTTCGAACTGTGTTCCAATTTTCCCAGAAACTTTCAATGTTTCTGTTTCCTAGTCACATAATTAAAGGAAAAAACTGCTAATGACGTTAACTTTGTGCTGTGTTAATGACAGAGAGAACGGCGCCACAAATTGCTGCCATTAATAAGAAAAATAAAATATTTAAAAGGGAAGATCCATGAGAGTAATTTTAATAAACCAAAATGAGGAAAATGAATTCCTGGGCATATGTGGCAATTTAACTCTCCGCTGAAATCTCACACACACGTTGGTGCAGTTATTTATTGTGTGTGTCTCATATTAAAAAAACACAACACACGGTGGAAGCGACACATCGAGCTGTATTTTAGTCTCACTTTGCAAGTATTTATTCCACCGATTAGTCCGCTCTCCCTGCTGTCCTGGAGTATATTACACATTAATATGATAGTATCCATCTCACAGCACTGACGCTCCTCGGTGGCCAAATATTTATATACACAACAGGTACCTGAAGTTCTGTTATTTACTCGCAGGCCTATATTTATGTAGTAATCTCCTCACCTCCTCCTTACTCTCTTCTTCTTCCCAAATACATATTTGACAGCTTTCACTGATTTGAAAGGTTAATTAGTGAATCTTTAGGAGATGTCTTTTAAAGACAATCACAACCTCCATCTATATGACCTGAAGAGGAAATCCAGAGAGATATACATACTCCAATCCAGTCCCGATTCAGTGGTGCCAGCACATCTACTCCAGGCCCGGTTCTAACACCAAGTCACATAGAATGGACTTCTCGTTGTTGGTGACGTCATCGCAGACACATAGAAGGGGGCTAACTTAGTAATTGAAATGAGCCAGTCAGTCAGCCCCCTGCTGTGACGTCACCACCAATGAGAAGTCCGTTTGATGTGACATGTTGTTGAAACTGGACCGGAAGTAGAGGTGCTGGAACTCTGAACTTGGACTGAGGTCAATATCTCTCTCTAGATAACCTCTTTAGAGAGCCAGACTACATCATATATTGTATTACATGGTAATTTTTTGAATGGCAAGCATGTAATGCTACATTTTCCGAGCAGTAGCCAATGCAGAGGAAATGTATGGCCAGATAGGGCTTACTCTGGCAAAAAGAGGTGATTGTCAGGGGTTAGAAAAGGCAGATCTGTAGCCATCGGATAATCCCAGGATGACAGCTATCTTAACATAGACCCCCAGGAATGTAAATTTTTTAATGTTTATAGGAAACCTGTCACCAGATTCATGCTGCCCGAACCATGGGCAACATGAACCCGGCACCGATATGCACAGTTCCCCCATGTAGGTGTTATTCTGAAATGCAGTGGCATTTGAGAATAAGCACACTTTGAAGTTTGACTAGGAGTGGAGCTCTTGAGTCAAAGAGTTGGACCATGCTGGCTTCTCCCCGCCCACGGCATGTTGACTGACAGCTTTCTCCCTGCTTGTGTTTATTTCAATTTGTTCTTGCTTGTAAAATGAGTTATTCTGATAATAGGTATTGGTTAGGGCACAATTTTTCATGTAATTTATGCAGAAAAAAAGAGTCTTTCATGGTCCCCTTCATCTACAGTGAACAGTTCAGGAAACAGCCCTTAGTTTTTCTAATGTACATTACAGTCAATGGAGGAAATGTTTGTTGCAACAAGCTGCCATCCATCAAGTGGAAAAGACAGTCAAATCCTTGACCCTTCACCTAACGTTATTTTCCTAGGCGTCCTGCACAGCAGCACATATACTTAAGGGGGTTTATTCATGTTTTGGACAAAAGACACAAACGTTAAAAATAAAGACACCCTATAAAAGGGCCCTCAGTTCTTCCCTGATT
This sequence comes from Eleutherodactylus coqui, assembly GCF_035609145.1. NCBI lineage: Eukaryota > Metazoa > Chordata > Amphibia > Anura > Eleutherodactylidae > Eleutherodactylus > Eleutherodactylus coqui. Next base: position 264,005,231 of record NC_089838.1, read on the forward strand.
GTGTTTTTTTACTGTTCTACAAATATGTGGACAGGTGACTGCTCCTCTTCCTATCTCTTTTAGCTAAGCTGGGTTTGTTGCTATGGTACCTTTTATGGCTTTTTTAACTGAGAATTAAACTAATGATGCTATTTATTTTCCCTTTAACTTTGTCTGGAGAAGTACTTGTCTTGCCTGCGGTAAGCAGAGTAGTAGCGCTGAGAAGTGGTGAAAGCTTTTTTTCTACCTTGCTCCATAGTACAGCCATCTTGGGCGAGGCACAAGCATTAGCGCACAGACGTGTGATGTATCCAGATGTATCGTTTGCATATGCCTCTATGACTCTGAAGTAGCTGTGGCCATCTTTGTTAGAGCCTTTAAGAACTGGTGAGACCAATGAAGGCTTTTGGCAGAACCACCATTGATGGCAGTTTTATTAAAGTTCTTGCAGGATGAGTTTGATATGGGTGTTAGCCCTACTGTTATTAGGGTTCAGGTCTCGGCTTTCTTTGTTTTCTTTGGTAGGTCCCATGCTACGGAACTTTTAGTAAAGTAATTTTTAGTAATTGTTCAAAAAGCTGCATTCAACAAGATGCAGTCCCTTTCCAAAGTAGAACTTACCTTTGGGTCTGAAGAAATTGTGTGAGCCACCCTTCAAACCTTTACAAAAGGCTGAGTTGTCTTTTCTCACTAACAAAGTCATTTTAGTCATTTTCCTAGTAGCAATAACATCAGCCAAAACAGTAAGTGAATTGCAGGTGCTAGCCGTAAAAGAACCCTACTTATCTTTTCACTTGGATAAGTGGTATTAAGAACTCTGCCATCATTTAGGCCTTAGTGTCCATCCTATGCCAATATCAACCAAGAGATGGTCCAGTAAGCTTTCTGCGCAGAACTGTCCTCAGAAGAGAAAAGGTACCTACAGACACTGGATGTAAGCAGATGTCTGAGAATCCGTCTGGAGGGTTTTCGAAAGACAGATCACCTTTTTGTGCTCATGAGCGGCCCAAACAAAGCAGAGAAGGTCTCAAAACCTACGATAGCTAGATGGGTTAGAGAGGCTATCAGTTCATGTTGTAGAAGCAAAGGTATATCTTCCTTGAGGGCTTCTTGGCTCATTCTATCAGAACTGAAGCTATACTTTGGCCAGAATGTGCTTTGCTTTATATGGCTGGTCTTATTTTTAATTCTTCGTCAAACACATGAGGCGGGGGAATAAATCCATATATATATATATATATATATATATATATATATATATATATATATATATATATATACATACACATATATACATATATATATATATATATATATATATATATATATATATATATATATATATATATAATATACACACACGTACACACACTTACATACATACACAGGGCCGTAATTTGAAGCTTCTGGGCCCCAATGAAAAACTAGATTGTGGCCCCCAACTAGAATGCTTTAGTCATAGTACTGGGCTCCCTATATGGAGAAGAAAGGCCTTATGAGCCCCCTAAGGCTCCTGGGCCCGGGTACAACCGCATCCTCTGCATCCCCTATAGTTATGCCCCTGTAAAAAAAATAAATATATATATATATATTATATTATATAAACATGTTGCTCTAGTATTAGTGCGGGAAAAAGAAGAGGGATTAAAATGAATACTTCCAGAGGAACCCAAAATCAAGAACAATATTTTTTGTTACATTAACCCTTAAAGGGGTTCTGACATGAAAAAAAAAAATTGTACTCACCTTGCCTGGCCTGGCCCGATCGCCAGGCATGTCCCCTCCAGCCGGCATCTTCTTCTGTGCCTTTAAAGCAGAGCAGGAGCGGTCAAAAAGACCGCTTCCTGCTCTGGTCCGTCCGTCAGGCACTTCCGAGGTCAACGGACGGACCGCCACAGCAAGCACGTCACAAGCAGTGCTTGCTGTGGGCGGCCCGTCCGTCCGGCTGAACTCCGGAGTGCTGCGCATGCGCAGTGGAGACGCAGCCCGTCCTGACTCCTGTCAGAGGGCACCTCTCCACTGCGCATGCGCGCGATCCCGGAGCGGCGCGGCTGCTGGAGGAAGAAGACTGCCTGCCGGGAGGCATACTAGCATTTTCTGCTTAGGTTAAGCAGCGCTGCTGATTAGAGCCACCTGATTGGCTCTTCGGCACCACGTGACTGCACAGCGTGCACCAATCAGGTGGCTCTAGTCAGGCTGCTTAACCTAAGCAGAAAGTGCTAATATGCTGCCGGGAGATGACCCCCCGATGTCAACAACAACAGGAGACAAGGTAAGTATAAGATTTTTATGCTTTAGCAGTAGAGATGAGCGAACACCAAAATGTTCGGGTGTTCGTTATTCGGAACGAACTTCCCGCGATGTTCGAGGGTTCGTTTCGAACAACGAACCCCATTGAAGTCAATGGGCGACCAGAGCATTTTTGTATTTCGCCGATGCTCGCTAAGGTTTTCATGTGTGAAAATCTGGGCAATTCAAGAAAGTGATGGGAATGACACAGTGACGGATAGGGCAGGCGAGGGGCTACATGGTGGGCTGCATCTCAAGTTCACAGGTCCCACTATTAAGCCACAATAGCGGCAAGAGTGCCCCCCCCCCCCCACTGTCAGCATAAAGATCATTCTCCTCTGCCACAGCTGTAACAGCTGTAGCAGAGAAGAACGATGTTTGCCCATTGAATTCAATGGAGCGGCAATACAGCATGTTCCACTGAATGCAATGGGCTGCCGGCGATCGCAGGATGAATGGTCGGAAAGGGGTTAAATATATAACCCCTTTCCTGCAATTCATCCAGAAATGTGTTACACTAAAAATATATACCGGCGTATAAGGCGACCGGGCGTATAAGACGACCCCCCAACTGTCACCTTATACGCCGGCAATACAGTGGAGCAAAGAATAAAAATCATTACTTACGTTTTTAGATGATCTGCGGCGCTCCTGCAGGCTGTCACTCCCTCCTAATCCACGGCAGACAAGCTTTCTCTATGAAAGGCTTTAAATCCCTGCCTCCAGAAAGACACGTGCCTTCAGCCAATCATAGCCAATGACAATGATGTCATTGAATGGCTGTGATTGGCTGTGTTTCTGGAGGCGGGGATTTCAAGCCTTTCGTGGAGAAAGGAATACTTTGCCGTGGATTAGGAGGGAGCGACAGCCTGCAGGAGCGCCGCAGATCATCTAAAAACGTAAGTAATGCTTTTTATTCTTTGCCCCACTGTATTACCGGCGTATAAGGTGACAGTTGGGGGGTCGTCTTATACGCCCGGTCGCCTTATACGCCGGTATATATTTTTAGTGTAACACATTTCTGGATGAATATTTAACCCCTTTCCGACCATTCATCCTGCGATCGCCAGCAGCCCATTGCATTCAGTGGAACATGCTGTATTGCCGCTCCATTGAATTCAATGGGCAAACATCGTTCTTCTCTGCTACAGCTGTTACAGCTGTGCCAGAGAAGAAGGATTTGTCTTCTATATGTTCTCAATGGGGTCAGCTCTGCTGCCGCTGGCCCCATTGAGCGCATATAGAATGCATCCATAGCGAACCGCGGGAGGGGCAGACTTTTATATCAGGCGGACACCTTATCTCCCCAGCCACTCACTGCAGGGGGGTGGTATAGGGCTTAAACGTTGCAGGGGGAAGTTGTAATGCCTTCCCTGTCTTTATATTGGCCAAAAAAAAGCGCTAACGTCTCAGGGAAGAAAGTTAAAGTAACCCGGACACCGCATGGTGTTCGTTACGGATAACGAACATACCGAACACCCTAATATTCGCCCGAATATCAAGCTCGGAAGAACACGTTCGCTCATCTCTATTTAGCAGCCATTAACCCATGGGTTCCCTGGGTCCATTAGGCAGACCAGGGAACAATGGCTGCTAAAGCATAAAAAAATTATTCATGTCAGAACCCCTTTAACCCTTTCATTTATGATAGGTGACAGATCTGATAAGAAAGAGAAAAGTATCTTTTTTTTTTATTTGCCCCTTTAGCTACATAAAATAATATATTGCTTTGGGAAAGATATATGCTCCAGAACTGAAAATTCTAAAATATTAATTGTTTCCAAAGTATTGTTTCCAAAATATGATATGAACTCTATAGTTTGAGGACCTATTACTTCTGCAACTTACAGTCACAATAACTCCACTTCATTTCAGTAGGAAGAGACAGCAAAATTGCTCTGTTTTCCAATTGGTTCCATTGGGATTTAGATTCTTTTTAGTCCAAAGGACAGATGCCAATATTTAACCCCTCAAGGAGCAAGCTGTTTTTAGGGATTTTACCCATGTGGCGGTTTTACGGCCCTATTTTGTTTCCTTTAGCTATCAAAATTTTTTTTGCTGCATTTTTTTTAATGACATATAGGGTGATTTTTTAAATATCTTTCACTAACTTTTTTTTCCATTTTTTAGTTTTATTGGGGGTAAAATGCTAAAAAAAATAAATTTTACATTTATAGTTATTTTTTTAAACTTAGTATAGTATGGGAATGGGTTCCTCTATTTGTTTTGGACGTTTTGATGTATAATATGTATGGTTTTGGTTTACAAGGCGCATACGGCGACGGTTTTGGTTGGTTCTTATGTATATATTGTTGTTGCATTCTGTAATTTTTATTTACTTATGTATTTAATTATGTTTTTTTTTTTACTATCTATGTCCCCCATAATGTCATATAAGACCTCTGGGGGACATTCATTTTTTTTTTTTTTTAATTTGACATTTTCCCACTGTAGCTGGGGCATCCATAGAAGCCCCAGTTACAGGGTGAAACAACACCTGTAGTGACTTTAGTCACTGGCAGAGCTGGCCAGAGCCTAGTATGACCCTCCAGCTCTGCTTTAGCAGGGAACCTTGTGGTCACATGATCCCTGACTCCCGTAGTCGAAGAAACCCTTCCACTTTCACTTTCTAGTACACAGTGCTCAATGAGTGCTGTATACTCGGGGAAGGAAAAGGCAGGAAGGGTTAACTACTCCTCCTGCCTTCTCCTCCTGGTTAACAGCTGTCACTAACAGCTGATAACCCGTCCTGCCCTCTGATTGATTGCAGAGCAGGAGGCTTAAAGCGCCGCCGTAATTTCACTATCAGCGGGGTTTTAAGCCCAGAACCATGTGCTGCATATTTACCGCGGCTGGTCCTTAATGGTTCAAAGGGATTTTCTCATTGGAAAAAAAATATAAAAAATCAATGCTTACCTATTCCTCCCCAGGCAGTCTTCTTACTGCATCTTCTCCTCACTGACCTTCTCCAGTCCCCTGGGTCACCTCACCTGTAGACAACTGAATTCTCCTCTTCTTTGTTATGGAGTGCCCATTCTCTGCATTCTTCTTCCGGTAGGTCAGTGTAGGTTACGTCACTAGTAAGGAATACCGATCTATTGCCAAGACTGCACATGCATGCTGTGAGAGAGAGTTGATATATTATTGCAGAGAGACAGCGCGCATGCACAGTCTCTGCAATGGCTCAGCACTTCCTGTTCGGCTGTGAATGTTACGTTACTAGTGACATAGCGTACATTGCCCTGCAGGAAGGAGACTGCAGTGAATGGACGCTTCATCACAAGAAGAAGAATCGGCTGGCTGGAGGTAAAGTGACCCGAGGGTTTGCAGGATACAGGAGAAGATTGGTGAGGAGAAGATGTGGTAAGAAGACTGACGGTGGAGGAATAGTATAACATTTTTGTTTTCTAATGACAGAACCCCTTTAAAGGTCAGCAATGGACAACAGATTGCATGGAGAAAATACCTCCCTAGCTGAAAGGTCACATTCAGACAGTCAAATCAGTTTTCATATGAATAAATCATTTTCTGTACATAAGGTTATGGTCTCTCCATGCGTAATACCACACAGAAAAGAGATGCTAAGGGTGGAATTCAAACATCAGAAGAAAGAGGAAAGAAAAACAAGACAGAAAGAAAACCTTTCCGGAGATGGGAGAGAAAGTACAGGGAAAGAAGGAAAAAGGAGGGGGGAGTGAGCAAAATGGAAAGCTACTATAATTTTGAAGTGCAGACCCTGTTAAGGTTTAATTAGTGAAATGTCTTGGAAATATATCCAACAGAGTTGCCAACCTGAACTTTTCTTTTTCCTGGACAACTTATCCAAAAATTTATGGACAGCCAACATTTTTTATGGACACATAGGAAGACCATATAAGTGATACATACCTATAGGTCAGATACGGATATGAACTCATTACCAGCATTTACTCTGAGTGGTAAAATGATAGCAATCATAATAATCTTCTCAAGTACTACCAGCCTCAGAAAAATCACAGACATATCTTTTTTTCATCCACAGTAAAACAAAGTGCCCTATTTTTACGGATTGTCCAGGAATTTCTGGACGGTTGGTAACCCTGATATCCAATCATGCCAAACTTTTAGAAATGGGTTATGGGTAGAGATGAGCGAGCGTACTCGGAAAAGCACTACTCGCTCGAGTAATTTGCTTTATCCGAGTATCGCTGTGCTCGTCCCTGAAGCTTCGGGTGCCGCTGCGGCTGACAGGTGAGTCGCAGCGGGGAGCAGGGGAGAGCGGGCGGGAGAGAGGGAGAGAAAGATCTTACCTCCGTTCCTCCCCGCTCTCCCCTGCAGCTCCCCGCTCCGTGCCGGCACCCGAATCTTCAGGGACGAGCACAGAGATACTCGGATAAAGCAAATTACTTGAGCGAGTAGTGCTTTTCCGAGTACGCTCGCTCATCCCTAGTTATGGGTAATCTTAAAAAGATGCGGTGAGACCCTCCAACCTCATTGTCTCCTGTATTCTGTTGAAACCGATGCCCAACATTGGGCAAGTGGTGTGTAGCACAGGGATACATACCCATACTGCATTAATTAAATGGTGAATCACAGAGCACGTTAATAGAGGAATGTCACAGAGCTGTAATCTGATGTATTTTACTGCTTAGATCCACTAATTTAAAAAAGAGGACCCCTCCCCTCAAATATATGCCCAATGTCAGCCATGGAGTATCAAAGAGTTAGCGGGATACCAAAAACTATGCCCTATGTGCCGATGATCCATTGCATCAAATTAAGCCTTTAGCTAATGAAGAGGCAGGCTACACATGAGTTTGCAAGTCCCCCTGTCATATGACGGTGGGATAAAATTGTCACATGATGCAAATGTATCTGCTTGTATATACTCCATAAGATTAATGGCATCCATTCTCATGAATCTTAATTGCTTTTCTCGCACAACTATTGAACAAGAAAAACATAACAGAAGACATTAGCAGGCCAAAAAAATTGCATGTGACTAATCATATATAATTGCATGCAGTCGCATTGTATTCTCCAGAATGATTAGTCACAGCTAGATATCATTTATAAAGCCCTAGCCTTAAACCAAAGCATTCTTCTTCTGCACTTCATTTTCGGAATTAAATTAGATGAAATTGAGGCTTTTAGAAATATTGTTTAACATGAAACGCAAATAAAGGCTTAATATGTTTATATATTGAAATATAATTAATCTTTGTGCTGACTCTTAGAAAACGCACTGTTTTACACTTATTGCTGTGCTTGTACGTCCTTAAGAATAGAGATGTAATTTTTTAATCACTTATACTTAACATTGTATGAATATAAATACAATTGCTTTACAAATAACAGAATATTAACCCCCTCACCCCCAAGCCATTTTTTAGCTCCTAATCATCGCTTTTTTTTTGCCCATGCCTTTCAAGAGATATAAGATTTTATTCTTCTGTCGACATAGCCATCTGAGGGCTTGTTTTTTGGGGGGCAAGTTGTATTTTTAAATTGTGCAATTTAACATATTATATAATGTACTAAAAAAGTTTTACAATTTTTTAATAGGCATAAAATGGAAAAAAAATTGTAAATCTGCTATTCTTCTCTAGGTTTTGTTTTTACGGTGTTCATGGTGTAGTAAAAATGATGTGATAATTGTATTCTATGGGTCAGTATGTTTACGGTGATACCAAACTTATAGTTTTTTGTTGTTCTACTACTCTTAAAATGTATAAGAAAACTTTTTTCTTTTAATCTAAATTCCTTCCTGTCGCCATATTCTGAGAACCATAACTATTTTACTTTTCCATCGAAGGAGCTATATTTTCTACTGGTACGATTATGGCCGCCTGCAGACGGCCACGTCAAATCCCACTGCGAGAATACTCGCAACGGGACCCGAGCCGAGCCCCTGCAGAGACCAGCGTGGCACTCACCTCTCCCGCGGCTCTGGCTATTTGATGTGCGGAGCGCCACACAGAAATAGAGCATGCCGCGATTTGTTTTCCGTGCGAGATTTAGCTCGGACAAATCGTGGCCGTCTGCCTAGGATTGCGTTTTCTAACGCAATCATATGGCAGCTTCTACGGGCGGAAATTCTGTGGGAAATCCCACCGCGGAATTTCCACCCGTGTGCAGGGAGCCTATGGGTACATGAAACTTTTTGAGCATCAATTTCTTTGGTGGGGTGACACGCTCATTGACTGGTATAAATAATGCAATAATGATTAGGACTTTTATGAATGCATCAATACTAGTTGTGTTTCCATTCTTTTAGCATTTACATTTTTTTTAAGTAGGAAGAGACTTTTTAAAACTTTTAGTATTTTTTATGAATCAAAAAATTTAACTAAACTAATTTTTACACTATTTTCCGTCCTAATAGGGGAACTGAACTTGCAATTGTTGATCGCTTGTATGATATACTACAATACGCCTGTATTACAAAATATTGTATTTTTACCATTTAGCTATTAAACAAATAGTTATCAACTCACAGTAGTCCTCAGAACTTTGACTAGGCCTCAGGCTGCCATGGCAACTCATCGGCACCCCATAATCGCATTGCATGAGGGTTAAATGGGGTGCTGGAGAGACACCCCTGTGACTGCTGCTTAAATGCCCCAGTCAGCATTGACCACACCATTTAAAAAGTTCAGTAGCTGTTACTGAAGCTAGCTACAATCACGGCCATTTTTTGGCATCTGTCAGCTATTTAAAACAGCTGAGAGCCACCAGGTATGAAGCAGGCTTGGCTACCGAGTCCATTCTATAAACCCCAAGCTGACCGGGGACATACATGGGTCGGTCAGGAAGGGGTTAAAGATCTTCAGGTCATGAGATGACAAATTTGCATAAAATGTAAGGAGACTTATTTCTTCCATACTTCCTCTTGGGCAAAGGTATTTAAAAGTCGATGCTACTAGAAACTTAAAGGGAACGTCTCATGTACTTGGTGATAGTTGCATTCATCCTAAGAAAAGCTTCTACAACTCATCTGCAGCATTTTTGAAAAAAGCCTATCTGTTCATGCTGTGGATTTCTTCTGAGGGTTTCATCCCTTAAAATACAAAAGTTAAAATCCACAGCATTTCCACAATTAAAACACAGCCAAATCTGCACCATTTAGGTGTGGATGTGGGCACTGTGGATTTAACCCTTTCCAATCCACTGTCTGACTTCTGAAGACATTCTGATTGAAGGCTGTACAGCTCTGATGTCAAAAGACGTCCGGCAGGGTATTCTTACTGTATATTACTGGCCGCTCTGTTGTCGGGGGCCTCTCCAGCATGTCCCATACTGCAGTACTGGCTTTAGCCAGCAGATGGCGCCATTGTATAATGGCAGAAAGAGAAAGCCCCCTAGGAAACCCTAAATCCAAAATTGGATTGCAAAGGGTTAAAGGGTATTTGCTGTAGGTTTTCCATGGTGAAAAGCCCCCAGCAGATAAGTGCCATGTGAAGGTACCCTAAGGGATTCCTTGATTTTCACCCTTTAACCTCTATATAGAGATCTGGACTTTGCTGCAGGGAATCCTCGGGTCACAGCCCCGGAATAATTTCACATTGGTTGTGGTAGCACAGTGTAAAACAAGAAGTAATCTAAGGCTAGCCAAGAGTCATGAATTTGAAGTCTATAAGCATAAATGAAAACATTAAGAGAGGGAGCAAGGTCAGGAGCAAAGCAGGTCAACACCAAAGAGTGAATCCAAAGGGAAAACAGGAGGATCATCAAGATACAAGCAAAGGTAAGCAACAAGAACAATAGCACAGGTAATGCACAATGATATCAAGACCTACAGGAAAAATACTTCTGTCTTCAGACAGTGAATGAGAGGTCTGACCAAGGCCTTATGTCCACTTGCACGCACCGATACTGCTGCCGAATCCCGCAGTAATATCTGTGCATGGCCGGAACCATGGAGAGGAAAAGACTGTCTCTTACTTCTCCGGGTCCAGCGGGGATCTCCTCGAAGCCAGACGGATCTTCTTTCTTCAGCTTGGCAGATGTGTCCAGGAGTGTCGGGCAACGCGCCCGGCACATGCACAGTGGTCTCTTGTTTGGTTTATGAATCCCCTGCTTTCCCGCAGACCTGCAGCACCTCCACAGTGACAGCTGCAGGTGTGCCGCTGCGGGGACGGCTCCCATTGACCTCAATGGAAGCCGTTGCTGCGGGACCCGCAGGAAAATGAAGCATGCTGCGATTTCTTCCCGTATGTGCGACCTGCACGCTGGGAAAAAAAACAATCACACCTGCATGCTTTTACTTGCCGTGTGGATGCTAATGCATCACTATGGGCGGCAAGAGGTGCGGATCTCCCACGTGGGGGCCACGCGCGGGATTTATAGCAGGGTAAGGGTGCTTTCAGTTGTGGCAGAGAATTCTGCCATGGATAAATCCACAATAAAACCTGCACATCATCATTTGCTGGGGGCAAAATCCATAGCAATTCTGCATGTAAGTCATGTGGGTTTTGGTGTTTATCTTTCCATGGCAGAATTTTCTGTCACACTTGAAAGCTTTCCTATTAGTCAATGTCTGATCCTTTAACAGGCCTTGCAATATAAAGATATGAGCTAAACCAGAATCTTTTCTATAAGGAATAGGCACCCTATAAGTAGGGCAATGACTTATAAAGTAACCCTAACCTTCCAATAAGTGGCGCAAGACAGGCAGGTTTCCTTTTTCCTAGAAGGATTTTTTTATAACCACCTAAAATAAAAGTATATTTCCTACAAAGAGGTTCCTCTCCATATGCGCTATGAGGTCATATGGAGTTAATGGAGGAGCGACCTCTGAATGGTATGGGAACACTTAGCTGAAAGCCGTTTTACATGGGCCGACAGTCGTTTGGATGACTGCACGAGCGCTGACGTCACTGCTAAGGTCGTCAGCGCTCGTATAGAGCATTCAAGCTGAAAATCCTGCCGGGAGCTCGCTGGCTTCTCGTCCGCTTCTCGCTCAGTGCTTCACCTCCTATGGGAAAAGTGCTGAGCAAGCATTTACACGGAGTGACAAGCCAGCGAGTGCTAACAAAGTTTTTTAAGCTGACTGAAAAGTCATCTTAAATTATTGCGAACGAAAAGTGAACGACTTTTTTGCTTCACACTGAACGATTATCGCTGACTTTCGTTCGTTTGAACAAATTTTGAGCGATAATCACTGTATGTAAATGGGCCTTTACTTACATGAATTCAAGTCTCCAGGTCCAGATGAATTTCTTCGCAGGACACTGAAGGAGCAACAGAGGTAATTGCCGAACCACTCACTCTTTGAAAATTCCCATAGAACAGGAGAAGTCTCAGAAGATTGGAGAAGGGCAAATGTTGTCCCTACCTTCAAAAAAGGGAAAAAGATGGACCTAGGGTACTACAGTCCTGTGAGCCTGACTTCTATACTGGAAAAGATCTTGCACAAATTATTAAACAGCATTTATGGAAGTGCTTGCATGAGAATGCAGTAATTAACCAGAGCCAGCATGGGATTTTAACAAGCAAGTCATGCCAAACTAACCTAATTTCCTTCTATGATAGAATCATGTGAGGTAATTATTCCCCTCTACTCTTCTGGAATACTGCGTCCAGTTCTGGGCACCCCAATTTAAAAAAGGCATAGACAAACTGGAGTAAGTTCAGAGAAGAGTTACCAAGATGGTGGTCGGTCTGCAAATCATGTCCTATGAGGAGCGGTTAAAGGATCTGGGAATGTTTAGCTTGCAAAAAAGAAGGCTGAGAGGAGACTTAATAGCGATCTACAAATATCTGAAGGGCTGTCACAGTGCAGAGGGATCAGCCCTATTCTCATTTGCACAAGGAAAGACTAAAAGCAATGGGATGAAACTGAAAGGGAGGAGACACAAATTAGATATTAGAAAAAAACTTTCTGACAGTGAGGGTGATCAATGAGTGGAACAGGTTGCCACAGGAGGTGGTGAGTTCTCCTTTAATGGAAGTCTTCAAACAGAGGCTGAACAAATATCTGTCTGGGATGATTTAGTGATCCTGCATTGAACAGGGAGTTGGACCCGATGACCCTGGAGGTCCCTTCCAACTCTACCATTCTATGATTCTACTATCTACAGCTTTAGAGGCCTCTCTCTGATTTCCATTTAAAGTATTTGACTCCCTACTATGATATACATTTATATTGTGGTGGTTTCCAATGTTTTCTTTGCTGCTATGAATGCGGAAGTGCTACCACTTCTCTTGTCAGTAAGGTGTTTCCCTATACAGTGAGATATTTACAGCATAGATTTTTGACAAGAGGAATGGCAACACCCAGTTGTCAATTTTTAAATTTATTCATACATTTCCAGGAGGAATAACAAAGCAGAATGCAGAGATCTAAGAAAAGAAGGCGTACATAGAAAAGAAGGAGCCCGTAGTAAACATCAGAATGGGCCCCTTATTAAGGTGTTAGATTTTGGCACCCAGGACAGAAAGGTCTGGTGTTTGTTTTCCCCTCCAGTCCCTTTCCATGACTGTTGAGATGATATTCAACTTCCATCTTGTTAACCCATTCGCTTTTGAAAAAGGAAGTCCTCCATTGGTTTCCAGCAACCCAGTAGAAATGGCGGAGGGACCAATTATTACACTACCCAGTACCTCCATGGGGCCAATAGAAGTCACATGGTCTGCCTCTATACTATGTACTCCATTGCATAGAAGTATTTACCAAAATGCTTACCAGTCTCCTTTAAATTGCACCTTTATTGTACTCAAAAATGGGCTGCCATTGCCCCGCTACAGATGGCCCATCCCACCAACACACTATGGCCCATGACATGCATATACAGTGACTGACGTTCCTAACATTTTGTACAGTATATCTTGTGATGTGGACATTTTTTGTACACATTGTTATTTTATCAACATCGTCTCTGTGGGACCTGTCTGTGGTACTTGATGCAGAAGCCTGTGGCACAACGGGAATTAGGCAAAGCAAGAGAAGTACGTACAAAAATTACTGTATAAAAGCCACTTTCATTGATTCAGTTGAGCGTCTGCTGTTTAATGGCCTTTGTTGAATAAAACTTTCCAAGATAACTAAAGATTTATGGGGATGTTTTCCTAACTGTATTTGTATCTTTTTTAATTAAATGCCATTTAACATAACATTAGATTAATTGGATAGAACAAAATGCTATTTCACTGTAGCTGAAATCATAAAAGGGTCTGCCTGCAGAATGGTTTGGGGGCATGGAGAAGAACAGTAGTAACCCTTTTAGAGCCAGCATGCTTTGCCAGCTTCCACTGTCTGTAAAACGATAGAGGAAGAGTATTGGCTTGGAGTGTAAGCTCTTGAGGCGAGAGACTTCAATCACAAATCTTGATGGTAAATTTAAAAAAAAACTACAGCCTATTCATCTGGTTTGCACATATTTCTCATTAATGGTTCATTCTCAGGATCTACCTGTGTTTATCCAAGCTTGTTTAAATCCCTTTAGGGCGAGAACAAATTGTCATTTCATTCCTGCGCTCAGTGCAGATTTTTTATGCTTTTTAGATGCACAATCAGCACAGTGTAAACTCAGTTTAGATGAGTTAAAGGACCATGCATTATGTCACCCCTTGCACTATATTCTGCCAACTTATACAATTATATATATACATTGTAAACATATCTTGTATCTATTTCTATATCCTTCTCACTGCAACTTATAAATTCGCACTCAGCACATATGTTGCAGATTTTCCAAGGATTTTCAAATCCGTGGCATGTCAGTTCTTCAAGTGGATTCTACATGAAATGGTCATGTGGATTTCTCCAATTGAAATGGCTTAATTCCATGTGGGGATCTTAATGCAAATCGATGGCAGAAATCCACGTCTCAGTCGTGGATTTCTGAAGTGGATTTTGAGGCGGAATCCACGTGCAAAAAAAATCCAATGTGGATTCCACCTATGTGAATATACCTTGGCGTACAATTCTACTTTCTTTTTATCTCTCATCTTTATCCCTGGCCTTAAGATCTGAGTGAAAGTTGTATTTTGTTGGGTTTTTTTTTCAGTTTACATACGTGTGGAAAACCCAGGGAGGACTGCTGGAAAAGCAAGATGCCAAAGTTGACTGTATGTCAAATTCTGAAGAGAATTTGGCTGGGAGAAGTCATCAAGGTGGTCTGGGACAGATTGAGAAGAAAATGGAAAGTGAACAACTCCAGTCAGAGGGAACATCACCTGTGATCACTGGATATAACGGTACTGAGTTAAAGAACGGCCATGTGAACAGTCTCATAGGCAATGGTTTTTCTATGGGGCCCACCTACCTACCTACACAAATTTATAGGGATTTATACTTATCTAAAACAAGAACAAGATAAGCAACTAGTAATAGATGGACTAAATGGTAATATATTGAAAGTGGCTACTACATAAGACAAGTAATTAATGCATCTAATTAATTTTATGTAGATGCTGGTGTTACTTTTAACTGGATACTAAAATAATAAGCTGTAGTCACTTGCTCATGTGTCCAGGCATTACACAGCTGTATTTATTACTCATGAAAGACTTGAGGCTTGAATATAAATCGATGTATATCAGCATTTCAGCCTCCGCTGTTTATATGTGGCATGCATGCCTTTTTAATAGGCAATTTGTTCTGTAAGGGAAACATCAGTAAAGTGGATTTTAAATGTTTTGCTGATCTTGCACTCACTTTACCTACAAGTCCCTGCGTGCATACTGCAAAGAGTAGCAAAGAGGCAATAAAAGCGTGTCAAAGTAGCTGTACCAAAGGTTTTTTTTAAAGGGGCTTCTCAGAACCACAGGATAGGTTATCAATATCAGATTGGTGAGAATGCTATGCCCCGTCATCCTTCGCAGATCAGTTGTTTGTAGGAGCCACTTTGGGCTTAAGGCCTCGTTCACACGGGTGACAAAGTCGCGCAATTTTGTAGCGTTACTACAATACTACAAATCGCATGCATGAGAAGCCCATGCTTTCCTATGGGCTACTTCACACATGCAATGTTTTGTAGCATGCTACAAAACGACACAAAAGCCTCACGGGTCCCGCTATATGCCCGCGTCTCGTAAGGTTTTGTAGCCCATGTTTCTCTATGGAGCCTTCCTCCCTGTTGCATCGCATCAAAACGTTATTTTCGTGCGGTGCGATGCAAGTTTGACAGTAGAAAATCCTACTGTGAAAGCTAAAATTTAAGCCCTGGCTGCAGAAAAAAAAAAAAAATACACATACATCACCTGTCCCGGCCTGTCAGCCTGGCCGCATCTTCTCCCCGGGTCCCCGGCAGTGATCCTCTCCTCTTCTGGCCGGGATTCAGTGATTGAACCAATCACAGCCATTCATCGAGTGCTGGCTGTGATTGGCTGACTCTTAGCCAATCACAGCCAGCACTCAATGAATGGCTGTGATTGTTTTGTTTTTTTTTCTTCTTCTTTGTATTTTCGGGGAAGGGCTTATATTTCAAGCCTTCCTCGAAAATTACCGCATGTGGTGCTACAAAGTCGTGGTATCACCGTGAGAAATAGCAGCGATATCGCACGTACCAGCGATGCAATATTACTGCGATTTTCTCGTAGCGATGCCAGGTCGCCCGTGTGAACGAGGCCTAAACTAGAACAGATCTGTATACCGTGCCCATGCATGATACTGCAGTTTTCTTCAATTCACTTGTTAAAGTGGCTAGTTTAGTTATTGCCTCTGACATGAGTGCTGCTGCACGGTTCATAGTCTGCAACATCTTTACATCTGCAATTCCCCAACATCCTGCTCATAACTAGGCATAATCTGTATAATTGTAGCTTCACCCCTGTGATCTGACCCTACATTCACTATAGCTGAGGGATTTATCTGAATGCTAATCTTCTAATACACCATTACTATTGGTATCATTTGCCTAAAAGACTTGTCCGAGACTTTTGGAATTTTTTTCCATTGGTGACCTATCCTCAAGCCAAGTTATCAATAGATGATCAGCAGGGAATTCCTACCGATCAACTGATTCCTGATGCTGCTGTCACTATTGGAAGCAGCACAGGAAGCAGATCATGCTGACCATAATGTAGTGGCCCAGGTTGGTATTGCAGGCGTCGATCTCGTTGACCTAAATGGGAGCTGTGTCTGCAGTACTAAATCGAGCCACTGTGCTATGATCAGCATGATCTGCTTCTTGAGCTGTCCGCAGTAGCAGCAGTGCTGGAAATGAACTGATCAGCTGCGATCATAAGAGGTGGTCTCTCCGGAGATAATCTTTAGACATAACAGTATAATATAAATTAAAGGAAATCTGTTATGTACTATATGCTGACAGACTGATTTCAACAGTCTGTTACTAATGGGGCAAAACTCTGTAGCTTTGAAGCACTTACGTAGCCAAGCGACAGCTCCAACTTGAAGGTGCATGGCTTGGGATAGGTCCAGCATATTCATGAGGTGCCGCTTACCCTATGTACCTGTTATAATTGACACTTTTCTAGTGATTATATGCATACAGAAAAAAGTGTCAATCACAGCAGATGGTTGGGACAAGCGGTGTGTCATGAATACGCCAGACCCAACTCAACAGAGCGCCTAGAAAGTAGAGAGCTGCTACTAGGTTACGCAAGTGCTCTGAAACTACAGAACAGTGCCCCATAAGTGACAGGCCGCTGGAATCAGCCTACTTTATGACTGGGTACATGACAGGTTCTCTTTAAACAAATAGTCTGACTTTATGTTAAACTGTACTTTTAAATGGTGATTGTGAGATCTGTCATCCCCAGTTTAAGTCATGGGTATATCTATGTCTGGAAGAAAGTAAAAGGAAGAAGCAAACAAGAAAACTGTCCGCAGATTGGAATATGTAAGTCATTAAGTGACTGCTGCTTCAGTAAATATATGAACGGCTGAAATAAGCAACAATAAATAAATCCATTTACATGCACAGTAGTTCAGTGACTGTAAAAACAAGCTAAAGGTTATAAAAATAACACATTAAGCACAATTACACAATAATTACTATAATAAAAAATCTGCATTATTCTAAAGAGATAAATTGCAAATGTAACTATACTTAATAATGAACAGGATAATAAAACTGCCTTGATACATTTAAAGGGGTTGTCCGTTTTCTGTCAAATTCTGATAAAGGGACACGACTTGGGCAGTATAATGAATAAATTTGGCAGACACTTTTATTCTTTATAGAATTGAGTATCAGAGTTGGTGGCATCCTGCATATTATACATGCAGATGAAGGGGCAGCTTTCTTATAGAATTAGCCCTTTTATCTGTGTATTTTGTTGCCTCCGCTCTTCTTAAATTAATTCTTTATCCACACCATAATTGTACATTTGCAGCACACAATCTAGACCTGTTATTCTGCATATTCCAAAGTCTTACATTGGCCTGCAGGAATGCTGCCCACCAATAAGTGGCACTGCAGATGTATTGTTCTATCTTCCTTATTGAACCAGCCAAATCAGAAACCTATTGAACACTAATGAGGGGCAAAACCCAAAACAGCTGGCTGGGTGTGGATTCTGGCTTGGTTTTCAACTCCCAGCCATTGTTATAAGGCTTGTCTAAAGAGTCTGACATTGACTTGCTGGAATGCTGCCTTCCAATAGGTGGCGCTGCAGAGGTACTGTTCCATCTTCCTTATTTGCATATTTGCCAGAGGAGCATGAATGGGCTTATAAGTCTCCCCACACACCTTCTAGGTGCTCTCCCTAAGGAGAAACAATACCCTTCCCGACCTCTGAATAGTTCAATCACCATAAATATTATCTACGTGCTGCTTTAAGGTTGTTTGTAAAATTTAGAAAAATCAATTGAACGAGTCTTTTACTTAATTAACATATATGCCCCAAAATATGCTCAGTCTGCATGTCTGCTTCCTAACTTTTCAGAACAGTTGGGTTCTGCTGGCCTTACAAGCTTTACCAGTTACCCCAACTATGGGATATATCTCCTCAATGTTATAGAGTCTTTGCATTTTACTAGAACTTTAAGGTCCAAGCCATGTCTAAAATATTGAACAGCGTGAAAGGAACACAAGATTTAACAGAGCTTTCTGTTAAGCCCAACAATTGGGGGTATTGAAGACAAGATTATTGCAGTACTGCATCAGACCACTTGAGGGAGATCTTGTCTTTGGAATTTTACTATTCTAGGCATTCAAGATAAGTTTAATCAAAGTCTTGCAAAATGTGTGATTTATACTTTCTTACTGTCAGTATGCATATTTACATGCGTGTTTAATTGATGTAGTCTGCAAATTACTATTGTTTTTCTGTGTATATTGCAGTTAAGTACAAAGGACCCCATTACTCTCAGCATTTAACCTCGACAATGCTACACATTTTCTGCAACTATTTTGGAGTAATAGTTAAACACAAACGCCATGTTGCAGCACAAGATCCATGAAACACTACTGGATTAGTGGAGACATTTAGGCCTATGAGCCTATGCACCTCTTATGATCTATAGCCATATCCTTTATGCCTTGGCGTTGTGTACTAGTGAAGCTATGCATCTGTAAGTCTGTGCAGCTTGGCATATGGAAAAGACCATGTTTCAATGACCATTTCAGACGCTAGAAAGCTGGAAGATATTTTTAACTGATTGATTCATTATTGCATTATATCAAATGACCACTTGGAGACCTCATTCACCACAAAGAAAATTAAAGACAGCCAAACACTAGAAAAGACTGTGGAGACATGGTATGGTACCCAACTGACATTGCCAGACATAAACTGCCCATACATTTTAGATAGCTCTTGACTAAGCATTAGGTTGGCCTACAACTATTTTTCCAGACTCCACCATATACAGTTTTTTTTCAATGGGGAGAGAGGAATAAGGCTCTGCCAGACCCCTAGAACATATCTGATCTCTCTGTCCTCTGAGATCAGCAGCTTACTTTACTAAAACCCTTGTAGATGCAATGATACAATCATGTTACAATAGCTTACTAGACTGAAACAATTGTGATGTCATAGGTACATTAACCCAACTGTGATGTCACAGTAGCTCACAAGAATTAAACAGTTGTGATGTAACTGCACATTAACTGAGCTACAGCCCACTTATGTCACAGTGGCACGTGGCCTGAAACAGTTTTGATGTTGCAGAACTGAGTGGTCGGAAACACATTTGTGATGTCACAGTAGCTTATTATACTGAAAAAGATGTGATGTCACAGCACATTGCCTGACTACAACCTACTTGTGATGTCACAAGCACTTACTAGACTGAAACAGTTGTGATGACACAGCTAATTATCTGATATCTATTTCCAATGTCCCAACAGCTCATTAGACTGAAACAGTTGTGATGTCACAGCACATTGCCTGACTACAATCCACTTGTGATGTCACAAGTGATGCTCTTCCATTTCACCATGCTTTTGGAGCACCCACAGTGATGCAGAGAAGCACCTTCAGCTTCCCTATATCAAAAATGGAGAAGGAGAGGCTCCCTTATAGGAGCTGAGGATCTTCCCTCTTCCCTGATCAGCAGGAGAAACCGCAGGGGCGCACAGAGCCATCTCTGGTTTCTTTGCATCTAATATGGAGGAGATGGAGAGACCGCCTAACCTTATGTGAAGTGAATGGGAGTGAGTGAGCCTAAGTGTTTTTCCCCAAAAGAAACTACCTCTTCTAGTGACTATACGTTTCCCGACAACAAGATCAGTGCAGAAGTCTACTGAACCTCTGAAGATAATCTTAACCCTTTCCAGTCCAATGTCGGGCCTGCCCCGACATCATCATTTTCCTCCACAGCTCCGATGTCGGGGCAGGCCCGACACTGCAGTGCAGGAGTGGATCTGCACCCGATCGTCAGACACATCGGGTGCAGATGCACTCCTTTACTGGTCGTCATCGAGGACCCCCGAGGAGAAGGCAGAAAGGGTTTTTAACCCTTTCTGCCCACTTCTTTATACATTACATAGCGCTCAATTAGCGCTATGCAATGCATAGATTCCGGCCGGCGATCATGTGACCGCCAGTGTTACCCGACCCCCGGCGGTCACATGAACGCCGAGCCGGGAGCCTGCACCGTGCAAGGACCTGCTTACCTGACCAGCGTCTTGTGCATTCTCCTTCTGTCTCCCGACCCGGCGATCATGTGACCGCCAGGTGTCACCTGACCCCAGCGGTCACATGATCGCCGAGCCGGGAGGCAGAAGGAGAATGCACAAGACGCCGGTCAGGTAAGCAGGTCCCTCCCTGCACCCTCCTGAACTCTGTCAGATCAGGAGGGTGCAGGGAAAATGTATTTTTTCTCACCCATTCTCCCAGCTCCAATTTATTTGGAGCTGGGGAGAATGGGTGAGAAAAAATAAATGGATTGGAAAGGGTTAAGTCTGGTTATAATTCCCATGCAGCCATCTAAAGTCTGGATCACCGCATAGTGGTACACCTTTAACCGACACCCACATGTACTGAAGTCTATGAGAGCGGGGTGATAATTACTGCCATTCTGTGGCCATTGACTTTCATGTCAAGTTGTTTGAATATTACTCATTTGCCTGCACTGTAAAGTCTGCCTGCTGAAGTTTGTTGTACCGTGTTTAAAACTCACTAGTAAAGTTTTACCGGGCCTCAACCGTTCCTGAGAACCCGAGGTACGATACACTTGTCCGATGTTGTTTTATCCGCCATGTATACATTCTGGTGTGTGGAACAGTTGCGTCATAATCTGACAACCACTTACCCCCTCATCCTGAGGACTACTCAGGGGAAGTGACTGGCCCTATCCTATGTTGCAATGCAGAACAAAATATAGAGGGCACATCAAGGGTCTAACGCCACAGGGGTACAATCAGTATGTATTCCCGGAGTGTGGCAGTAGCACTCAGAAGCCACAATTAATCCCACAAAATCTTCACTAAGATCACTCCAATCATCTTGTCTTCAAAAGGAGAGCTGCAGAAACACTAGGGGGTTCTTAGTAATAAGAGCTCCCCCAGATGAAAAAGGAGACATAAACAACAACTATCAAAAAAAGTCCTGCGCTCTCGGAGTGCTGGTGAAAGAATATAGAACACAATGTAGTATCAGCGAATGAATAGCCAAATTACACTTACTTAGGAGGAGGGGGGTGTGTATGTAACAGAAGCCCCCTCCTTGAAGTGTCCTGGATGATGCAAAACCACGTCGTCAGTCAAGATCAGACTTAAAAATTTCTTTATTCCAGCAACGCGCTTCGGTACTGCAAAGCAGCTTTCTCAAGCCAACTCCAGCCGTATGCTTGGGTAGTTAGCCATTTCCCTGCAGTATCCCAAGCTGGGGTGCTCCCACTTCTGGCGTAACGTATAGCTCACCGCAGCTTCTTTTGGCCTCACAGGACACTACACTACAAGCAGGGTAATTGTCCCGATAAAGGGAAGCCCCATGCTGGAACCTTGGGACTGACTAGCCTTGACAGAAAACAGGGATGAAGTACTGAAACACAGAAACCAAGATACTCCACAGAACTACCTTACTACAGAGATGAGGATGAAGCACAGATAGAAAGAAAATGGACACACATACAGATACAGCGCCGAAGGCAAAGGGACAAACGGGATAAGAAGATAAAGATCAAAATAGACTTGACCGGTCAAGAGTCAGAAGACCTAGCAGTGGTGTAACACAGAGGAAAGCACACCAATACTGAGGCAACAAGGAAGTGCTCCGCTTAAATAGGGAAGTGATTGGCCATTAATCCCACAGCTGAGCTGAGAGCCAGAGGACTGGTTAACTCTCTCAGTGTTGGATGAAAACAGACAGATAGGGTCCATATGCATAGAAATAGCAGAATGATGCTTACGGCTGCCCGGAACCGCAAGAGGGCGGCAGACATGAGTAGCAGCTTATCTGACTGAAACCCACTTGTCATGATAACTTTCCAGACTGAAACTGTTGTGAATGTAGAGCAGTTTACCTGAAAGAATCAGTATTGTGATAGCATAGCAACTTTCCTTCTTGAAACCTACTTGTGATGTCATAGTCGATTACATCATGGAAACACACTTGTCCTGTTACAATACCATACAGGTTGTGATGTCACAGTAGCTTACCTGACTGAAACATACCTGTAATGCCACAACAGTTAATCAGATGGAAAAAAACATTTGATTATACATCTGAAAGATCCGTTCTTTCCCCTTTTCTTCACAAGCTTAAGCTAACTACTTGGCAACAGCTGGCTGCTGTTTGGCTGCTTGTCATTGTATCCCTGATTGGTATAGGGGAAAGGGTCAGAGCCAAGAGCGGGAAAGTGAGCAGGGCGAGGCAGGATGTTGGGAGGAGTTTGGAAAAAGTGCGGGAGAGAAGACAGGAAGTGAAGGAGGAGTTAGAGGAAGTAGTGAGGAGGTTGTCGGAGGACGTGAGAGGAGGTGCACTGCAGTGTGGAGAGGTTTAACGTTGTCCGAAGTTGGAAACAAGCCCTTACAAGCTTCCAAATCGGCCGCAGTGTGGAGGAGAAAGATTGGGACCCATCTACACAACAGTGAGTTCCATGAGCCCATGTTAAAAGGAAAATCAGGGAAAGTGAAAGAGGCCCAACTCTAAAATAGCTTCATTAACTGCATAGTAATCTTCAAGGAATCAACCCTCTGATAACTTGGATTGTGGAAATTCTTACTGAGTAACCTTTGAATGCAAAGAAAGAGAGAGCATTGAAGTTTAAACTGTATTGTACTAAACTGGAGTTTGGAGCAACATTATTGTCTATGCAAAGCAATTTCTCTGCCATTACTGATGAACTGTACCTTTCGTTTTCTGAATGTTACTAAAAGGTGAAGTAAACTAAGTACCTCCAGTTTGCAAATCAAAGCTCCTAGGACTCATGTCAATTATTTCTTCATTAACCCTTTGAGTCCATAAACGAAGAGGTACTGGCATCATGTGACAAACAACCGTTGGTAATTGCTAACTGTAGTAACCATTTTTCCCACTGTGCGTGACCGAGCCAGGCCTTCGGACATCATTGCAGAGAGAGATCGCAGAGCCACCCGTGACATCCATCTAGTTTACCCGTGGTCTCCTCCCACATTGGCACTCTTCCATTCGGATGCCGCACATGTGGAACTTTTACTATCGATGACCAATTCTAAAAAATAGGTCATCAATAGTTGATCAGTGGGAGTCTGCCACTTAGGACCCCTCCCCAATTAGCTTATTGCCAGGCCTGCTGTCAGTGCAGACCATTCTACAAGCAGATAGCGCATTCTATCTTGCTGTATGAAGCTCCCCTAAGGAGCATACTGGGCTTCACAATGGAGCACTGGGATGGTCACTTTAAAGTGAACTGAGCATGCTTCCTGAGAATATTCTAGTGAAATGAGGTTAGCATTATAGAAGAATTTACTGCTACATGACAGCAGCAAGTGTGAATAAGAGCTGAGGTGCTGCAAAAAGTAACATTTTGTGCAATGTCACATGCAGTGTGCATCTGTAACTGGGTACTGTATGAACTATTTGTGCATTGTTTGCAGTAAATGGTTCTATATGGCCCACTCTGATCAAAGTATACATTTATCTAAGGAAATAGCCGTACAGCTATTTCAAGATAGTTAAAGTTAAAGAAAGTTAACCTGGGGAGCTGAAACTACTAACCCCCATCCTGCGCGTTGTCCTGCGGCATTTTGGTCATTCCAGGATCTGATGCCACCTTCTGCACATGCGTGCCGGACATAAAACGTCAAGTGCAATCGCAGAAAGCCAGGAAGCCCGGGAAATTTAAAATCACCCTGCTCCCAGTAGTAGGAGTAGCCAAGAGCAGGGAGATGTCATCGGGAACCGCTGTATGCAGTTCTCGGTCACATGATTGGCATTATCAATTGTGTAAAGTAAACACAAAGTTTAAAAAGTTTGTTTCATCTGCTCTCACGGGTCATATCTGTGAGGGGAGATGAAATTATGTATCAAAGGCCCCCAGATTTATCCACGGACCTTACCCCGTCTTCTGCGCACGCACCCGTTGCCACAATGGCGGACACATGCGCAAAAGCTGTGGATTGCCAGGGTAATTTAAAATCTCCCTTCTCCTGGCTACCAGACATAGCCAAGAGCCTGGAGATTTCACGGGGGGAGGGGGCGGGAAACGCGGTATGTGGTCCTTGGTCATGTGATCACCGTAATCCAATGGATAGCTGCAATGACGTAAAAGTAAAAAAAAGTTAATGTTTCACCTCCCGTCAAGGATCCGATCCATGAGGTGAGGTGAAATTACTTACCTAAGGCCTCCGGTGATGTCCCCCGACGGGTTCTTTACCCACGGACCTTTCCCCGGCTTCAGCGTATTTGCCTGTCATCAAACTGGCGGTAGCAAGCGCAGAAGCTGGGAAGGGCCCAGGAAATTTACAATCTTCTTACTCCTGGCTACTAGAGGTAGCCGAGAGGCTGGAGCAGTGACTGAGGTGAGTGGTCCCCAGTCATGTGATCGCCGTTATCCAATGAATAATGGCGATCACGTAAAAGTTAAACAATTGAAGTTTAATGGTCCTTTCGGTTTGGGCCTCGTTGTGCATACGGACATGATATTGAGGCCACAACGGGTATGTTTCTGAACACGGGACAAACAGGGGCATTTTGGAGTGAAAGCCTTCATTAATATGTGTGCTGTACAAAAACAAATGATACAATTGTCAAAAAAATTAAAATCGTAATTTTTTCCTTCTGCTTTGCTTAGGTTCATTCAAAAGCTGTGGGGTCAAAATATGCAGTACACCCCTAGATGAATTCATTAAGGGGTTTAATTTTAAAAATGGGGTCCTTTGTGTGGGTTCTCCGATGTTTTGGCCACTTAAAGGGGTTGTCCCGCGCCGAAACGGGTTTTTTTTTTTTCAATAGCCCCCCCGTTCGGCGCGAGACAAACCCGATGCAGGGATGAAAAAAACAAATCGGGTAGTACTTACCCGAATCCCCGCGCTCCGGTGACTTCTTACTTACCTTGTGAAGATGGCCGCCAGGATCTTCACCCTCGGTGGACCGCAGGTCTTCTGTGCGGTCCATTGCCGATTCCAGCCTCCTGATTGGCTGGAATCGGCACACGTGATGGGGCGGAGCTACGAGGAGCCGCTCTCTGGCACGAGCGGCCCCATTCAGAAGAGAGAAGACCGGACTGCGCAAGCGCGTCTAATCG
The DNA here is from genome assembly GCF_035609145.1 of Eleutherodactylus coqui. Classification (NCBI taxonomy): domain Eukaryota; kingdom Metazoa; phylum Chordata; class Amphibia; order Anura; family Eleutherodactylidae; genus Eleutherodactylus; species Eleutherodactylus coqui. The sequence goes on from NC_089838.1 coordinate 264,030,561, forward strand.
GGCGATTAGACGCTGAAGATTAGACGGCACCATGGAGACGAGGACGCCAGCAACGGAGCAGGTAAGTGAATAACTTCTGTATGGCTCATAATTAATGCACAATGTACATTACAAAGTGCATTAATATGGCCATACAGAAGTGTATACCCCCACTTGCTTTCGCGGGACAACCCCTTTAAGGGCTCTAAAAGTGTGCAAAACACCTTCAAGCAAAATGTCTGTTCTGAAAGCCACCGGCTGCTCCTTTTGATTTGGGTCAGAAGATTAGGGACACAACAGGAAATCTTCATTTTCATGTGAATTATTGAAAAAAAATGGCTTTAAAATGACATATTTGCAAAATTAGGATTTTTTTATTTATTTTTCTCTAAATTGCATTAACTCCTGAAAAAAACTGAAGGGGTCAAAATACTCATGACATCTCTCAGTGAATACATTAAGGGGTGTAGTTTTTAAATGGGGTCATTTGTGTGAGCATCTATCATTCTGGTACCTATGATCCTTTGCAATCTTGGCTTGTAGTAGGAAAGCAAAATGTTCCTCAAAATGTTGATAATAAATGTTAAATTTGTACGTCTTCTAAATGGTGAAATACAACTAAAGCTTTTCAAATGTGCATCGAGAATAAAGTAAACAGATGGAAATATATATCTTATCAAAAATTGTACAGCACGTTTGCACATATTTGAGATATTGCAGTTAAAGATGTGAAATAAGAACAGTTTTTTCAAAATTTTCCCAATTTTGGCACTTTTAATAAATATGTACAAATTCTATCAATCTATTTTTACCACCTAAATGAAGTACAATATGTGTCGACAAAACAATGTCAGAATGGCTTGGATATGCAAAACCTTTACGGAGTTATTCTATGTAAAAGTGATTACATATTCTATGTAAAGCGTCTCTAGAACTCTCAGATGCAAGTCCGTATATTCACCCGGGTTCTAGGTTTTCCTAATTTAATCCATAAACAGGTGTTCAATAATGGCCTACTGGTCATAACTAGGTCCTTCTACAACGTGTACTCTAGAGCTGGGCTAGACCAGTGGAGGTGGCTGAATACCATTTGTTGATCCAAATAATATTTTGATTGCTTTCTATTTCCTTTTTGTAAGAGGAAATAGGCAAAATTAGCTATTTTTAACATGCTTGTTGTTTTTTTCTCCATGCCGTGCAGCATGCGGGTTAAATAATGTAATATAACTGTTTTCTATGGGTCATTATAAACGCGTCAATACCGGATCTGTGATTTTTTAATATTTTTTTTACATAGCAAAGGGGTAAAGGTGGGATTTTGATGTTTTTATTTTTTATTCTTTTTTACTAATTTTTAAAACTTTTTATTTGGGTCCCACTAGTATACTTAAATATCACTGTCTTTTAGCATTCTTATAATACACTGCTATACTTCAGTATAGCAGCAGTGTATTGTAAAGCCCATGAAGCTGAGCCTCACAAGCTTTATTCAAGACTCTGGATGCCATGGCAACACATCGGGACCCTGCAATAACATCACTGGGATCTGATTGGCGACAGAGCAAGCCCCCTTCCCTCTGTCACCTTTTTACATGCCGCGGATGCACTGACCGCAACGTTTAAAGGGTTAAACAGCTGGGAGAGAAGAGGTTTTTTCCGATTGTTGCTGTTTGAACAAGTGCCAAGCTGTCATCCAACAGTCGATCACCCGTTATCCCTGGCACGGGCTTCTGATGCAGTGCCATTAAAAGGTGATTGCATCAGGATAAAGCCCCTTAATGGCTACCGTAAAAAGACATATGGGCTGTCATTAAGGGGTTAATAAAATAACAGCTTGACACTTTCTCCAAAATCCATGATGAACTAGAATTTCTATACTGTGAGTTCATCTATAGAAAATTTTCTTAGAAACGTCCAGCCTTCTAGCAGCTGAATAGTTTGCCTGCAGCATTTCACGCATCATAAACACTTACTTGCCATTCCCAAGTATCATTTGCAATCCATCTACAACAGCCTCACCTACTCATTGATACGCATACAATAGAGAAATATAAAATACAAACAAGAACAAAGTGTTTCCAAATGTGTATAATTGAGATGTCCTCCCACATCAGGTTGCTGATACTAATCAGCCATGTCTGTTGTATCGGTGTCATAGAGAGCTGAGTGGAGGTAATATTACAGATACTACAGGGATACTTTCACAAGATTTCAAGACCCTTGAACAGTTAGCAGTCAATCTACCTAGTCATGTATGGTTAAGGGTACTTTTACATGGGCCAACTATCAGCTGAACAATCACTCAAACGAATGATTTTGACCGATATCGTCCCATGTTAAAAATGGGATTCAATAGGGTACTGAGTGAGAAATCGACTGAGCAACTTTGAACAACTGCCTATTCACAATGAATGGAAGCAGGTGGGTGGCCAGAAGAGATCTCAAGCGCATATTGCCTTCATTCACTGAATGACTATCACTCCTGTGTGAAAGCACAGGAGAGATAGTCGCTGGGATGGCTTTTTTTACATTAATGGTTAAGTTTAACGTACTTTGCCCTTTCCAGTGTTTTGGTACTCATTTGTTATGGTAAGTATGGTCCAGGGTCATTCAAGCATGAAGCTGGTTACCCTTAGCACAATAATACCATGTGTATGGAAATGAGCTAACCCTGTGGTGCTAAGTCATGGAGAAGCATTGCCCTCAAGGTCCTTAGTTTTGCCACAGCAAGATTGATCCATGGTGCCACAATAAACATGATCTCATAGCTTTGCTCCTAACTCATTACACAGAGCTAAACTGTGGAGTTTGACTACAGTTATTGTCACAGGGTTCCAGAAGAGGCCAGAGGATCCTAGTGTGATAAGCGCAGCAGATGAGATAGGTGGCAATAGCAACAACAAAAGAAGGTAGTCACAGTAACAGAGGGCTAGAAGAACCTAAAAGGCCAACATCAAAGGCCACCAGAAGAACCCCAGCCAATAAAGCGAAGTCCCAAGAGCTCAAATGGAGGAGGCCATTAGGAGAAGACTGCAGAGAGAACTCAAAGAAAGACTGAAACATTCTGCAAATATCATATATAAATATCTGAAATATGGATCCCCAATACCGAGATATTACAGATGAAACTACATTCTGTCTCTTTGGAAGGACAACATAGAATAGTTGACTAGCTATTGCATCCTTTAAAAAAGGAAAGTTTTGCACCTTTGAACTCCATTTGCCACATAAAAGTGAATAGTTGTCATTGTCGGTTGAATCTGAATACAATTTTCAGGTATTCAAATGGAACCCCCTACCAGAAAACTCTGATCCTTGGGGGTCTCACCGATGAGACCCCCACTCATCTTGAGAATGGGGGTCCTGTGTCCCACTCTTCTGTCACTGCAGGGATGCTTCTCCTAGCTGCAGTGATGTCAGATTGAAGGCAGCTGTAAGAAACTACAGGCAGGAGGTTGCAAGCTCTCCCAATTGTCTGGGTCGGTGATAGCTCTGATAGCTCTGTTGGTACCAGGCTGTCCTGATTCCATAGCAGGAAGAGCCAGGCCAAACTATGTCAAGGAGGTCCCCTTCTCCTCATAGACTGGCAACTGTGACAAGAGGGACGCGTGACTGGGTTCCAGCCCTACTGCCTCTGGTAAGGAACGTGAAAGAATGTATGCCCGAATGCTTGGTGCACACCAGAGGGTCCTGGCATAGTTTGCATTACCAGTATGAGCCATCATTTCTGAGCAAAAGAAACAGTTTTATTAGCAAAAACATAATGTCTGCGTTAGCGGGGCTCTTATATCTAACTTATGACCAAGTAACCCAGAATAACTCAGTCTGTTAATAAACTCCTTTGTCCTATAGGCACAGTTTATCTTTAGAAGTTCGGTGTCCGGTTAACTGGGAGTGGTAAAGCTTAAAGCCCTTTGATACAGGATCACAATAGTCGGAGAGGAGGGAATGGAGGAACTACTTGCGTTCTTGCTTCTGATCTCACTAAACTTTTCCCCGAATCACTGGAGGGCACTATCCGTAGGTCGGTGGCTACAGTACTGTAGCATCACTTAGAAGAGACTCCTTTCACCTCCATCTTCAGCTTAGCTGCATACACTCTCCGCTACTTCCAGTTCCAACCCACGCAGCGCTGTTTCTCTGTTCCTGACCCCTCTTTAAGATGTGGTACAACAAAATCAAACAGCATTACTCCAGCATATAAGAAATTATAGTAAATCTTACCCCCCTTACACACCGATGACCACGCATGCGCGGTCATCGCACCATTCACTTCAATGTGGCTGACGGAAATAGCCAAGCACTTTTACTCAGCTATCTCCAGCAGTCCTATTGAAAATGAATGGAGCAGCACCGCACCTGTGCAACCGCCACTCCATTCAATCTCAAGTGCACTGCCGGGGGTACAGTAAGCCTGTGGCGAGGAGCAGAGGCATAACTTGAAGCTCCCGGGCCCCGATGCAAAACTTGTAACAGGGCCCCCAACTATAATGCTTTACTCATAGTACTGGGTTACCTATATGGAGAAGAGGGGCCTTATGGGCCCCCTAAGGCTCCTGGGCCCGGGTGCAACCGCATCCCCTGCATCCTCTATAGTTACGCCCCTGGCAAGGAGGAAGGGGGACACAGGATCCCCTTCTCAGGATCAGCGGGGGTCTCAGTGGTGAGACCTCCACCAATCAGACTTTCATCACCTACCCTATGGATAGGTGATAAAAGTCTCTCTTGGTACAACCCCTTTAAGAAAACACAGATGGAAGTATTGAAGTGAGAATTTGGCCTAAACGTGATCCGAACAACAATCATTATATCTATGCTAGTGATATGCTAGATTTCCTCCATAGGCGAGGATACATATCAGTCATGCTTTAAACTTTCCTCAGCCCTTAGTAATAGTTACAATTATCTAAACAAACTATGGAGCCATAGCCATCACAATGTGTAAAACGTTTCAGGAAAAAAATGATTCATATTTTGAGGAATCTCTATTCATATATGTTATTTCCTGACAAGTTTTCCGATTACGCAAAAATGGGAATGCCCGCTGTAGTGTGGGAAAACCTTTACAGCTACGGGCAGCTTTAGAAACTGCCAATTCTTAGCAATTTGACAAAAGAGTATAACAAAATGAGTAATATATACTGCTGACTTTATTGTTTCTAGTAACTACATACAGTATATAGAGTTAGTTAAAAATGATTCATACTTAAAAAAAATCTTACATGTGCATTCAAATATTAAAAGTGCAGCTAAGCCAACCTTCCCCCATATCTGTAAATACTTTAGTGCCTTGATCATTCATTGTCGAAGAAATTGTTAAAAACATAAGTACTGAAAATAAAATTATATGGGCCAAATCCCATAGGTGATGGAAACCACATGTAATTATGGCATGAGCTAAGCCGACTGACTGGGCTGGCAGTGAAAAAGTTAAGCCTCTCCTGGGAACGTTTTGCTCCTTCTACGGAAACTTCAGGAAAAAACACCAGCGGAGGCCTAGTATCACATGACAACAAGGGCATGGTCAACCTTAGTCCAAGCTTTACAAAGCAGAGTCTGCAATGTGTATGGTTAGAGCTTTCTCTTAAAGAGAGTCTCAAGAGTATCTAGAGTTATTGTGCAGCATGCAAAAGCAAAAAAAGCAATACTAACAGTATAAGACATATAGAATAGACTGCTATAACTCTGTAATATATAAATAGGATATTGTGAGGTACTGAGGGGTGTAGTGGTGGATGGTCGCTACGTCGCCCCTCGGTTCCGGTATTATGCATAAGGGGACTGGAGGAGGGTCATGTCTCGCTCAGAGACATAAGAAATCGGGAGCGTAATGTGGTCTCCAGCAAGTAGATCTGTTGTTTAAAAATATCCGGGCTGGGTTTTTTTTGAATGGATGGCAGGTTGGTAGTGGGACTGTCCATTCCACCTCCTCCACTCCAGGGTGTGGGCGAGGCCAATCAGCCCAGGTGCTGAGGATGAGCCAAACAAAAGGTGCATATAAATAGCAGGTGCACAGACAAAGGGGGAGCTAAGATGGCTGCTGGACCCTCGCACCCTGTGTGACCGGCTTGGAGGTAGAAGCCCTGCTGTGCGTTGCACCGGCTAAGTGCGACCTGAGCGCTGGGCTCTTGAGTATTGTCTGTTTACCTGATATCTGGATTATGGACTATTATTTGTTTGCCTGAAGTAAGGTTGGACTTTTTATGTTGCTGTTATAAAAATAAACGCAGGTCACGCCTGTATTTGGACTGTATCCGCTGGTGTTCCGTCTCTGTGTATCAAGAAACCCGCACGCCTACCAAGCTATATCCCCACAATATACACCGATCAGCTGTGACATTAAAACCTCTCCCCTTCATGACATGTGCCATACATGTACGGCACAGTGGGCTAGTAGTTCCCTCATTGTGCTGTACATGTATGGTGCTGGTTACCAGCATGCTCAAAAGCTGAACACCAAGTAACTGCAGCGGGATTGTGACTGTGTCTGATAGTCCCAACACACGTCATAGGCTTCTCACTAGTCAAGCCAGAAGCCTACTGCACACTGAAGAGGGGCAAAAAACCCTGAAACAGTTGTCTGTGTATGGTTTTCTGGCTTTTGGTTTTCAATTTCCAATCATCGTTATAAAGATTTGTATAAAGGGTCTGACATTGATTTGTAGGAATGTTGCTTTCCAATAGGTGGCGCTGTAGAGGTATTGTTCCATCTTCCTTATTTGCATATTTCCCAGAGGAACAAGTATTGCCTTATAAGTCTCCTCACTTACCTCCTAGATGCTCTACTTAAAGGAGATGTCCCGCGCCGAAACGGGTTTTTTTTTTTTTTAAACCCCCCCCCCCGTTCGGCGCGAGACAACCCCGATGCAGGGGTTAAAAAACCCACCCGCACAGCGCTTACCTGAATCCCGGCGGTCCGGCGTCTTCATACTCACCTGCTGAAGATGGCCGCCGGGATCCTCTGTCTTCATGGACCGCAGGGCTTCTGTGCGGTCCATTGCCGATTCCAGCCTCCTGATTGGCTGGAATCGGCACGTGACGGGGCGGAGCTACACGGAGCTACACGGAGCCCCATAGAGAAGAGGAGAAGACCCGGACTGCGCAAGCGCGGCTAATTTGGCCATCGGAGGGCGAAAATTAGTCGGCACCATGGAGACGAGGACGCCAGCAACGGAGCAGGTAAGTATAAAACTTTTTATAACTTCTGTATGGCTCATAATTAATGCACAATGTACATTACAAAGTGCATTATTATGGCCATGCAGAAGTGTATAGACCCACTTGCTGCCTCGGGACAACCCCTTTAAGGAGAGATGATACCCTTCCTGACCTACTGTAATTGTAGTGACACACACAATAAGCATAACATACTATTTATATTGCGTGGTGAACGGTGTATGAGGAAAAATTTAATACAATGCCAAAATTGTTGTTTTTGATCACTGCTTTTTACAAAAACAATCTAAAAAGAAATCAGAAAGTCCCATGTATCTCCCCAAATGATACCAACAAACACAAGAACACATCCTACAAGCCCAGACTCAGCGTCATAGATACCGGTAGAAAAATAAAAAAATTATGGTTCTCAGAATATTGTAAAAATTCTTTTATTGAGCAAAAATAGTTAAAAATAAAGTATATACATATAGTATCGCCGTAATCGTACTGACCTGCAATATAATGATAACATGTCATTTATACCATGTGGTGAATGCAATAAAATGAAACCATTACAACAATGATGGAATTACTTTTTTTCGCATTAACTCCCCTTTTCCAAAAAAACCAATCTAGTTCTGATGTACTCCGCAAATCTTACATATACCCCCTACATTATAAAATGACATACCAGTAAGACTACATCTAAAAGAATATTTTAAAAAAATAAGGGCCACTTTCGAGGGGGGGAGTCCCACTGTGCTGAGTAACAAGGTCTCTGCAAATCTGACATGGCATCTAAGGCCTCATGTCCACGGGCAAAAGATTATTTTAAATCCGCAGCGGATCACCCGCATGCTGATCCGCATCCCATAGGGATGCATTGACCACCCACGGGTAGATAAATACCTGCGGATGGTCAATAAAAGTGATTTAAAAAAAAATGGAGCATGAAAAAATCCGGACCATGCTCCATTTAGGTGCGGGTCTCCCGAGGGGATGGCTCCCGCAGGCTTCTATTGAAGCCTATGGAAGCCGTCCGGATCCGCGGGAGACCAAAATCAGAATATACTCACCTGCTCCGGATCTTCCCTTCTTCGCGGCTTCATCTTCTCTCCGTTGTGGCCGGATCTTTTTTCTTCGGGCCGCGCAACCGACGTGCCGTGCACATCCGCCAGGCCGAAGAAAGAAGGAGAGAAGATGAAGCCGCGAAGAAGGGAAGATCCGGAGCGTGCGAGAGGTGAGTTTATTCTTATTTTCAGCGCTTATGTCCGCGGGGCAGGAGGGACCCGCTACGGATTCTACATGGAGAATCCGTAGCAGGCCTGATTTCCCCCGTGGACATGAGGCCTAAGAATTATTCCAGAAAAATCTGCGCTCTTTTCTTTCTGAGTCCTTCCATGCATCCAAACAACAGTTTATATCCACATATAGGTCCTTTGTGTACTCGGGAGAAGTTGGGAAAAAAATGTAGGGGGTTGATTTTTCTCAAATTACCCTTTACAAAAGTGAAAAATTTAGAATCAAACCTACACTGTTGGAAAAAATTGTATTTTTTTTTCATTTTTAAGGCCCAATTTTAAAATATCTGTTGGGGTCAAAACACTCAAGGTGCTTCTTAATAAATTCCTTGAGGTGTGTAGTTTCTAAAATGGGGTCTTTTGAGGGGTGTTTACTATTTCTTAGCACCTCAAGACCTCTGCGAACCTGAAAAAGTGCCTGAAAAATGGCCCAATAAAAGAAATGCCCCGAAATCCACAAGACGCTCATTGATTTTTAGGCTTGTGTTTGAGTCATTTTGCACACTAGGACTACATGTGGGATAATTCTAAAAACTGCATATTCAGGATAATAAATATTGAGCATTGTTTATCTGCTAACTCCTGTTGTGTTACAGAAAAAAACATTACTGAAATCAAAAATCTGCCAGAAAAATTAAATATTCAAATTTATCCTCTACTGTGCTTTAGTTCCCGTGAAACACAAGAGTTAACCTTGTAAATGCCATTTTGAAAACTTTGGGGCTCAGTCACACGGGCGTTTTGACGCACTAATTTTTGAACGCATAACAGATGCGTTCAAAAATTTGCGTGACCTAAGCGGGCGTCACGGCGGAAAAAACACTGCTAGCAGCGTTTATCTGCTCAAAAGGGCTCAGTCACATGGGCGTTTCCCGCTATCCCTTGCTGTGGCTGTGACAGCTGTGGCAGAGGATTTCTTCATCTCCACGGGGAGTCCCATTGTCACTGAATACTGTGACAGCATTGTCACAGTGTCTAGTGACAATGGAAGTCCCCCAGAGATGAAGAAATCCTCTGCCACAGTTGTGACAACTGTGGCAGAGGAGCGCGATGTTCTCCCATTTAATTCAATAAAGCCGGCAATACAGCCGACTCCATTGAAAGCAATGGGTTGCTGGCAAGCACTGCAGTGATTTTCGGGGAAGGGCTTCAAATATAAACCCTTCCCTGAAAATGAATCCAAAAATGTGTAAAAAAAAAATCTATACTCACCTCTCTGCAGCTGCCGGGACTCAGCCGCGTCCAGCCGGCTCTTCTCCTGCACTGCTCTAAGTAGTATTCAGCATGAATTCATGAATGAGTGAGTGCTGCCTCTGATTAGCTGAGCACAGGGACCAATCAGAGGCAGCTCTCAGCTGTCATTCAATAGCTAAGAGCTGCCTCTAATTGGTCACAGTGCTCAGCCGATCAGAGGCAGCCTATTCAGCAGGCGGGGATTTTAAATCCCCGCCTGCTGAATACTACTCAGAGCAGTGCAGAGAAGAGTCGGCTGGACGCGTCTGAGCCATGGCAGCTGCAGAGAGGTGACTATAGATTTTTTTTTTTTACACAATTTTGGATTGATTTTCAGCGAAGGGTTTATATTTAAAGCCCTTCCCCGAAAATCACTGCAGCGCTTGCTGGCAACCCATTGCTTTCAATGGAGCCGGCTCAATTAAATTCAATGGGGTCGGCGCTGCTGTCGCCGGCCCCATTGAGCGCAAGGTGAAACCCCTGGATGCGAGAGCATCCAGGGGTTTCACATACATAGAACACCGGTTTGCCGCAGTGACATGCGTTCTGCGAGCCGCTGTCCTATAATTTTCACTGCAGGCATTTTTCCGCTTGTAAAATTCGCACATGTGACCGCTGCTATTGAAAAGCATTGGTTCTATCTAGTATGAATTTTTCGATGCACGGAAAAACGCACATTAAAAATGCCCGTGTGACTGAGCCCTTAAAGGGTAGACTTTTTAAAAAGGGGTGATTTATGAGAGTTTCCAATATACAGGCCTCCCAAAGTCACTTCAGAACTAAACTGGTCTCTTAAAAAATATGTTTTGGATATTTCCTTCAACATTAGAAAAATTGGTATAATTATTAGATTTCTGATGTTCAATATAATTAAAAGCACACTAATTAACTATTTTATGTGGCCTGAGTATCTATATTACTGCAGAAAACTCAAACATCTCAATTCAATCAAGCATCTGCGGAATGTGCTGGAAAAATAAGCCCAAACTCTGGAAGTCTCAACTTATAACTTATAGGATTTAAAGGACCCACTGCCGATATCACAGGGCACCTTCAGACGTCTTTTGGAGTTCTTGCAGGAGCGTAACCATAATGGGTGCAGAGGAGGCAATCACACCCAGGCCCTGGAGCTTTAGGGAGCCCTATAAGGTCTTCTATGTAGAAGGAGACTAATACTATAAATGAAGCATTATAGTTGGGGCGAGGGGCGTACCTAAAGGCTCAGGGGCCCGGGTGCAAAAGTTCATCTCGGGGCCCCCCTTGGGCCTCCACCCCACACTTCCCCGTACCCATACCTAGATCGTGCTGCATACATGATACATTATCTTGGCGTAATCTTTCCAAACATGCCGCATTTCCTGAACATGAAAATTTGTTTGTAGCCCTGCAGGCCACTCTCAGACACACTGCTTTTTACCGCTATTAGCACAGCGCCCCGAGTGCCGTACTAACCGCGGTACAACACTCCCATAAATATTAATGAGGTTACTCAAATTTGCACTCGAACATGGTGTTTCTAACGCTGTGATTTTCGAGAGCTGTCTCTTCTGTTTTTGCATTTTCGTGTTTTTTAACACATCTCATCACCCATCACAACGATGGGGTGCATTAAAAAGCGCTGTCAAATGCTGTAACCTGTGTTCGAAAATGCTGCTCGAAATTCGGGTACAAATGCCACGATTTCAAGCTGCGTTTTCTGAACACGTGTGTGAGAGCGACCTTAGGGGGGTCATGTTTTTGTTGCACTTTAGAACCACAATTAAGACACATAAAAAACCAGATAGATAGATAGATATGGGATAGATAGATAGATAGTATATAGATGGATGAATAGATAGATATGAGATAGAGAATAGATAGATAGATAGATAGATAGATAGATAGATAGATAGATAGATAGATAGATAGATAGATAGATAGATAGATAGATAGATAGATAGATAGATATGGGATAGATATGAGATAGTTAGATATAGATATGAGATAGATAGATAGTATATAGATAGATATGGGATAGATAGATATATAGTATATAGATAGATATAGGATAGATAGATAAATAGATAGATATGAGATAGATAGATAGATAGATAGATAGATAGATAGATAGATAGATAGATAGATAAATAGATAGATAGATAGATGATAGATAAATAGTATATAGATGGATGAATAGATAGATATGAGATAGATAGATAGATAGATAGATAGATAGATAGATAGATAGATAAATATGAGATAGAGGATAGATAGATAGATAGATAGATAGATAGATAGATAGCTACATAGATAGATACATAGATAGATATGGGATAGATAGATAGTATATAGATGGATGAATAGATAGATATGAGATAGAGGATAGATAGTATATAGATAGATGGATGGTTAGATAGATAGATAGATAGAAATGGGATAGATATGAGATAGTTAGATATAGATAGGAGATAGATAGATAGATAGATAGATAGATAGATAGATAGTATATAGATAGATATGGGATAGATAAATAGTACATAGATAGATATGGGATAGATAGATAGATAGATATGAGATAGATAGATAGATATGGGATAGATAGATAATATATAGATGGATGAATAGATAGATATGAGAGAGGATAGATAGATAGATAGTAGATAGATAGATAGTAGATAGATAAATAGTATATAGATGGATGAATAGATATGAGATAGATAGATAGATAGATAGATAGTATATAGATGGATGAATAGATAGATATGAGATAGAGGATAGATAGATAGATAGATAGATAGATAGATAGATAGATAGATAGATAGATAGATAGATAGATAGATAGATAGATAGATATGGGATAGATATGAGATAGTTAGATATAGATAGGAGATAGATAGATAGATATGAGATAGATAGATAGTATATAGATAGCTATGGGATAGATAGATAGATAGATATGAGATAGATAGATATGGGATAGATAGATAGATAGATAGATAGATAGATAATATATAGATGGATGAATAGATAGATATGAGATAGAGGATAGATAGATAGTAGATAGATAGATAGATAGATAGATAGATAGATAGATAGATAGATAGATAGATGGTAGATAGATAAATAGTATATAGATGGATGAATAGATATATATGAGATAGATAGATAGTATATAGATGGATGAATAGATAGATATGAGATATAGGATAGATAGATAGATAGATAGATAGATAGATAGATAGATAGATAGATATGGGATAGATATGAGATAGTTAGATATAGATAGGAGATAGATAGATAGATATGGGATAGATAGATATGGGATAGATAGATAGATAGATAGTATATAGATAGATATGGGATAGATAGATAGTATATAGATAGATATGAGATAGATAGATAGATAGATAGTATATAAATGGATGAATAGATAGATATGAGATAGAGGATAGATAGATAGATAGATAGATAGATATGAGATAGAGGAAAGATAGATAGATAGTAGAAAGATAGATAGATAGATATGGGATAGATAGATAGTATATAGATGGATGAATAGATAGATATGAGATAGAGGATAGATAGATAGATAGATAGATAGATAGATAGATAGATAGATAGATAGATAGATAGATAGATAGATAGATAGATATGGGATAGATAGTATATAGATGGATGAATAGATCGATATGAGATAGAGGATGGATAGATAGATAGATATGAGATAGAGGAAAGATAGATAGATAGATAGATAGATAGATAGATAGATAGATAGATAGATAGATAGATATGAGATAGAGGATAGATAGATAGTAGATAGATAGTATATAGATAGATAGATATGGGACAGATTCTATTTGTACTATATGTATTTTCCTCATCACCTCCCCCAAATAGTTTTCTCCCTGTCTCATCTTAGTGTTGCTGGACACAGTTTGTTTTTGTAAGAGAGCAATAAAGCACCCCCCCCCCCCCATCTTGTTCATTAGCCATCTAAAGGTGGGTCAGCTGGTTGACTAGTGAAATGTAGCAAGTCCCTCCCAGCTGAAGTCCTGTAGCCAGAACTTTAAAGTCAGTTCTACCCTCCATGCCTCACCAGAGGCTGCCTCACCTGATGTCTCCAGCACTAAGTGTCCAGCAACAAGTGTTTGATGCTGTTGAATGATGCAGTTATACAGCGCAGTTCGACAGAGCAGGAGACAGGTATCATGCACAACTGTCCAAAGCCTGGAGGGAAATGCTCTCCTCTTCGCTTTAATCTCCTTCACTATCCTCTTTTCAAGCCTTAACACTTTCCTTCAACGCCCAGCCCCAACACACTCCATCCACATCAGCCCCTCCCTCCTCTCCTCACCTATGTGTGGCTCCCATGCACTGTTCAACTTCCTAAGACGCCTTCAACCCCCCAATACTGCAGAGAAACGCCTCAGACACCCACACAAATCCCCTAGCCATGTGCTCACCCTTGCTACTCTGCTACTCCCAGCTGCAGGGGACATCTCCCCCAACCCAGGCCCACCCCGTACTGTTCTCTACCAAAATGCCCCCCCCCCTGCCCCATTCAAATGCGCCATATGGAACTCCCAATCTGCGTGTAACAAACTCCCAACTATCCATGACCTCTTCACCAGTAAACACTTGAACCTGCTCGCCCTCACGGAAACCTGGATACAGCAGTCCAATTCTACCTCCCCCGCTGCATTGTCCTATGATGGCCTGCAGTTCTCCCACAACCCCAGATCGGATGACAGACGCGGTGGAGGAGTAGGCATCATCCTCTCCCCAAACTGTACCTTCCAGGTCATTCCCTCAGCTCCCTCGCTTACCTTCCACTCCTTCGAAGTCCACACCCTGCGACTCTTCCGCCCACTGCCTCTGCGTGTCGCAGTTATTTACCGCCCCCCAGGTCCTACCCGCCTGTTCCTAGACCACTTTGCTGCCTGGCTCCCCCACTTCCTATCCTGTGAAATCCCAACCCTCATCCTTGGTGATTTCAACATTCCTACTAACGACCCCAGCTCCTCATCTTCCTCCCGGCTTTTAACACTTACCTCCTCCCTTGGCCTATCACTAATCTCTGACTCCCCCACTCATAGAGATGGTAACACTCTCGATTTAGTTTTCCTCCGTCTCTGCTCTGCCTCTCACTTTACTAACTCCCCACTTCCAGTCTCGGATCACAACCTTCTCTCTTTCTCCATCAGGCACCCTAGCATCTCTCCTGACCCTCCTATCTATCGCACCTCTAGGAATCTCCAGTCTGTCCGCACTAAACAGTTTGCCTCCTCATTCAAACACTCCATTATATCCCCTCTGCTAAAAAAAGCAACCCTGGACCCGACTAATGCTGCCAACTACTGACCCGTCTCAAACCTCCCCTTTATCTCCAAATTACTGGAATGCCTGGTCTACTCCCGCCTTACTCGCTTTCTCTCTGACAACTCGCTCCTCGACCCCCTCCAGTCTGGTTTCCGCTCTCTACACTCGACCGAAACTGCCCTTACAAAAGTAACAAATGACCTGATGACTGCAAAGTCGAGAGGTGATTACTCCCTACTAATCCTCCTTGACCTGTCTGCTGCATTTGACACTGTCGACCATAATCTCCTTCTCACTATGCTCCACTCTATTGGTCTAAAGGATACTGCTCTCTCCTGGTTCTCTTCCTAAATCTCTGACCGCTCTTTCAGTGTCTCCTTTGCTGGTTCTATCTCTGCTCCACTTCCCCTTGCTGTCGGGGTACCCCAGGGCTCGGTCCTTGGTCCCCTTCTTTTCTCAATCTATACTGCCCCAATTGGACAAACCATCCACAGATTTGGCCTCCAATACCATCTCTACGCTGATGACACCCAACTATACACCTCCTCTTGTGAGATCTCTGGACCATTCCTCCAAAATATCACTGACTGTCTGCCCGCTTTCTCTAACACTATGTCCTCCCTTTTTCTCAAACTAAACCTCTCTAAAACTGACCTCCTTGTCTTTCCACCTTCTAACCGACCTCCCCTCAACATCTCCATTCCAGTGTCTGGCACCATCATAACCCCCAGACGGCATGCCCGATGCCTTGGGGTCACACTGGACTCTGACCTCTCCTTTGCCCCCCATATCCAATCTCTGGCCCAAAAATGCCACATGCACCTCAGAAATATTGCTAAAATACGTCTGTTCCTAACCACGGACACGCTAAAGACGCTCGTGGTTGCGCTCATCCACTCCCGGCTTGACTACTGCAACTCGCTACTCATTGGCCTCCCCCGCACTAGACTCGCTCCACTCCAATCCATACTAAATGCAGCAGCTAGACTCATTTTTCTATCCAGTCGTTATTCAGACGCCTCTGCATTATGCCAGTCGCTGCATTGGCTGCCCATCCACTGCAGAACTAAATTTAAACTCCTCTACCTCACTCACAAAGCTCTGCATGGCGCTGCGCCACCATACATCGCCTCCCTACTGTCAGTATACCACCCAGCGTGCTCACTCTGATCGGCTAACACCCTCAGACTAAACACCCCTGTAATACGAACCTCTCATGCTCGCCTACAGGACTTCACCAGAGCAGCACCCATCCTCTGGAACGCTCTACCCCAAGGCATCCGGACAATTCCCGATGCACGAAATTTCAGACGTGCCTTAAAAACGCACCTCTTCAGGGAAGCATACCAAATCTCCTGACCTAGTCCCTCACCCCTCCCTATGGTGCTCCACCCTGTTTGCCTTCTGATAAATGATCTGTACATAAAATTTCCTATTGCCTGTGTTCCCCAACCCCTGCACCTCCTGTACCACCCCCAACCCATTTGTGTCTAACCCAATGTATCTCACATTGTAATTGTTGCAATTGTTGTATTGTTTTGCATTTATCCATGCCTGAAAGCGCTGCGGAATAAGTTGGCGCTATACAAATAAAGATTATTATTATTATTATTAGATAGATGGATGAATAGATAGATATGAGATAGAGGATAGATAGTATATAGATAGATGGATAGATAGATAGTATATAGATAGATAGATAGATAGATAGAAGATAGAGGATAGATAGATAGTAGATAAATAGATAGTAGATAGATAGATAGATAGATAGATAGTATATAGATAGATAGATATGAGATAGATGGATAGATAGATATGAGATAGATAGATGGATAGATAGATAATATATAGATAGATAGATAGATAGATAGATAGATAGATAGATAGGGGATAGATAGTATATAAATAGATATATGATAGATAGATATGATAAAGATAGATAGATAGTATATAGATAGATGGATAGATAGATGGATATGGGATAGATAGATAGATAGATAGATAGATAGATAAAGGAGGGAGACAGACAGACAGATACACACACATATATACACTTACCCCAGGGCCCGGTCCACTTCTCCTCCATGTGACAGCAGCAGCAGAAGAGGCAAACTCAGAAGCTTCCCGTTCAGCAGGAAGCAGGGGGGCAGCACATGATCACATGATCACTGTGCCCTGCAGTCCCATGTGACTTCCTCCCTCCTCCCCTGCCATCCCATGTGACTTCCTCCCTCCTCCCCTGCCGGCCCATGTGAGTACCTCCCTGCTTTTCCTCTCAGGCTGGCCGTTCTGGCTGCCACATCATGCGGGGGAAAGAACGGCCAGCCATTAATGCACTTAATGTGCATGTGGGTATGGCGGAGGGCGGCCTTGGGGCCCCCTGAGCGCAGGGGCCGCATGGCGACCCCAGCACCATCTGATGCTACGCCTATGGTTGGGGCCCCTGTTACAGATTTTGCATGGGAGTCCAGCAGCTTCAAGTTACGCCATTGAGTCTATGCCACATGGGTCACAGCTGTTTTGGTGGCAAGAGGGGGATCTACACAATATTAGGCAGGTGGTTTTAATGTCAAGGCTGATTGGTGTATTTAGTATGTAAAAATGACTGTGCTGTTCATGCAAACGTATAAAGAATCTCAACATGATTATATACGGCATACTGTTCCACATATTAACTGCCACATACTGTAACCCAAAACTATTCTGGAGCAAAATCATGATTATTTCATATATTACCAAGGGCAGACTTGTGAGTCAAGAGTTCATGCGTCTGACCTTCAAACCCCCCTTTCTCTTGTCTATGCTACTCAGGGATGATGTGCCAGAGAACAGCAGCACAGAATAAGTTTTGAGACAATTTAAAAGTCTCCATATACCTTCATCACACTGGTCACAGTTTAAAATCCTAATTAATATGTATAAAAATGGAGCAGTTTTCCAATCATTACATCACTGTGCCATCACAGCATGCATACTGCTTTGTAGTACATACTAAATACTCTCAGCCTCCCTCATGCCGTGTGATCATTGTCTATCAGAGCACAGCAGTATGGACCATACCACAAACTCTCCCCTCCCAATTGTGTAGAGGGGTAGCCCCTCTCCATATTGTGTAGTCTACTGGTTTTGTTGCTTACTGAGAAGGATTAGTGAGTGTATCCCACCAGCTAGTGGCTCGACATATTTCAACATGTTTAAATTGTGTAATTATTGCTTATCTGTAGTGCTAGCTCATTGGTGGGGTGGAGTCATGTGATCCTGGTCTTTGAGGTATGGAAAATCGAGAAACACCACTTTCTACGGCATGGCATGTGAGATCCCCCCATCCAAACGTGTTCGGATATTGTTTTCACTACCCATTGTAACCAGTCTATTATAATGTCTCGTCACTGCTCCCTTTCTTCCTGCGGCTGCTCTGATGGCTCTTCTCAATCACATCAGCTTGCTGAGTGAAATCCAAGAGAGGAAAGAACAGTCTTTATGAAGAGGAGACGAAACATAACTGATTTATTTAGGAACTTTTATTTAATCTCTACTAGACTAGAAGCAATTCAGGCAGTTACATTTAACAATGTGTCTGAATGTAAGCAACCCAGCAAAGAGGAGGGGGCTAAAATTCCTCAACAGCCGTATGAATATTTAAAGGGGTTATCCCAAGATCTAATGTAATCTTTAATACACAAGATAGTGAATAACTTTATGATAGGTGGTGGTCTAACCCATTGAGGCCCCCACTAATCCCAAGGGAGCCTAACCGGGGTCCCATGCTCCCCCTCCTCCTCATTACGGACATACTGTGCACCCCCCACAGTGAGGAAGTGATTGAATGGAGCAGTGGACTTCCCTTACTTTCAATGGGACTAGTGGAGTTAGCCAAGTACAAGTGCTCAGCAATGGAGCACTGCGGTCGTGCATGCCAGCACTCCATCCAGTAGGAGAAGCAACCCCACAGTGATGAGAAGAGGGGGACAAGTAACCCCTGGTCTAAGGATCGAAGGGGGTCTTAGCTGTGAGACCCCCACCAATCATAAAGTTATTCCCTATCCTGTTGATAGTGTAGTGGCCCAGAACACCATCCTGGTCCCCTCCATAAATGTCATACATGTTTGTCTTATGTGGATGCACTGTGCAAAGCTTGTCCTGTCACATCCAGTGTGTGTGTTGCACAGCTGTGGTGCTTGAGAGGTTAACAGTAATAAAATCCTTGCCTGTATGTAGATGTATCAGTTTGTCATGTCATGTAGTGAGAGTATAAATGTGAGTGCTTGAGAGCGGGAAGAGGTCTTCCATCTTGTCTGCTGAGAGAGTGCTAACACAGAGTCAGATGGAAGCACCTTCAGCTTGATGTAGGTGAAGATAGAGGCAGAGGAGAGATATTCCGTAGCGATTGGAGTCTGGATGTGAATGGAGTGAGTCCCAAGATCCTAGATAAAGAGAGCAATTTCCAATAGAAAAGCCCACCATACAGGTACCAATTCACACTACAGGCTTTTCCTGTGTGGCCATCCAAAGTCAGGATCACCGCACAGAGTTACGCTACTGAGACACACCAACGCGCCTGCCATGCGGGTGATATTGTTTAAGCCTTCATGTAAATAATTGTCTGCCGGAGTGTCTGTGGAGTGACCCCTTTCCCCCTTCCTCCTCTGAAGTGCTCCCAGTCCAGGAGCAGTACCTGACAGATAACGTGGACTATAGGACTGGTTTTCATCCTGTGTATCCTCCCTGACCTCTGAGCTGTAGTCTGCTTGCACCTAAGAGAATTGTACCTGTGTTTTCCTTGAATAGCTGTTTGTCAAAGTTTATTCTTCAAGTAAAGTTATACCGGGCCCTAACCATTCCTAGGGAACCGAGGTACTATACACAAGTCTCTGTGTTATTTCTCCGCCGCGTAGCATACCGGTGTGTGGGAACAGTGGCGTCACGACTGATAAGTACCACTACCCGCATCAACCCGTTTATTGGCATTCCCTATCCTAGGGGTGTCGAAGGTGGCCTGCACAGCTGCTCTGGCCCTGGCTTTGTGTCATCCCTCTGGGAGCAGAGCCTGGTAAGTGCCGCTGTGACAAGCCAACACTTAACCCTCCCAGCTCTACACAGTAGTCAAGTGTCTGGGGTCATCCCTCTGGGGTGTTTCAACGGGGATAACTTTAGATTTTGTGATAACCCCTTTAATGCTACTTTTCTACATGGGTGATAAAGGAATTGGATAATTTTCACTGGGACCTTTGCTGATCGCTATTAAGAATGCTCTAAGCCCCCATATTTCCTCTCCAGCATGCATGCAGTAAGAAGTTATATGGAGGGGCAGTCAAGTAAGGGAGCATCTGAAAGGAGGAATATTTTTTTCGAGAACTAGCAAGGAATAAGGAAGACAGTGATGACTAGGGAGAGTTGAAACTAATAAAGGTAGTTAAAGCCATTTATGTACCTTAATCTAATGTTTGGAGAATTTGTAGACATCCCAAGAACCGGTCAGGTTGCAGTTGAAGATGCCCAGTCATTTTGTCCCAGCAGATAAGTGCTGCTAGGTTGTTCTGCCAGAAGCTTACCCACAATGCCATGGACCAGAGGCTTCAAGTTACGGTCTGCCTGCCCCCATAGATAGGCTGCTGATAAATCTAGTTAGAATCAATATGGAAGATTTTGACAACTTTGTCTTGATGTGACAACTCCTATAAAGAGGTTGACACAAGTGATAGGCAAAGGGCTGAAGAGTGATCTTGGGTGATAGCATGTTTGAGGAAGATGGCATTCGGAAGGCAGAGGGTGCTAACACAGAGAAAGTAAAATAGTTTAGTGACTAAAATCTTGCAGAAATTACAGTGCATTTTTTTCCAATCAGAATATAAAAATTAAAAGGGCTTTAAATAGTCGTATGGATCATTAAGTCAAGGGAAAAAAACAGACAATTAAAAATGTGTTGCTGCTTATTGCTGAATAAACACACTTGGAAATAGGGAGTGGGGGAAGGGTTTCTGAATCTGAGAAGATTCCTTTTGTTGTCTGAGAATTGTAACCCTTTAATATAAGCATATGTTTTGCACTTTGACTACATGCAATGAACGTAATGCCACTTTATTAGAGACACATCCTCCTGTAGGGCTAATGCCCACAGACGGATTATCGCTGTGGAATTCACGGTCAGACACCCGCTGCAAATTCCGCTGAAATGTCTGTCCATAGAGATGCTGTGGTAAATGATTCTCCCCTGCCCATGAGTGGAAATCAACTGCGATTTTCCGATCGTGGGGGGAGCATCGCAGCATGTTCTATTGTTTGCGTGAAATCGCGCGGACGGCTTCCATTGCAAGTCAAACTCCGCAGCGATATTTTGGAGGTGGAATCCGACCCGGCCGTGGGCATGAGCCCTTAGGATTGAAGCCTCCCTGAATAGAAATTAGACAGGTGACCCCGGAGTGGAGCATAAAGCCATGTGAGCAAGCTTTCCGTGGATCAGTTTCAATATGAATCCACATTAGAATGTAGATCCATACATCCTCCTCTGACACCTTTCATTGAAAAGTCGTTTATGTCCACAGGATTCCCCTTTGGTGGATGTTTTTCTTTGATCGGTGCACATTATTCCCAGTATACCCACAACACCATTGCAACAGCAAATCCCACAAGTTTAGCATTTTTTTAAACATTGGCCCTGACAAGTCTAGCAACCATTGAAGAGGCCTCATTTGAAGTCTCTCAGATTGCTCAATTTTCCCATTCTATTGTGGATTCACGAAAACTGATCCACGGGCAATGACGATTTGTTGTAGGAGTTCTAGGTACATTTTAAAGAGTACTTGCATAGCTTTGCAGCCCCACGGACTTTATGGAGGATATAAAGAAATGATTACTGATTTTAAAAAGTGTTTCAGAAAGTGTTTTGGACTTCAGTCTTGTGTGGGAGGTTTGCGGTTTCACATAGTTTTCTAAACTTCTTGCCTCTCCCACCTAGACACACGTTACCTTTGCTGAGGAACTTCCTGGGAGCAGAGTACAGGTGTATTAGACATTGATAGACTCAATATGGCTCAAACTCTTACAGAATGTGTCACCCTCCATGAACCTTCGTGTACAGTACAAGATAGAACTGGTTAATACTATTTAATTTATTATAGCTTACCTGTATCATGAGACTGAGGTAGTGTCCTTACTGCTCTTCAAATAAGGCACGTAGGAGTAAATTGTGTCTTGCAACATATTCATTTCGAACACTAAACAGGAAATAGTAATAAAACCATTTGGGCAATGAATAACATAAGACTCATTTTCTGCCACACAGAAATATCTGTGCTCTCCTTCACTTCCTTGCAGTATATTCACGAGGGGTCGGAAATGCTGCGGATTTTCCACAGTGGAGTTTGTTGCAGAAAATCCACAGCATTTAGGCCGGCCTCACACGAGCGTAAGGGCAAAAACACTCACTCCTGCACAAAGTATTTGCACAGTGAGGGCGCCCACCCACTGGCGTTTTTTTCCCTGCGAAATTCGCAGCATTTTTTTCTCTGCAGGGGTCTATGGGACTTGTAATGTAAAAATCGTGATCGCGCAAAATCGCAATTTACCGCGAAATCGCAATTTTGCGCGATCGCGATTTTAACATTACAAGTCCCATAGACCCCTGCAGAGAAAAAAATGCTGCGAATTTCGCAGGGAAAAAAAACGCCAGTGGTTGGGCGCCCTGAAGGAGTCACACCAAATTAGAGTAACAGTCCACAAGTAATAGGAAAGCTGCAGCACTCGCCTTTTTCACCCTCACCGGCAGAGGCGTAACTTGAAGCTCCTGGGCCCCAATGCAAAACCTGTAATGGGGCCCCCAACTATAATGCTGTATTCATAGTACTGGGCTCCCTATATGGATAAGAGAGGCCTTATGGGCCCCCTAAGGCTTCTTTGGCCCGGGTGCAACCGCATCCCCTGCATCTTCTGTAGTTACACCCCTGCTCACCGGTGTATTAGATGTACGCCCCGCCAGGACTGGATTCAAATCCAAATGTCATTCCAGGAAAAAGCAGCAATGCAGGACAGCAAACTCTGGTGCAAGAGCTGGTATTAAAACATCCAAAGATGTGTCTTTATTGGCTCATATAAGATAGTGACGTTTCGGCTACCCACTGTAGCCTTTGTCAAGCTCGACATTTTTTTGCGGAAATGTGCGCGCAAAAAAACACCCTGAGAATGAACCCATTTAAATCAATGGGTTCTACTTGCTGAGTATTGCACACGCAAGTACGCCAGTGGGAGGCCGACCTTAGAACACAAGCATTCTGGATAGGATTTAAAAAAAAAAAAATCTCATCCACATTCCGTGGAGGAAATCTGCAGTATAAATTGACCTACATTGTGGATTTCAAATCCACAGCATGTCAATTTATACTACAGATGTTCACCTCTTCAAATGAATGGGTGAAATCCATGGCTAATCCACACCAAAATCCATGTCAGGGTCTGCAGCATTTGGTGTGGATTTTCTGCTATAGGTTTGCTGCAAATTTCTGCGCAGAAAATTCTAAACAAATCCGCAATATGTAAACATACACTTAAAGTTGTCCTATACTTTGATAAAACAGTATTCTCCTCTTCAATCCCTAGCCAATTTACCGCAAATCTCCTGTTCATCCCTCGTAGTCTTCAAATTATTGGAAAACCCCTCTAACCCTTTCCTGCAATGTAGTCTAACTGTAGATCACGATTGTAACCCCTTCCTGCAATAGGACGTACAGTCCTGCAGAGTAGGGGTATGTATGAGAAGAGAACGCGGGGCGATCTCTTTTTATACAACACGGGCGCCGGCTGTTTTTTACAGCCGACACCTGGCGGCAACAGCTTTGATAAGCTGGGTGGCTGATCGGAGCTGTTGACTCTTTAAATGGGTCCCATACGTCCCCCCGCAATAAGATCGCAGGAAGCCTTCTGGGTGGCATGGCAGCCAGGGGCCTTCTGTAAGGAGCCTGGACTGTCCTGGCAGAATGTCTATCAAGCCATGCCCGTGGGGTGGCTTGATAGACAGCCTGCCCGATCACAGTATGATTTAATGATGTGGCATTACATCATATTGCAGGAGCCGTCAAAGCATCGCAAGTTGTTGTCCCCTCTGGGGATTAAAAAAAAAAAAGTAAAAGTAAAAAAAAAAACACTTTTGCCATATTTATAATTAAAGAATCTAAATCATCAAACATTATATGGTACATTAACCCCTTAAGGACATGGCCTATTTTGGCATTGAGGGCCTAGCGATTTTTGGTATATTTCCATCTCCATTTTTCAAAAGCCATAACGTTTTTATTTTTCCGTCGACGTGGCCGTATAAGGGCTTTTTTTTTGCGTGGTGAACTGTAGTTTTTATCGGTGCCACTTTTGGGTACATAGACAATATCGTAAAACTTTTAGCATTTTTTTATGATAACAGGGAGAGAAAACGCATCAATTCTGCTATAGATTTTTTTTTTTACAGCGTTAATCATGCAGCATAAATGACACAATAAATTTTTTCTGCGGGTCAGTACGATTACAACGATACCAAAATTCTTATATTTTTTTAGGTTTTTACTATAGATGAGCGAGTGTACGCGCTAAAGGCAATTGCTCGAGCGAGCATTGCCTTTAGCGAGTACCTGCCCACTCGAGACTGCAGGTTCGGGTGCCGGCAGTGGGCAGGGAGCTGCGGGGGAGAGCGGGGAGGAACAAAGGGGAGATCTCTCTCTCCCTCTCCCCCCCCCCCCGCTCCCTCCTGCTGACAGCCGCTACTCACCGCTCCCCCGTGCCGGCACCCGAACCTGCAGTCTCGAGCGGGGGAGATACTCGCTAAAGGCAATGCTCGCTCATCTCTAGTTTTTACACTTTTTTGCAATAAAACCCCTTCTTTTTTTGGAATTTTTTTTCTCTATAGCTGCATTCAAAGTCCTGTAACTTTTTTATTATGTATGGAGCTCTGTGAGGGCTTATTTTTTGCAAGACGAGCTGTAGTTTTTATTGGTACCATTTTTGGGAATGTACAGCTTTTTTGATCAATTTTATTGCATTTTTTGAGAGGCACAATGCTAAAAATGAGCATTTTGCCTCTGTTTTTTAGCGTTTTTTTTACGCTTTTTGCCGTACAAAATAAAAAGCATGTTCAACTTTTTGTACACGTCGTTACGGATGCGTCAATACCAAATATGTGGGGTTTTCATTTTTTTTACCTTTTTTTATGCTAATATTAAAAAAAGCACAAAAAAAGGGTTTTTTTTTTACATTTTCCATTTTTTTTACATTTCTTAAATCTTTTTTTTACACAATTTGAGTCCCTCTGAGGGACTTGCAGCACTGTCCTGATGATCGCTGTCATAAGGCATGGCAGAGCTACTGCCCTGCTATGCCTTATCACTTACACAGCGATCATAGGCATTGGCACTACAGGACGCCAGTGTCTGGCGTCCTGTTGCCATGGCGACATGCCGGGCTCTCGCGATAACATCGCGAGAGCCGGCCAGAGACACAGAGGGAGCGCACTCCCTCTGTGAACTCTTTCCATGCCACGATCTACTTAGATCGCAGCAGGGAAGGGGTTAACAGCGGGGGGCGCATCTCCGATGCCCCCCCGTTGTTGCAGTGGGAGGCCGGCTGTGACAGACAGCCGGCTCCCGCTGCGGGATAGTGCGAGGTCAGTCATGATCTCGCGCTATCCCGATGACGTACCGGTACGTCATGTTGCGGGAAGTTCCAGGCTCCCATGACGTACCGGTACGTCCTGGGGCGGGAAGGGGTTAAATAGTACCATTGAAAAATACAACTCGTCCCGCAAAAAAAACAGCCCTCATACAGCGACGTCGATGGATAAATAAAGGAGTTATGATTTTTCAAAAAGAGGGAGGAAAAAAATGGGGGGGAAAGGGGTCATTAAGGGGTTAAGTGACTTTCCACATCTCAATGTGTAATTTTGTGGCATGGATGGAATGGGCTTAGGAGCAAACTCCAGTTCCAGCTATTTAATTGGTGTCATGCCCCAATCATTAAAAGCATCTAAAATGTTCAACAGAGGGAGGAGGCTCCCTATATTATCCCATCTGGGCTCCCCAATTGCAGGATGATGATGAGTTGTTATGGCATCTAGGAGAATAACCAAGACCCCCATGTTTGTTATGTTTATCTGCCTATTAACCCTTTCCAATCCACTGTCTGACGTCTAAAGACATTCTGATTGAAGGCTGTACAGCTTCCGATGTTGGAAAACATCCAGCAGGGTATTCTTACTGTATATTCCTGGCTGCTCTGTTGTCGGGGGCCTCTCCAGCATGTCGAATACCATAGTACTGGCTCTAGCCAGCAGGTGGCACCATTGTATAATGGCAGAAAGAGAGAGCCCCCTAGGAAACCCTGAATCCAAAATTGGATTGCAAAGGGTTAAAGTGGTCATCACTCTACCTTCCAGTCAAGTGTTGTTTACATGACTGCAGTAGTGATGTGTCTGTATGAACACATGACTACTGCAGCCAATCACTGCTCTCAGTATCCTCGTACTCTACACCGCTGAGGTCAGTGATTGGCTGCAGTAATCATGTGTGTATATAGACACATCACTACTGCAGTCGTGTAAACAACAGTGGGCTGGAAAGTGGGGTGGTCCTAGAACAGTGGTAAGAATCAATCCATTGCGTATAGACTCTTATCTTATCTACAGAGTAGCTGTACTTTTTTTAATGCACAGAATGGGTGATTATAAGCATTTTTGGAATACGTTTTATCAGCCTATTCTGTACATTTTTTGTACAAAACCCTTTTTCATCGAAGTGAAGACAGATCTGAGAAATCCATCTTCAGCTAGCTAACTGCATAACTGAAGAAGGTGCTCCAGCTACGCCTGCACCGTTTTCTCTAGTGCAGCTGCAGGCACAGCTGTTCCATTAACACTTTATAAATATAGTCTGTTTTTATATATTTTATTGGTTTTTACAAAAAGCTTGCTTTCTAACAGTAAAACTGTCTTTGTTGTCTGCTGAGGTAAAAGGAAAAGCTGCAGACAAATGTTAGACAATTTTCATAAATGAGGCCCCATAGTTTCCTAATAAAACAATGTGGCACCTTACAGATGTCGAAACAAACCAGATAGCTTTTACTAGATAGGTGGTGAGTTAACATTTTAGAGACATGAGAAGAAGATGTCTTCTGTAATACGAATGGTCAACAACAGAGGCGTAACTTGAAGCTTCTGGGCCCCAATGCAAAATTTGTAACAGGGCCCCCAAATATAATGCTTTAGTCAGAGTACTGTGCTCCCTATATGAATAGAGAAGCCTTAGGGGCCCCCTAAGGCTCATGGGCCCGGGTGTAACTGCATCCCCTGCATCCCCTATAGTTACGCCCCTGGTCTACAAGCATTACTTTGGATGTGAAATCGGAGATCAGGACAAGACTTGGGCCCCGCATTTCTGTTGTGCCACTTGCTATGTGAAATTAATAAACTGGTGGAAAGGTACCGGTACCACAATGTCATTTGGGATACCTATGACATGGAGGGAACCAAAGGAGCATGTAACTTTTTTCTAACAAATGTCAAGGGCTTCACAATATGTATATCCCATCTTGCAGTCTGCAATAAGGCTTGTACCACACTGAAATGATTCCTGTCCTCTTCCATCCTTCAAATTCAAAATTTGAAGATGATGACGATGAGACAAAGCAAGAAGAGAAGGAATTTCCATCAAGCAGTGAAATAAATGATCCTACATTTAAAATACAAAACATTCGACTCCACCCTTCTTAACACAGATTTAGTCCATGATTTAGGTCTCAGTAAAAGGAAAATGGAACTTCTGGACTCCAGGTTGCAAGAATGGAATCTTCCCCAACCCAAAACAAATGTAACAAATTATAGACTCAGAGAATGAAATCTTCTGCATTTCTTCACTTATGGTGGGCCCCTAACCTTTTGTAACAACATAAGTGGTTTGATGTTAGCTCTGGGTTGCTCTTATGATCTCCAAGAGTGGAGGTTTTCATGGACGCCTCAAAAAATCAGTTTCAAAGCAGTTTGGCTTCACAACGGCAATGTTCTTTTCCAGTCGGTTATGCCAGTCTTATGAAATGCTGCAGCATTTGCTTCACTCAATTAAATACTCTAAACATAAGACGAAGATCTGTGAAGACTTCAAGGTCATTACTGTCATATTGAAATGCATGTGGACGAGGAGGAAAGAGGGGTGGAGCAAAACCCGTACAGTTGTGTTGGTTGTGAACAATGATACTATAAAAGTGGTGAAGAGAGGAGGTGGTAACTTCAATAGTGGAGGTGCTGCCTGACCAGATGACACACCACCTGGGTGGGCGTGATGAAGTAAGAGAATAGGACTAATACTGGCAGTGGAGAAGGCGCAACACTCCAGATTAAAGCAAATAGGAAGTGACCAAAGGTTTGGGAAACTTCTCCTTTTATTTAATAAAGTACGTGATCAGCTTATGACCCCTCCATCCGGCATCTTCTTCTGTGGCTTCTAAAAGCAGAGCAGGATCGGTCAAAATGACCGCTTCCTGCTCTGCTCCGTCCATCAGCCACTTCCGAGGTGAAGGGACGGGCTGCCCACAGCAAGCTCATCACAAGCATTGCTTGCTGTGGGCGGCCCGTCCGTCCTGGCTGAACTCCGAGATTCTGCGCGTGCACAGTGGAGAAGCGGCCCGTCCTGACTCCTGTCAGAGGGCACCTCTCAACTGCACATACGCTCAATCCCGGAGGGGGGCGGCCCGTCCTTGGCTCGTCGGAGGAAGAAGACTGCCTGCTGGGAGATGACCCCCTGATGACAACAACAACAGAACACAAGGTAAGTATTATGTTTTTATGCTTTAACAGACAAAAATCGTGGGTTCCCTGTGTCCATTAGGCAGACCAGGGAACAATGGTTGTTAATGTTAAAGCATAAAAACATTATTCGTGTCAGAACCCCTTAAAGGACAGAAATGTCTAAGAAGGCTGGGAAATATTGCAAAATGAGATTCTTAAAGCACAATTGTAAACAATTCCTAAAAGAAGGAAAAATAAGAAGCATTTAAAGAGACCAGGATGGATGAACACAGAACTTTCACATAGTTGAAAAGGAAGAAAAATATGTTTATCAAATGGAAAGTGGGAGTATATCTAAAGAAGAATATAATACGGTCTGCAGAAACTGTAGGGCAAGTGTCAGAAAAGCTAAAACTAATAATGAATTGAGGCTTGCAAGAGAGGCTAAAAGGAATAAAAAATTTGAGAAGTATGTCAAATGGGAAAGAAAAGTCAAAGATGCTATAGGATATTTATAGGATGAAAATAGTTTATTGGTTAAAATGATCTTGAAGGCCGAACTTTATATTCCTTTTTTGTATCTGTTTTCTCTCACAAAGTAATTGTAACATCAACTGATCTTCCCTGTGCTATTGGGAAAATAAAATAATGCAGACTATCTATAAACAAGAAGATAGTGAGGGAACACTTAGTTAACTTACATGAATTCAAGTCTCCAGGTACAGATGAATTACATCCTAGGGTACTAAATTAAGCAACAAAGGTACCCCTCGCTGTAATTTGTGAAAATTTCTGGAGAGCAGGAGAAGTTCCAGAAGATTGGAAAAGGGCAAATATTGTCTCTATCTTTAGAGAAGAAGGTAGAATCATGACACTACAGGCCTGTGAGCCTGACTTCTATACTGGGAAAGATCTTTAAACAAATTATTAAACTGCATGTATGCAAGTACTTGGATGAAAATGGAGTAATTAGCCAGAGCCAGCATGGATTTGTACCAAACAAGTCATGCCACACAAATATAATTTCTGTATATGACAGAATCACTGACTGGGTTGATCAGGAAAAATGTGGTAAATATAGTATATCTTGACTTTAGCAAAGCATTTGACAAAGTATCTCATACCATTCTTATTGAAAAAATGACCAAATATGGGATCGACAAGGCAACTTTTAGGTGGATTCACAACTGGCTGAGTGATCATACTCAAAGAGTGGTCATAAAAGACTGCACATCCAAGTGGAAGAATGTCTCAAGTGGGGTATCACAAGGCTCTTGTCTTGGGCCCAGTGTTGTTGAACATTTTTATAAATAATAAATAAGGATCAAGTTTTCTGATGACACAAAGCTAGGATGGATGGCTAACACTTGAGAAGAGAGAGAGAGGATTCAAAAAGATCTGGACAAACTTGAACAGTTGGCGGCCTCTGATGAGATTGAGTTAAAAAACAGTATGATATTTAACAACAAGAAATGCAAAGTACTACATCTTGGCAAAAAAATTAATAAAGCACATACAGAATGGAGGAATTGGGCTAAGCAGCAGCACATGTGAAAAAAACTTGGGTATACTAATAGATCACAGAATGAACATGAGTCAACATTGTGATGCAGTAGCAGAAAAGGCAAACACAATTTTGGGATGCAATAAAAGAAGCCTAGAGTCTAGATCACGTGACGTAATTATCCCACTCTATTCTTCCTTGGTTAGACCCCATCTGGTATACTGTGTGCAGTTCTGGCCACCTCAATTTTTAAAAATACATCAACATGTAGTGGCCAAGTACATGCTATCCTGGCCCCCTCCATAAATGTCATACATGTAGTGTTCTGTGTTGGTGCGCTGTGCAAAAGTGTCTTGTCATTCTGTTATGTGTATTGCACAGCTGCAGTAAATAAATAGTTAAGTGTTTGCATGAGGCTGGGAGATGCTTGCAATGTATTAATTTATGTCCTGTCACGTGGTATGAGTAAGGATATAAATAGGACTGTGTGAGAGCAGGAAAGGAGTCCATCTCTTCTGGGTTCCTAAGAGTGCCAGCCACATAGGGGTACCTTCAACCCCCATGTGGTGAAGTACGGAAGAAGAGGAGCGGTTCCTGAGAGTCCAGATATCAGGAACCGAGAAGGAGAGAGAGCAGGAGAAGCAAGCAAGAGAGAGAGTGAGTAAGAAAAAGTGCATACATCCCGGCCTAATGCAGAGGTACTCAGTGATTCTATTTCCTATGCAGCCGTCCTGATCTAGGGGATCACCGTGTAGAGGTACACCCATTTGTCTTCCTGAAGTCTGGGATCACTGGGTGGAGGTACTCTCAAGTCTGCTTCTTTACCTGCACTGCCAATTTTGTGTAAATTGTACCATCATCTGGAACTTGTGTTCAGTAAAGTTTTGCCAGGCCCTGACTGTTCCCAGGGACCTGAGGTATGTTGCTTTTGTCTGCGGTTCGTTTCTTTACCACTGAGGGTCATACTGATGGGTAACAGAATGGTGGCATCACCCCTGAAATTTGCTATCCCTGTCCTACAGTTTATTGGGCATCCCTATCCTAAGGGTGTCCGGAAGAGGCCCAGCGCTGCTCTGGCCGAGGCTACATGTGTCCCTCTGGCAGGGAGCCTGGTGAGTGCCTACATCACAAGTGACCACTCCCAGCTCCTCAACATATGCCTTGTGTCTGGGGTCACCCTACGTCGCTGCAAACAAACTGGAGCAAATTCAGAGAATATTTACCAAGATGGTAAGCGGTATGCAAACCATGCTCTATGATGAACTTTAAAAAGATCTGGGAATGTTTAGCTTGCAAAAAAGAAAGCTGAGAGGAGACTTAATAGCTATCTACAAATATCTGAAGGGATCAGTCCTACTCTCATTTGCACAAAAAAGGACTAGAAGTAATAGGATGAAACTGAAAGGGATGGGGCACAGATTAGATATTAGAAAAAAACGTTCTTATGTTGAGGGTGATCAATGAGTGGAATAGGTTGCCACAGGAAGTGGTGAGTTCTCCTTCAATGGGAGTGTTCAAACAGAGGCTGGACAGACATCTGTCTGGGATTATTTAGTGAATTCTGCATTGAGCAGGGGGTTGAACCAGATGACCCCTCGAACTCTACATTTCTATGATTCTAGGTAACTGCACTGTAATCACTATTGCTGTGTAAAATTGGTATCTGACTATTATATGGTAACCGCATCATTTAGAGATACACTAGAGCTGAGCTGCTGTATCTATGCCTGCCGTGTTACAGAAGTTTCCTAACAGCTATGCTATCTATTTAGCTATTTTTTGACGGGGGCAGGGGGAGGAGAGGTGAAGCATGTGTGTCAGAGTTTGTGCCCTTAATCTCTTAAAACTCGAATAATGTCCCTCACTGCTAGTGCTGCACCAGTGGGCCACTTAGAAGACCGCAGCGATACATTTCAGGCAGACCACCTCTGGCAGCTATAAAGAGCAGTAGGAAGGGAGGCCCAAGCTGAACTTCTTGCACCTGGGCCCGTGGGCCTTTAGCTACGCCCCTGTTCCCAGCACTGTAAATATTTCAATTGACTCCATAGTTCTTATGTGTTTAAGGCAAAGAAAGAAACACAGAAACATTAGCAGCAGCAGATAGAGGCTTTTTGTGGATGTAAGTATTAATAGCTTCTTAGTTTGGGTTAATGAGCTGCAGCTTTATAAAATAGACACCTAATTACCAGTAATTGTAAAGGTAATATTTATATAATTGCATATATGAAATAAAAATATAAAGATTTTGTTAAAAATTACGTTTTAATGACTCTCTCAGCATGTGGGAAACTTCCATAAAGCCGAATAAACGCGTTTATAACCCCTTATTGCCCAGGATGGAATGTTTTAATAACGAGACAGCGCTAAGTGACAATACATCATACTGTCTGGTACAAAACAATCTTTTATGAGTGTTTTGTACTTTTATTTGTGCAATTTACATAAAGGGCTTCATGTACGCAAACTAAAGCAGACTAAAACAGGAGATGCTATTTATAACGTCCGATCAGATCAGTTCTTTTATTATGGAGGCTGCGCCAAAAAAAACATGAGATGGATTTTGATTGGCTGCTTGGGACAAATTTTCAAATTTTTGTTTGCATTGTTGTTATACATGTTATACATGGCATTCTCTGGTATTCCTTGATGAATGTGGGGTTCCTATAATAAACTGAACCTGCCACCTATGTAATCTATAGAGGCATAACTACAGGAGGTGCAGAGATTAGAGCTGTCAGTTTCAAAGGAGTCAAGTTTGCAGGTTATGTCATGTGGGCAGTCTCAGATTTGCTGATTGGCTAAGAAGGCTCATACAGAAGGAGAGGATCTGCTAACTTGGGTGTTTATGCATCAAGTTTGGTACTTTAGGAGGTTATTAAGAGAGCACAATGGACAAAATTATATTCCAGAGCTCCATATGTACACTCTTTGTCAAACAAAGTCAGGCACCTAGAAAGGAGTTGTCGGAATCAAATGAAACTTTCTCTGTGTGATTGTAACATTGATATAAGTAAGTGATTACAATATCAGAGCAAAAATATAATTTATTCCGGAAAACTGATCCATTAAAGGGAGGCTCTAGTACCCTGTTGTACCACCTCTAGCTTGGATGCAAGATGTGATACGGGCGGGCATGGAGGCTCTAGTACCCTGTTGTACCACCTCTAGCTTGGATGCAAGATGTGATACGGGCGGGCATGGAGGCTCTAGTACCCTGTTGGGCTGCCTCTAGCTGGGATGCAAGATGTGATACAGGCAGTCATGGAGGCTCTAGTACCCTGTTGTACCACCTCTAGCTTAGATGCAAGATGTGATACGGGCGGGCATGGAGGCTCTAGTACCCTGTTGTACCACCTCTAGCTTGGATGCAAGATGTGATACGGGCGGGCATGGAGGCTCTAGTACCCTGTTGGGCTGCCTCTAGCTGGGATGCAAGATGTGATACAGGCAGTCATGGAGGCTCTAGTACCCTGTTGTACCACCTCTAACTTAGATGCAAGATGTGATACGGGCAGGCATGGAGGCTCTAGTACCCTGTTGGGCCGCCTTCAGCTTGGATGGAAAATGTGATACGGGTGGGCATGAAGGCTCTAGTAGCCTGTTGTACCACCTCTAGCTTGGGTGCAAGATGTGATACGGGCGGACATGGAGGCTCTAGTACCCTGTTGCACCGCCTCTAGCTTGGATACAAGATGTGATATGGGCGGGCATGGAGGCATACCTGTTCAGTATGGCATCCTGTAGCATATTGGTCCACATTTGCTGTAAGTGAGCCTCTAGATTGTGCAAACTCATAGGCTGTTGAAGTTGGTGTTGCAGATGGTGAAATACATGTTCTATTGGTGGTTACCAGACAGACATGGACGTGTGACAATGTTGTGGAGACATTCCTGTGAAACCCTTGTGTGTGCGGCCGAGCATTATCCTGCTGGAAAATGCCTCTTGGAAGACGCCATGAGAGGAACCGATGTGGCTGCAGGATGTCCTGAACATATCACTGAGCTGTCATTGTCCCTCGTAACACAACTAGGGGTGACCGACACTCATACGTGATGGCCCCCCTGACCGTCACACTGTGGGGGCAATGTGTTACTCAAGAGCAAAGGTAGGATTTAGGCGCTTCACCACTAGGTCTGCAAACATGAACACATACGTCGTCAGTGCCCAAACTAAATGTTACAGCTGTGCTGGTATCGTCCCCTTGCGATCAGGCCGGGACAGGTTTTAGCTGTATCTTTTCCTTTCCTGGTTCTGAGGGGGTGTGGTATCAAGTGAGTGATGTCAGCTCTCACCTGGTTATAGTTGTCCTGCCCTTTATAGTTTGACTTTGGCTTGACTGCAGCACTGGTCAATTCAGTATCCTCCTGGGATTGCTGAGGTGCACAGCCTGTTTCTGGAGCTCCTATTCTTTTCTGTGGACTGCTGTTAAACTAAGTACCACTGTTGTTATTCCTTGCTACTGTCCCTATTACGTTCAGTGTTCCCTGGTAGGGACTTCTTAATGGCTGAGGTTCGTGTGGGGGTCCGCTCTTTATCAGAGTGATCGGCCTGCAGATTAGGTAGTGGCCCCACCTGGGTACGAGGTTTTTAGGGATAGAGTTTCCCTTTTGGTTTTGTTTTCTACTGTGTTGGCACCCTGCGGCTCTTATATTGGTGCGTTATTTAGTTCTATGTCTGCTATGTACGGTTCTACTTTGGTTTTGTTAAGTTAGTTGCGCACGGTTGTGCTTCTTTGTGCTTGTTTGCGCTGCAAGTCCTGTTTGGATGTCCCACTAAACCTGGATATATTGCTGAAGACAACCCAGTTCCATTCTGTAGCAGTCCAGTTTAGTAATTCATGACCCCATTGCAAACAGAGGTGACGGTTGGTTGGTGTCAAAGTAGTAGACATAGAGGGTGCTCCAGATCAGCAGCCACTGCAACATCAAGATGGTTTGGCATACTCTGAGACAGTGTAGCATTAATGAAATCATGCCAGTCATGGCTGGTATCTTGAGGGGTCATATGGGGTGGTGCAGCATTAACCCTTTCCAATCAACTGTCTGACCTCTGAAGACATTATGATTTAAGGCTGTATAGCTCCGATGTTGGAAGACATCCGTCGGGGTTCTCTTACTGTATATTGCCAGCCTCTCTGCTGTCGGAGCCTATCCAACGTGTCACCTCATGCAGTAATGGCTTTAGCCAGCATATAGCGCCGTTGTATAACGGCAGAAAAAGAGTAAGCCCTCTAGGAAAACCAGGATACAAATTAGATTGGAAACGGTTAAAGCAGTGCCACATGTTGATCAAAATTGAAGACAAACTCTATTAGCTATACATTGGTATTGATTGATGGAAACAGCAGACTGGACTTACTGGCTTGACACTTGTGCGGCGCTTACTCTGGTTGGTTCATTCGTCATTCATTCCCTCAGCAACCTCTATTCAACGGGCATCCAATACTTCCAGGGGACACGGGCATCACTCGGGTAAAAGTCAGCACTCTTAAAGACAACGCCACAAAACTGGCTTTGCCTCCTGTTGCTCATTGCTACTAATCTGCTCTGCTCAACACTTTCCACAGGATCTCACAGGCTCAGCTCCTTCTGCGGCACCACAAACACTGCACAACTGTGCTTGCTTCTGAACTACGTCATTACATGCTCTGCATGAGAACCTGACTCATTTTACCCGACTCCATGACCAGTTCAGCTGCCACATGCAGCCCGCCATGGGCACTGCCATACTCAGTTACTAAGCTACTTGTATGTTAATCCCCTGATGAGCCCTCATTGACTAGATGGGTGAAACTTGTAGGTATGAGCATTGGACCCAGGGGTTATCATAGAGTCTCCATAATAGGGATATTACTTCAGGTTCACCCTTGTCAGGGCAGGTAACCCACTTTCCTCCATCTTTAGGGTGTCACAGCACATACAGTATGAAGTAGTAGGATAAATGTTTTATATAGGTGCCCATTACTCCAGTCAGGTGCTGCCTGATGACATTATAACAAGGTACTAAGACTGTCTTTTATTGACTTGCTTATTATTTGTTGTGCTGCTATAACAAAATTGGATGAGAGAACAGTGAGCAAACATTAATACTGCAGTAGAATTACTGTTGGATAGTATGCAGGTTAATTTTACCAGCCCACAGCAATTCTATAAGTATATTTTATCTTATGTTTAATTTATTTTTTGAACATATTCGGATTCTTTCATTTAATGCATACCTAGTAAATGTTGCACTTTACT
This sequence comes from Eleutherodactylus coqui, assembly GCF_035609145.1. Taxonomy (NCBI): domain Eukaryota; kingdom Metazoa; phylum Chordata; class Amphibia; order Anura; family Eleutherodactylidae; genus Eleutherodactylus; species Eleutherodactylus coqui. The sequence goes on from NC_089838.1 coordinate 264,067,026, forward strand.
TTGATAACTCATCACCCTCCCCTGTTTGGCGATTTATGATTAAGCATACACTTATGGAAGTCCTTTTCCTGTTCTGTCCATATTGTATATGCAAACCACATCTCTCATACACAGTCATGTCTACTCACAGCGCTGTTCACACGCCATCACAAATGTGCAATATTTCTTTTATTAAAGTGACAGTAATCTCAAGCAACATCTTAAATTTCTAAACAATTTTTAATAATTTTGAGCGGATCAACACTTTTCATCTGTCTGACCTGCCTGTACAGGTCCTTCCTTTACACCCACATCCAAGATGCAATCAATGAAGAAGCAAGCATTTTCTCGTTTGCTGGCTGATCGCTGCCACCTTCACACAGAGTGATGAAGAGAGTTTGTTCCTGACCCCCTTTGTTAAAGGCCCTTTTCTCCTGAGCACTGCAAGATAAGCCATTTAATCTAATTAGTAATATACAATACTCTGCAAAAGTTTTAGGCCGCATGCACACGGCCGGGTCAGATTCTACATGCGGGATCCTGCAGCAGAATCAGATCCTGTGCCGGTCAGTGACCCCAGTGTACCTGTCCGGATTGTCTTCCTCTGCTGTGGATGTACCAGGCTAGTGCGCCGGCGCACATGCGCAGTGCAGAAAATGCCACGCCATCGCACCAGCGATATTAATTTCGAAATCGCCATGGGACGGACAGCTTCTATTTACTGCACTGGAAGCCGTCCGTGCAAATCCCGCACCGAAAAAGAGAGCATGCTGCGATTCTCCCTCTATGAGCGGAAATCGCAAGTGATTTCCGCTCGTCTCCGTGGATGAATCATTTTAAATTGCATGCTATGGATAGACGTTGCTGCGGATTCCGCAGAAAAAAATCAGCCTGTGGGCATTGGGCCTTAGGCAGCTGTACAAAAAATGCTTCAAAGTAAGAATGCTTTCAAAAATATTAATATATTTTTGTCAAGTATTGATGCTGTTTTGAAGATAAAGGGTGGTCACTAGAGATGAGCTCGCTCGTTTAAGGCTTATGCTCGAGCGAGTATCTGTCTTTTCTTATCGGTAATCGTAACTGATTACTCGTCCGAGCACCATGCAGGGGGGTGTCGGGGGGGGTGTCGGGGAGAGTGAGAGAGATCTCTCTCCCCCCCCCGCTTGGTGCTCCATGTAGTAATCAGTTACTCGAAAAGACCGATCAGCCTTAAACGAGCGTGCTCGCTCATCTCTAGTGGTCACACCAAATATTGATTTAATTCGGATTTCTGTTTTGTTCATCACTTTGCATTTTGGTATTTGACAAAAAAAAAACTTCTATTCTTGTAAGCATTCTTACTTTGCAGTATTTTTTCCACACCTGCCTAAAACTTTTGCACAGTACTGTATGTATAGACTTACTCATTGTTTAATGGAGAGCAGTTAAAATTGTGGGCATAAACTTTAGCAGAACTTTTTTTCGAGTCATCCGTTAGCTTCTTTTTTTAACATTGAGAGGTTCTGGTTACATGTTGTAAAAATACAAATGCTTCTTAAGACAAAACATCATTCTGTAATTTTATCTATTTCTAAACACGGCTTCAGCATAACCAGCAAGGATATTTATACACCCAGATCTATTTTACAATAGATGTCATCTTGGATGCAACCTTGCTTCAGGGACAGCTTCAGCTCTGGCATACATAGCTTTATCTTGTTATGTTACTCATCAAGGCCTTCATGTGGAGCAGGCACAGTTATTTTCGTTTTCACTGTTTGCAGATACAAGTTATGCATTGGCATAGAGATAGCTATACAATTAAAGGGGTTGTCTCGCGAAATCAAGTGGGGTTAAGCACTTCTGTATGGCCATATTAATGCACTTTGTAATATACATCGTGCATTAAATATGAGCCATACAGAAGTTATTCCACTTACCTGCTCCGTTGCTAGCGTCCTCGTCTCCATGGTTCCGTCTAAATTCGCCGGCAGCTTGCTTTTTTAGACGCGCTTGCGCAGTCCGTTCTTCTCCTTTCAGCACGAGCCGCTTCAGTGTGCTCCCCGCTACAGCTCTTCTGCGCATGCGCAGATGAGCTGTCACTGCTCGGGAGCGCGCTGGAGCGGCCATTCTGTACCATCCTCTGTTAGAGGAAGGTGCAGAGCCGCCCAGCTGTCCTGAGAAGCCGCCCAGCTGTCCCGCCGTCCAGCTGTCCCGCCGTCCTGGTAAGTGATGGGCCGGGGGGGCTGTCGCTGTGATGGGGGGGCTGCCGCTGTGATGGGGGGGCTGCCGCTGCGATGGGGGGCTGTCGCTGCGATGGGGGGGCTGTCGCTGCGATGGGGGGGCTGTCGCTGCGATGGGGGGGCTGTCGCTGCGATGGGGGGGCCGTCGCTGCGATGGGGGGGCTGTCGCTGCGATGGGGGGGCTGCCGCTGTGATGGGGGGGCTGCCGCTGTGCCAGGGGGGGGGGCTGCGCCGGTTACCTGCTGCCTGGCGGTGGGTGACTGGTCGGCCGTGTTCACTCCAGGGGTCCGGTCGGCGGCTGCGGGGCGTCTGGTTGTCAGGGAGACACAGCTGGTAGCATCTCGGGAGCGCGCACGTCGGGCTACAGCAAGCGACTGGAAAAGAGCCGGCGGCCATCTTGGGAAAATTTTTATAAGTTGCTGAAACGCTGGAACGATAAGTACAAACCAGCTAGAAAAGTCATTTACAGGGGGGCTTAGTAATGTATGCTTAATTAGGGGGACTGGGCAATAAAAAAAAATCCACTCCTGCCTCGAGACATCTCCTTTAAGTTATAGATTTGGTATCCTATAAGATTACATTTCCTTATATATTATATAACATTAGAAAGTTCCATTGACATTTGCGTTAAAAAAACGCAAATGTGTGGGAGCCCTTATCACGTATTCCTGTACAGAATTCACCCCATCATTGAGAAGAGGTGGATTCTGCAGCAGAAATGGTGATAAAATTAACAGGTTTAATGCGGATTATTTCCACAGCTTGTGAGCGAGATTTTCTAAATCTCATCCACTTTGCTGCTACTGTAAATGCCACAGAATTTCCATGTGGAGGGTTCGCACGGAAATCCCCCCCCAATCTGGATCCCCCCTTAACCTTTTCCAATCCAATTTGTATCCTGGTTTTCCTAGGGGGCTTTCTCTTTTTCTGCCATTATACAACAGCGCTATATGCTGGCTAAAGCCAGTACTAAAAAAGGTGTGGGAATCCGGACACATGGATAAAATTTTCCTTTGCTTTATTTCCATATCAGGCTTGCATAGTCAGGTACATGGTTTCACAGGTACATGGTTTTACAAGTACTGCATGAGGTGACACGTTAGATAGGGTCCAACAGCAGAGAGGCTGGCAATATACAGTAAGAGAACCCCGATGGACGTCTTCCAACATCGGAGCTGTACAGCCTTAAATCATAATGTCTTTACAGGTCAGACAGTGAATTGGAAAGGGTTAAAGCGACCCTTTGGTTCCTGGATAACATTTGAAATTAGAAGCCAAACCAGAAAAATGACAGCACCAGGTGATATAACTCCCACCTCTAATCCCCAGACACATTTTTAGCCCTGGGACTGGAGGGTTACTTTAAGTGTAACATACATTTCAAAGCTGTAATATATGGTTGTGGGTCAGGAAAGGTATCACTTCTCCTTAGGGAGAGCACCTGGAAGGTGTGAGGAGAGTTATAAGGCCATGTAATGCTCCTCTGGGAAATATGCAAATTGGAAGATTCAACAATGCCTCTACAGCGCCATCTATTGGAAGGCAGTATTCCTGAGCCAAAGCCAGAGTCTTTTCCAAGAAGAAAAGATAACCATGCACAAAAACAACCACTACCCTTCCTGACCCACATTCACAGGCCTCTCACTAACCAAGTCAAAAACCTACTGCACACTGATGAGGGGAAAAACCCGCAAAACTGTCTACTTGTACATGGTTATCTTCTCTGTCTGGAGAAGACTCTGGCTTTGGCTCAAATTTCCAGTCATTGTTACCAGGCTCGTTAAAGGGTCTGACATTGACTTGCAGGAATGCTGCCTTCCAATAGGTGGCGCTGTAGAGGCATTGTTCAGTCTTCCCATTCACAAAGCTGTAATATATGTATGAAGTTGGGAAACTTTGCTCTTTTGGACCATGAAAAACAGTTTTTCTTCTATTTAGTATCACATGATGCAATAACACTTGATTCTTGGGTTGGTTTGTATTAGGAGACCATTCAGCACCATTGATCTAAACAACTGTCTCAAGTACACTAGTGACCAGTAATAGGCACACACTTATGTTGCCTGAACACCTGCAAGCTTTGATCAGGTCTTTTGATGTAGTTTTTGATGCAAAAAAGAGGAGTGGACAAAAGGAGACCTGATGAAAACCTATACATGTATGCAGGTGCTCCGCCACTCCATTCACTTTAGTGCCAGAGGTAACCGAGTTCAAGTGCTTCTGCAATCTCTGGCGCTGTGATTGAAGTGAATAGAGCAGCAGCATTCCTGAGCGACCTTCGCTCCATTCACTCAGGGACCATCTGGACCCTTGTTCTTGGGTTTGGTGGGGGTCCCAGTGTTCAGACCACCACAGATTTTAAAGTTATCCCCTATCTTGCGAATAGGGTATAACTCTAGAACTTGGCACAATCGCTTTAACCCCTGCTTTATAGCAAATTGCAGGAGTATTAGGCATTAACCCATTACTGATTACTGATTGTCTACCATGGGCACCAATGCTCTTGGAAACCCTCTCTTAGAAATTCTATGGTTGCCCTGAGCAAAAATAATATGTCACACAAACGCACTATGAAACAGAGGGCATGTGAAGAATTTTCTTACTACTTAAGGCACGGCAGCAGTTGCTTGGGTCTAAATAAGAATTTGTGTCATGGCGATGCTCTCCGGTGAAATAAAGAGGTTAAAAGTACCTGCAGAATGAATCAATAAAACCTTTATTGCTCTGCCTCTCCGCTTCTGAATCTGACCGGGCGCTGAGTTATTCCATGCGTACACTGTGCTTACAACAGAAAGGCCAACCGGGTGCAGAGTCGTAATGTGGAGGAGAGTGTTTGCCAATGTTATTTGTGAAGAGTGTGTGCAGGCAATGCTCTCAGCCTCAGATTACACAAACAGCTCCTTAGGTATCCCATTGAACCTCAGGAATCTCCAGATGGCACAGTACAGCATCAGGTCAATGAACTATGAGCAACACACTATTCCGTTTACTAAAATTAAAGCAATTTCTGGAAAACCAGAGAGAAATGTCTCTTTTTATAACTCAGATGCTATGTGCAAGCTGTTCTTTCTCCCTGGGGAAGGAGCGGAGTTGTAGAAAGCAAGTTTTATTAAGAATACATCTATTTGTAGGTTCAGCACATATACAGTTCTTATGATTTTTTTTCTGTTGTTAGTCACTTTGTTTCTTTCAGTTGCCGCTGTTTTTGGGATTTCCAGCTGTCAGTTAAAGGGGTTCTGTCATTTAAAAGAAAAAAAAAAAATCAATACTTACCTATTCCTCCCCAGGCAGTCTACTTACTGTGACTTCTCCTCACTGATCTTCTCCTGGCTCTTGCAGACCCCTGGGTCACCTCACCTCCAGCCGGACGATTCTTTGTCTTCCGGTGATGAAGCATCCATTGGCTGCAGTCTTCTTCCTGCAGGGCAATGTACACTACATCACTAAGTGATGTAGCATTCACTGCCTAGCAAGAATCTCCGTATGCAATGTCGGGCTAATGCCGAGACTGCGCATGTAAGCAGCCTCGTTGCGAGAGTTCCTATGCTAACGCCGTGAGACAGAGCACATGCACAGTCCCGGCAATAGCCCGGCATAGTGTCTGGTGCTTCCTGCTGGACACTGACCTGCCGGAAGAAGAAAGCCGCAGCATAACAGGAAGAAGAGGATCCGGCTGGCTTGCGGTGAGGTGACCCAGGGGACTGCAGGAGCCAGGAGAAGATCAGTGAGTAGAAGATGCGTTAAGTAGACTGCTTGGGGATAATTAGGTAAATATATAATTTTTTTTTTATGACAAAAGCCCTTTAAGGACAAAGTGGATGTACATTTGGGGGTAATTTTTGGACTGCTTTGAAAATGCCATTGCTTCTCCTCTTACCATTGGGTTTGTATAAACACTGGCAGACACCACCAAGTACCATCTATTTTTTCATAGTTATATATGTTGCCATAGCTTTGCCTTAAAAAAGCTCAAAGGTACTTAGATACACTCCTAGGTGAGCTAAGAGTATTATACAGGGCTTTTATGGTTGTTATTCACCAGCTTTAGGGGTACTGGTGAAGTTCGGCTTTGGTTCAAAGTAATTCAGACAGAACCAAACGTTTTGCCAAAATTTGGCTAACTAATTGAGCTTTTTGAATTTCAATAAAAGGGAGCATGAGCTCTGCCTTTTCTGCATTGTGTGGTCAGTAGGTTGTGGTTTCGATAGTTTGACTCAAGCTCATCCTCCAGTGGACTCTGACACGATGATGATTCCCACAGGTCCAGAAGAGAGGCAGCCCTATTTGAAGGTAATTTGATGTACAATCAATTGGTCTGGAAACTATTTGTTTTGGTCTTATTTGCAAATAACCAAAGGCTTTCTCCATGATTAGAAAAGTAGGGCTACTTTCTTCCAAAGAACAGAACGTCTTCATGGGTTCTGTTTGGTATTGTTGGTCCCCTTTATTAAAGTGAATAGGGTTTAGCTGCAATTCCACTTGTGGACAGATGGGGCGTTGTATTTGGAAGAAAGCAGACATGTTTTTCTAATCCTGCACAGACCCTTTAAAGGGTTGTCCGGACATTGAGCAAAAAAGAAACTAATAATGTGATAGAATAAAAAATAACAACTGTACTCAGTGGTGATACAAATAAGTACAACACATGACCGCTAAGGCCAGTAATTGGTCATGGTAGTCATGTTATCAGAGCCTGTGGACAGGGACCAGCCCATAACCTATAGAGCACTGACCCTGAATCAGCAAAGGATTTTAGAGGTAAGCAATGCTGGATGACCCCTTCAATTATATGTGAATGCAACGCAAGGTTCTAATTGAACAAGAATTAGTGCAAAATAAGTAAAGCAATGTATTACAAAAGAGATCTTTACAAATAATATTGTAAGATGTTGCTCAAATATGGACATAGTCTGTTTACATCTGTTTGCGTTGATCGTTTGAATGAGCGAATGACATCAGAGATCTCACCTGCCGCCCGTTTATACAGCCAGATACATTGTTGGCTCGTTCAAATGAGAAACCTTTCAGCAGTTTATATTCGCTATATAGGTGGATGAAAACGAATGAAAGATCGGTGCTTAAACTGAATGATTAGTGAAGGAGCTAACAATGATTTTTATGCCTGGATACAATTAATGATGAACGAAAAGCAAGCGATTTATTGTTCGGCGCCCATTAGCTGTGTTTACAATCAACAATTATCATTCATTTTCGCTCGTTTAAATAATTTTCTTGAACGCTAATTGTTCTGTGTAAAAGGGCCTATATCCTTTAATACAGGTCTTGATCAAATGATATACTTATGAGATATATGTTGTAGCAACAGTCAATTAATACTTAAAAGGGTTTTCCAGAACTTCACTGTTGATGAGTTATCCTCTGGATAGGTCATCAATAGTTGAATGCATGGGGGTCCATCACTCAGGACTCCCAGCAATCAGCCGATGTCAGACCAACTGTCAATCTTCTGTGAGATGTGGCATTTGGATAAGTAGGGGTTTAGTAGCGTGGCTGCTAAACTCCCTCCCTCTATTCTCCTCTCCCCCTACCCCCCATGCAGGCTCACCTGTTGTTCCTCCCCGTTCGTTCTGTGCATTGGGAGTGGGCAGGGCTGGGGCAGAGCTAAGCACTGGTCCATCCTGCCTCCTCCTATTGATGGCTATGGACAAGGGGTGGGATGTGGGCGGAGCTAAGCTCCTGCCCCTTGTTCATAGCCATCAATGGGAGGAGGTGGAGTGGACCGTTGCTTAGCTCCGCCTCCACCCCACCACCTCCAATTGCACAGAATGAGCTGGGGGAGGAACGACAGGTGAGCCTGTGATGGGGAGAGAGGGGAAATGGGTGATGGCCTGGTGAGCTCGGCACATTTGCGCCAGCCTCATTAGGCAATATGAACTGGCGCAGATTTCACACTCCCAACGTAGCGTATATCGGCTGGCTGCGAAAACGGCCGGACGATATGCGCTCGTGTGAAAGAAGCTTAAGTTTGACAAGCGACCTCTTCTAGAGTTAATCACCACTGTTTCAAGTGTTCTCTGTTTGGGGACAATTGCTCTCACTAATGTTTAATAAGCCCTGGAAGCTTAGAAGTAGATTTCTAACCTCTTCTAGAGCGATACTGTATTTTAACAACTTTTTTCTTGTCTCTTCTAAATCTCAAAACTCGTTTTCAAGTACCCTATTAGAGCATTTATGAACTAATAAAGGGGAGTCCCTCATTCAAGATCTTTATCTGTTTAGGGATTTAACGGAGGAACATATATACAAATACACTCACCGCAACGGAGCGTATTTGTACATGAACAAGGTTTGTTTGAAGGGTCACACCCGTCCCCATGTTTTTAACATGCCATAGGCTTCTATGGCAGCTTTCTGCATAACAAGTCCTATCTTTTCGCATGTGCAGGAATTGCACATGAGAAACACACTCATGAGAATGAACCCATTGAAGTCAATGGGTTTGCTTCATCACATTTTGCGGGTGTGAGTTTCACGTACGCAAAAATGTGCACTAACACGTTCATCTGTTTAAGCCCTTAAATATAGCTTAGATGATGGAAATCTTTCTATATGTTACAGGAGAAAAGAAGGAAAAGGGGGGCATTATGAAAATCTTTATATATGTGACAGGAGGAAAGAAGAGAGAGGAGGGACTTGATGGAAACCTTTATATATGTTACAGGAGGGGAGAAGCAAAAGGGAGGACATGATGGAGACCTTTATATATGTTACAGGAGGGGAGAAGCAAAAGGGAGGACATGATGGAAACCTGTATATATGTTACAGGAGGAGAGAAGAGATAGGGAGGACATGATGGAAACCTTTATATATGTTGCAGGAAGAGAGAAAGGAGAGGAGGGACATCATGCAAACCTTTATATATGTTACACAAGGAGAGAAAGGAGAGGAGGCACATGATGGAAACCTTTATATATGTTACTGGAGGAGAAAAGGGAGAGGAGGACATGATGGAAACCTTTATATATGTTACTGGAGGAGAAAAGGTAGAGGAGGACATGATGGAAACCTTTATATATGTTACAGGAGGAAAGAGAGAGGGCCTGATCGAAACCTTTATATATGTTACAGGAGGAAAGAAGGGAGAGGGGGGACATGATGGAAAACTTTATATATATTAAAGGAAGAGAGACGGGAGAGGGTGGGCATGATGGAAACTGTTATATATGTTACAGAAGGAAAGAAGGTTACAGGGGGAGAGGAGGACATGATGGAAACCTTTATATATGTTACAGGAGGAGAGAAGGGAAAGGGGGACATGATGGAAACCTTTATATATGTTACAGGAGGAAAGAGAGGGGGCATGATGGAAACCTTTATATATGTTACAGGAAGAAGGAAGGGAGAGGGGGGACATGATGGAAACCATTATATATGTTACAGGAGGAAAGAAATGAGACATGAGGGAAACGTTTATATATGTTACAGGAGGGGAGAAGGGAGTGGGAAGACATGATGAAAACCTTTTATTATGTTACAGGAGGAAAAAAGGGAGAGAGGGGACTGGATGGAAGCCTTTACATATATTACAAGAGGAAAGAAGGTAGACACAATGGATACACTTATATATGCTACAGGAGCAGAGAAGAGAGGGGGACATAACTAGAGGTATAAACAGTAGAAAGAGGTAGATTGTGATCCCACTGTACACAGCTCTGGTGAGACAACAGTGTTCATTTCTGGAGACGTCATCTACAGAAAGATATTGATAAAATAGAACAAGTCCAAAGATAGGCTATAAAAATGTTGGAAGTTCTCAAGAACAAAATTTAGCAGAAAAGTCTTAGTAAACTTAATTTATATAGGCTGGAGAAGAGAAGAGAAACGGGGAATATGATTGACACCATCATATATATTTAACAGAAGGAGACAAGGGAGAGACAGAACATGATAAAAACCTTTATATATGTTACAGGAGGAAAGAAGGGAAAAGGAGGGATATGATGGAAACCTTTATATATGTTACAAGAGAAGAGAAAATGAAAAAAAGGTTTGGTACCGTGTTAGCCAGTGGAACAAAGTATGATTATTCTCAGTGAGAGAAACTAAGTAATCTTGTAGCTATGATACCTTTTAATGGCTAACAAAAATACATGATGTTGCAGTGAGCTTTTGAATCCTCTATTTATACTTCCTCAGGCTAAAATGGAACTGGTTTGGATGGGGCACATATAAAATACACAAATGCAAAGAGAACACCCCTCTTGATTGAAATACAAATGTTCACACAGAAATTTGAGACTGTTTTGCACTTAAAACAACAGACAAATTGAGCTGAGACATAAATCCTAAATCAGTTCACTGAGCTCAAGACAGTTTTATGATGTGACTTCTCTCTCCTTCAACCTGCACATGGAAGGAGATGCAGCACCACCTATTAGATGGCAACATTGTTACAAGTAAAGTTCTGAATTTTTATGAAGCTTTAAAGAAAGAAAAAACAAAAATGATTGGGAAAAGGACATCCCTCTTGACTTCCTTCAGACCTTTCATATTTTCCACTTATGCAAGAATTCCGGGCTGAGGTTCATTCCATTCTTGAGGGTATCAAACATGGGCATAAATTTGTACTCCCAAATTCTTCTATGAGAAGGGAGATGAGGGACATGATGGAAGCCTTTATACATGTTGCAGGGGGAAAGAAGGGAGAGAGGGGACATGATAGAAACCTTTACTGATATAAAAAGGTATAGATAAGGTTCAGGAGGGAAGTGTTTTTATAAGGAAGCTAAACACTAGAACAAGGGGGCACAACCTGAGATTCATTGAGAGAAAATCAGAAACAACTTCAGGAAATATTATTTTACTTTAAGAGTAGTAGATGCTTGGAACAAACGTCCAGCAAATGTGGTTTGCAAAATCAACAATAAATGAATGAAAGCATGTCCGGGGTAAGCATAGATCTATCATTAGAGAGAAATAAAAACTAAATAATATAAGGGTTAGACTAGACAAACCAGGGGGTCTTTTACTGTCGTCAATTTGATATGCTTCTTTAAAATTATCTGATTATTTTCTCATATGGTAAACACCACAGAAAACATGGAAACAATGTCAGGTTGTGCCTTATGGTTTATCTAGGCTTTCAAAAATCATTTTTGATATAAATAAAAAATACAACTTGTTCCACAAATATATATATATAATCACTGAGCTATTAGTACTCATTAAAGACATTTCGAAATATTTTATTTTGTAGTTCAAATCGCAGACCAAGATTTTATCTGCAGAGCCCTTTGCTGTGGATAAGTTATTATTTAAAGGGGTTGTCCCGCGGCAGCAAGTGGGTCTATACACTTCTGTATGGCCATATTAATGCACTTTGTAATGTACATTGTGCATTAATTATGAGCCATACAGAAGTTATCAAAAGTTTTATACTTACCTGCTCCGTTGCTGGCGTCCTCCTCTCCATGGTGCCGACTAATTTTCGGCCTCTGATGGCCAAATTAGCCGCGCTTGCGCAGTCCGGGTCTTCTGCTTTCTTCTATGGAGCCTCTCGTGCAGGATGCCGGCTCCGTGTAGCTCCGCCCCGTCACGTGCCGATTCCAGCCAATCAGGAGGCTGGAATCGGCAATGGACCGCACAGAAGAGCTGCGGTCCACGGAGGAAGAGGATCCCGGCGGCCATCTTCACCGGTAAGTATAGAAGTCACCGGAGCGCGGGGCTTAAGGTAAGCGCTCCGGTAAGCTTTCTTTACGTCCCTGCATCGGGGTTGTCTCGCGCCGAACGGGGGGGGGGGTTGAAAAAAAAAAAACCCGTTTCGGCGCGGGACAACCCCTTTAACTTAATTTACGAGCATTTAGAAGGGAGTTCCACAAAAAGGCAAAGAAGGAATCATCTAAAACACATTATTTCCATGGACTTCCATATCCAAATGTCTTCCCAATTTTCTGACCCACAGCCTCTGGGCTCTAGCTAATGGTATTTTAACCAAGAATGCTGTCCATAATGAAGGAATCACAGATTTTCAGAATTCATTTTTGGAACAAATTTTTTTTGTTCCTTACAAAATTCATCATTTAGGGAAAAATCTGCTTCATATACGATTGTTCTTCCCCTTCCCCCTCCCCTTCCTTCCCCTCCCCCCTTCCCCTCCTCTTCCCCTTGCTGTTGGGGTCTCCCAGGGCTCTGTCCTCAGCCCCCTTCTTTTCTCTATCTACACAGCCCCTATTGGACAAACCATCAGGAGATTTGGCCTCCAATATCACTTGTATGCTGACGACACCCAGCTATACACCTCTTCCCGTGACATCTCTGCACCTTTACTCCAAAATATCACTAACTGTCTGTCTGCTGTCTCTAACACTATGTCCTCTCTCTACCTAAAACTAAACCTCTCTAAAACTGACTTACTGGTATTTCCACCCTCCACTAACCGACCTCATCCTGACATCTCCATCTCAGTGTGTGGCGCCACCATAACTCCCAGACAACATCCCCGCTGCCTTGGGGTCATATTTGATTCTGATCTCTCTTTTACCCCCTACATCCAATCTCTTGCCCGAACCTGTCGGCTGCACCTCAAGAACATCGCAAGAATCCGCTTTTTTCTCACTGTAGACACGTTAAAAACGCTTACTGTTGCCCTCATCCACTCCCGGCTTGATTATTGGAACTCGTTGCTGATCGGCCTCCCCTGCACCAGACTCTACCCTCTCCAATCCATCCTGAATGCGGCAGCCAGGCTCATCTTCCTGTCCAGGCGCTACTCGGACGCCTCTGCCCTGTGCCGGTCACTGCACTGGCTGCCCGTTAAATACAGAATTCATTTTAAACTCGCTACCTTCATCCACAAAGCCCTCCACAGTGCAGCGCCCCCCTATATCGCCTCCCTCATCTCAATCCATCAACCAGCCCGGGCTCTCCGCTCTGCTAACGAAACCAGACTGAGCGCCTCTCATTCCCGCCTCCAAGACTTCTCCAGAGCAGCACCTATCCTCTGGCTACCAAAGGCTACCCGAGCAATCCAGGACTCGCAGAACTTCAGGCGTGCTCTAAAAACGCACCTCTTTAGGGAGGCATACCGCATTCCCTAAATAAAGCCCTCTGTACTCCGCCTGATAACATGCTTCTTGACCTGCTGACTGCAATCCCTGCCAGCCATCATAAACCGCTCCTGCAGTCATACTGTTTCTGCCGTCACACGGCTAAATGTCTGACCATTGTCTATGTGTATAGCATCCTTCACTCTCCACCTCGCCATACCGCGCACATCTCCAGCCCTTTACCTTCTGTATCTCCCCACTATTCGTAGTATGTAAGCTCGTTGGAGCAGGACCCTCACCCCTATTGTTTCCATCAATTGTTTACTATGTAACCGTGGTTCTGTAATGTTTGTATTTTGTCTTTCTGTATTCCCCCCATCTATGTAAGCGCTGCGGAATATGTTGGCGCTATACAAATAAAGTTTATTATTATTATCATTCTTACCAACCCAGCCACTGTCAGCCTGGACTTATCAAGAGTATCCTACAGTGCCAAATGTTTCTCTATTATTTGTATCTCCATTTTCCTGTCAGAAGACCTTTTACCGGTTTTATAACTTTTTTAAATTACCGTTTTTAAGAAGATAAAACATACTTTTTATTTTGATCATGACTCTTTTTTGGATGAGTCTATTATATCTTTACTGCCCTTATTAATCTGAATTTTCTTTCTTCAATAGGAAATTACGTTCTGCCACCTCCTGCTCTAAATCATGTTCTAGCCTTATGATAATTGCAAGGATTCACTTGACTAGTCCACTTGGATTCTGGTATAGTATATGTATATGATCCTTTAGTAGCTTCAGGTAGTTGAAAAGATGATTTAATTTAAGTAAAATATTAAAATCCTTTTAAATTTGAACTATAAAATGCCTGTTATTTGGTTTTCTTCTGTTGCTATGTAGAAGTGTCTACTTGGCATATAAGAAAAAACAACGTGTAAGCAAAAAAGCCTTCTGCGCTCATAAAAGGGATAGGTTACAAGTAGAGATGAGCGAACACCAAATGCTCGGGTGCTCGTTACTCGGCACGAAATTATCGCGATGCTCGAGGGTTCGTTTCGAACAACGAACCCCATTGAAGTCAATGGGCGACCAGAGCATTTTTGTATTTCTCCGATGCTCGCTAAGGTTTTCATGTGTGAAAATCTGGGCAATTCAAGAAAGTGATGGGAACGACACAGCAACGGATAGGGCAGGCGAGGGGCTACATGTTGGGCTGCATCTCAAGTTCACAGGTCCCACTATTAAGCCACAATAGCGGCAAGAGTGGGCCCCCCCCCCCCCGCACTGTCAGCGTAAAGATCGTTCTCCTCTGGCACAGCTGTAACAGCTGTAGCAGAGAAGAACGATGTTAGCCCATTGAATTCAATGGAACCAGCAATACAGCAGGTTCCACTGAATGCAATGGTCTGCCGGCGATCGCAGGATGAATGGTCGGGAAGGGGTTAAATATATAACCCCTTCCCTGCAATTCATCCAGAAATGTGATACACTAAAAATATATACCGGCGTATAAGGCGACGGGGCGTATAAGACGACCCCCCAACTGTCACCTTATACGCCGGCAATACAGTGGAGCAAAGAATAAAAAGCATTACTTACTTCTTCAGACGATCTGCGCCGCTCCTGCAGACTGTCACTCCTTCCTGGTCCACGGACTAAAGCTTTCTCTATGAAAGGCTTGAAATCCCCGCCTCCAGAAACACAGCCAATCACAGCAATTCAATGACATCACTGTCATTGGCTGTGATTGGCTGAAGGCACGTGTGTTTCTGGAGGCGGGGATTTAAAGCCTTTCGTAGAGAAAGCAATGCTCTGCCGGGAACCAGGAGGGAGCGACAGCCTGCAGGAGCACCGCAGAACACCAGGAGGGAGTGACAGTCTACAGGAGCGGCGCAGATCGTCTGAAGAAGTGAGTAATGCTTTTTATTCTTTGCTCCACTGTATTGCCGGCGTATAAGGTGACAGTTGGGGGGTCGTCTTATACGCCGGTATATATTTTTAGTGTATCACATTTCTGGATGAATTGCAGGGAAGGGGTTATATATTTAACCCCTTCCCGACCATTCATCCTGCGATCGCCGGCAGCCCATTGCATTCAGTGGAACCTGCTGTATTGCTGGTTCCATTGAATTCAATGGGCTAACATCGTTCTTCTCTGCTACAGCTGTTACAGCTGTGGCAGAAAAGAAGGATTTGTCTTCAATATGTTCTCAATGGGGTCGGCGCTGCTGCCGCCGGCCCCACTGAGCGCATATAGAGACGATTTATGGCCTTTAGAAGGACCGTTGGGGTTCTTGAAGCCTACAATACACCTAACACTCTCCCTATAGCAGCTCCAACACGATACCACTTTCCCTGAACTAATGTCAGAATACATCCGTAGCGAGCCGCGGGAAGGGCAGATTTCAATACTCGGGTGACACCTGATCTCGCCAGCCACTCACTGCAGGGGGGTGGTATAGGGCTTGAACGTCACAGGGGGAAGTTGTAATGCCTTCCCTGTCTTTCAATTGGCCAGAAAAGCGCGCTAACGTCTCAGACAGGAAAGTGAAAGTAACCCGAACACCGCGTGGTGCTCGTTAAGAGTAACGAGCATCCCGAACACCCTAATATTCGCACGAATATCAAGCTCGGACGAGTACGTTCGCTCATCTCTAGTTACAAGGTTGTAATTCCACTTACTTTGAAGGAGGTGGGTAGGTTATCAAAACATACCCCCTCCTTAAGATGACGTCCAGCAGATCAAAATAAATATTTATTGGACACAAACATGAGGTACAGAGAAAATAAGGCAACACATTTCAGCGTTCAGATGCCACCTTCCTCAAGCCTGGATATAGTGATTGTAATGAGCACTGGTGTAACTATAAAGGATGCAGGGAATGCGGTTGCACCCGGGCCCAGGAGCCTTAGGGGGCCCATAAGGCCTCTCTTCTCCATATAGGGGGCCCAGTACTATGAATAAAGCATTATAGTTGAGGGTCTTGTTACAGGTTTTGCATTGGGGCCTCTGCTACTAATGAGCAATATTTATATGGAGTATACAGATACTCTGAACTCACTTACACTGTGACATGCGAGGGCTTCTGGGGATGGGTGATCCTCCCACGTTTTAGTGGAATGCAAACTTGTGTTCCAGTAATCATGGAGTGGAGATGCAAAGAAGGGGCTTGTGCCGCCACGTCCGATAGCACCTCATTGAATATGTCATCATGGCAGCGTACTGCCGCATGTAAGGGTAACGCAATTGAATGCATCATGTCAGCGGTGTACGCGGCCCATCCTGCGGGGCGCATGCCTAAACAAACTTTATAGATAGTTAAAATTCAGAACAAAAAACATTGGTACATATTAGAGAATCAAAAAAAAGGTCAAGTACATGTTAAAAAGGAAGTGGGGTAAACATGCATACACCATATACTTATAAAATATATTCGTATGATATAATGAATTGTAATGGTATGAAAGAGATGTGAAAGTAAGGGGAAAATACATAAGATAAAAAGGAAAATTTTCCATAATATTATGATATTAAAAATGAATAAAGATTATATGTATATATAAACAAATTTATCTTAAAATTTTGGAATATTTAGAATCCTAAAATATTACTCTTAGGGTGGATTCAGCCGAGCCGATATACGGTGTCCTCATCTGCAGGGGGGGAGGATGGAAGAGCCAGGAGCAGGAACTGAGCTCCTGCCCCCTCTCTGCCTCCTCTTCACCCCCTCTCCACCCCTCTGCACTATTTGCAATGAAAAGAGGTGGGGCGGGGCTAAGTTCCGTGAATTAGCCCCGCCCCTGTCCTGCCTCTCCCCATTGCAAATAGTGCAGAGGGGCGGAGAGGAGGCAGAGAGGGGGCGGGAGCTCAGAGCACTGCTCCTGGCTCTTCCAGGCTCCACCCCTGCAGAGAAAGACGACGTATATCGGCTGGGCGTGAAAACTGAGCCGATATACGTTTGTCTGAATCCAGCCTTATAATGATGAATTGTTTATAATCAGAAATTACATATAAATGTTACATTTGGAAAAAAAAGAATAAACAAGGGAAAAAAATGTACGTCTGTGGGAGTCTATTTCATAATTTTTCTAGGACCTCATTGAGAGAAATGTCCTGATTTGATGGCTTCTAGAGGGGTAACCATAAGCTTGGATGGATCTTTGTCATGACAATTTTAAAAATGTCTGGACAGACTATGCTTTAGGTATCTATTTGAAATATTCGAGCAGTGCTTGCTGATCCCTGTTCTTAAGGCATTAGTCATCCTACATATATGTCTTAAACCACAATGGCACTCAATCAAATAGACACATATGATGTACCACAATTTAAAAATTGTTTCAACGTAATAGGGCTTAATCTGTATTTAAACTTCCTTCTTTTCTTGCATGTTACACAACATTTACTTTTCGTAGGCCCCATCTGAAGGAACCACTAAGGGGTTTCATTAACATATTGTTTGTAATAGGATTCTGTGAGTTGTGTGGGTAAGAAGGTGCAATAATATTTTAAGTTTTATTCCTTCTAAAAAAAACCTTGGGTTTTTCCTGGAATCTCTTTCGTTAACTATTGGTCCCCTTTAAGGATATCCCAATGTCTTATTAAAATTTTTCTTAAAGGAGCATGTTGCAAATTTTAGCGTCTTATGAAAAGGGCCTTTCGATTGAAACCCTCTTCTTTTGGGACTGTTTCTCTCTTTTATCCTCTTAAATTGGCCATAGGGTGTATTTATGTTCCAAGCTTTAGAATGACAGCTAGAGAACTCCAGGTAGCTGTTAGAGTCTGGCACCCTAAAGTGCGTCTTGGTGTGTATATCACTGTCTTGGATAAACTCTAAGTCTAAAATTATAGCCTCAATGGAGTCAGAAAAACACGTAAATTCAAGGTCCCAATCGTTATCATTAAGGTTTTTTTATAAAAACATCTAGGTTGCTAAAGTTCACGTTCCAAATTATTAAAATGTCTTAGATATACCTTTTATAGAACATGACACTGGTGTCTAAAATCCTATTCTCAAATTCTCCCATGAACAGGTTGGCATAGCTGGGTGCAAATTTGGTGCCCATAGCTGTACAACGAGTCTAGAGATAAAATTGGCTTTTACAAACCAAATAATTATTACATAGTATAAATTGTATGGAATCTAAAATAAAAGACTTTGGGGAATGCGGCATTAACGGATCTTTCTTAAGGAATTCTTCAACTGCTTCTATACCCTTGGAGAGGGGGATATTTGAATACAAAGAATTTACATCCAGTGTGCACCAGATATAGGTATCCTGCCATTCCACTTCTGTTATTAGGGCAAGAAGGTGCCTCGTATCTTTAAGGTATGTAGGTAAATTTATAATGTACCTTTACAAATGTCTGTTTATGTACTCAGAAATTGCACATGTAACGGAACCCACCCCTGAATTACGAAATGCCATGGGGTGTTAAGGATGTCTATTAAGGATGAGCACGCATACTCGCTAAGGGCAATTGCTCGAGCGAGCATTGCCCTTAGCGAGAACCTGCACGCTCGAGAGACAAGGTTCGGGTGCCGGCGGTGGGCAGGGAGCTGCAGGGGAGAACAGGGAGGAACGGAGGGGAGATCTCTCTCTCCTTCTCTTTCCCCCGCTTCCCCCTGCTGACTGCCGCAACTTGCCGCTCCCCCGCACCTGCACCCGAACCTTGTCTCTTGAGCAGGCAGGTACTCGCTAAAGGCAATGCTCGCTCGAGCATGTCTATGTATTTCATCTCTAATGTCTATGTATTTCGGGCAAAAAATAGAAATATGGCACTTCCAGATATGTCTCTTGGAAAATCTTTTTCTTTTTGACAGACACTTGCATCACTGGAAACCCTAGCATGTCCCAGTGTGAGTTCAGAGTATCTGTTGTCGACATCTTTTGCCCATGGCAACCACAGACTTTGGCCTCCTGCCCCTTTAACCATAGACTGCAGCAGCAACTGCAATTTTGGCCTCCTGGCCCTATAAAATTTAGCCTGCTGGCTGTTTAGCTGCACACACAGGACTTTACTTTCAAATGGACATCACTGGTGTAAAAACTCACTGCTCGCATCCAAACACCATATGTGGCAAGTTGGGGTTACTTGCCCAGGATCTCCTGCTTATTTTCCCCTGCCCAGGGGTGGCAGCACTGCAATAATGTCCAGAAACAGGGCAAAGTCCAAATGCTGATTCCTCCAGCGTTTATTTCAGCATAGGTTTTCAGCTTACAAACAGTCCAGCATATCATATGCAACATGCAACTGCACACTGTTGTCCACCACAGTGCTCACAGCAACGCACACTGCTTCTTCCAGCGGACCTTCCAGGAAGGTGACTTCGCCCCGACAGGCGATGAGCGAGGGGCCGACTACCCCCTGTCCGCTCCGTGCTTCCAGCTACAAACCAGCAGCAGGTCTACATAGACCTCAGGCCCCACAGGCCTCCATGGACCTAAGCTCCACAGACTTCAAGGACCCTGAGTTTGTGAGGGAGGGGAAATTTAAACTGTGTAGCCACACACTTGCAGGTGCAGGTTCACTAAATCGAACACAATGACTGTACTCAGAGGCCCTCTACAGGCCACTATTGCTACTGCACTGTCACACTGTATACTCCATATAAATATCGCTCGTTACAATCACTATACTCAGGCTTGAGAAAGGTGTCATCCGAACACTGAAACGCGTTGTCTTATTTCTCTGTACCTCATGTTTGTGTCCAATAAACATTTATTTGGATCTGGTTCTCCAATTTTGATCTGCTGGACGTCATCTTAAGGAAGGGGTATATTTTGATAACATATCTACCTCCTTCAAAGTAAGTGGAATTACATTCTGGTAACCTATCCCTCTTATTAGCGCAGAAGGCTTTTTTGCTTACACATTGTTTTCCTCTATACCAAACCCCAACCGGACCTTTGGACCTTTCTGCACCTCTCCAGACTGCTTCCTGGATGCCCCATCTGGCATAAGAGGCCTCATACAACATGTTTACAAGGACTGCGGGTGTGATGGCTGGCCCCAATCCCCTGGCTCCAACTGTTTACACTGGGTAAGTCCAATTCTTCCCACTGTATTGCCCATTATTTAATCTATATTCCTTAGGCGCTGTCCTGTTCATTTATCTACATGGCATATAGTCATCCAAAAACAACTGTTCAGAATTGTTATCTAGCCTAAGTCTGTTTTTTTAAAGTGTAAAAACAAAAAAAGGGATTAACTTGATATTTCTTGGAAAAAAACAAGAATGTAGCCCAGTGAGAGGAAGAACTAACTTTGGCACCAAGGACAAGTTGAACTGTAGGTGGCTGCTTAGGGCATTATTAAGGTGCAGGAGGCACAAGTTATACATTAAAAAAAACAAGGTCTGTGTGAACAATTATTAAACAGCGTGTACAAGCTGCTGATAATGCCATATGCACCGCGGTCTGATGAGTGCAATGAACCCCACATGATGTTTAACTTCAGAAAGGCAAATGCATTTTGAAAACTCCACTTTTGGCACTAAGATAGTTTTCTCAGAGTTGTTGCACAAAACATTTTCTCAGATTACTAACTTTGTGCAACTATAAGAGGGGTGAGTGGTGCCTCACTCCCCCTCTTCCTGATGGGACTAAGCCACTCTGACATGCATCCCAAAAGCTTTAAGCCCAGCCCCCTGTCCAAAACTCATCAGGGAGAGGAGCGCTGAGGGAATTGAAAGGCCCTTCGACCGGCCAGTGTCACAGCCAGGGAAGGGAGAGTGTAAAAGTGAGATCTAGCTTAGGCACCTATGGTTGAGTCCACAATATTATATCCTGGCACTGAGCTCCTAAATTACAGTAAGCCAAGTAGACAAGAGTGATAGTTTGTACCTACAGTGCGTTAGACCGCGAGGTTGGTGTTATGCTGCAGACCTTTGAAAGTATAGTATAAAGTACAGCAATACTTAATTATGATGGTGAAGTATGAGTGAAGACAAAGTGCCTTGCTGCTTTGATATAGCGTACTGATTCATAGTGTGTGCATGTATGTGTGTGTGTATATATATATGAAATTTCCAGTTAATATTCTGTAATATTTAAGTTTGATATATCCTATTTACCTTTTTTATCCTATGGAGTGAAGCAAGTGTTAATAAAGATATTCGGTTCCTAAATAAATTCTGCCTCTGTCTTCGTCTGCTAGCTGCTGCGCCATGACATACCTGCAATTTGGACGCTTACCTGCGACCTATTTTACAACCACTATTAACAGAGAATATTACAAGCATTGAAGAGCCTTGCACACCATTCTCAAGAATCTTACCAGGAGGTGTTATAAATAGTCCCTCCCCCCAAGGTGGTGTAACCTGATATACAGTACAAACTACGTAAATAAGTAAACTTTAGCCTGACAGTTATAGCAGAAAAAATACACTTTATGGTACAGGCAATGTGCTTCATGTGTTTTTAAATGTAACTAAAATACTATTATATAAAGCCCACTGTAACAGAATTACACCATCAGACACACAAATCTATTTTTCCATTCCATCTGAAAATAGGTATGGATACCAAAATGTAAACTCTGATTCCAAGGACTTTACAATATTCCATTTTGTTTATCCTTCAAGAAATCACCATAGAAAGGGTTGTACAGCAAGTGAAAAAACATAGCTGCCATCTGTGCAGTTACCAGTTGTAGGATTACCAGAAACCCATCCAGTTACCAGTTGTACGGTTACCAGAAACCCATCCAGTTACCAGTTGTACGGTTACCAGAAACACATTCAGTTACCGGTTGTGGGGTGTCCTACGCAGCCTGATACTGTCGGGTCAGTGTTGACATCCAGTTGTACTTTATTCATAAGTTTCTAAGAGGACTAACAAAACACAATGCATAATCATTACAAAAAAATTTAACTGATATTAAATGACCCTAACTTTGGTTCTTTCCCATATCGATCCCTGATGCTGACCCTAATGCCAAACATCCTTAATGTTATCTCTAATGAAACACTATCTGAAAATGTGACCCTGACAAAACAGTGATAGCGCACTAACACCCAGAGACAAGAAAAGTAAATTTGAGCAAAGCTGAGCTATGAAGAAATACAAGACAGATACAAACTGCGAAAAGGAAACAGGAGCATAACTACAGGAACAAAGCTACAATGACCAGAACCAAGCTAGACTAGGAGCAGGATACTAGAAGCAAACAAGGAATGCTATTTTTAAACACACATGCAGTAGTTACTGCTATAACCAGCAGCACACTGCAGAAGCCGGATTTGTAAAAAAAAAGGCTAACCAATCAGGAATCTCTACAAATAAGTCTGGTCTGGTGCAGTGTGGTCAGCTGACCATACTAATAGATTAGCTGTGACACAGTTGCAAAGCAAGAGTCCTAACAAGCTAGTAGAAACAACACATCATTCCTGAAAATTGTAAAAAGCAATGTGTGATGCCTAATGCTGGGCCTAGGGATTTCACAAGATTCTGAATTCTGTCCATAGATATCAATAATTCTTGGCAGATACTCTAGTTTTGGCATCACATGTGAACAATTCAACAGGTAAGAGTGTCAGCAAACCTGGCCAGGGGCTATTTGCCATGTAAAAGAAGGATCAGCAGATATTGATTTTTTTCTAATGTCTTCTATGCTTTCTCCTAAATAATGAAAGAGGTGCTTCGCAGCCGCTCACCGTCCCTGTCCCAAATACATAACATACATATTGTGCCTAGGAGTTCTTGATGCCTAGAAAATTCAAGTATTCTCTGCGTATTGTGCACGCAAATACGTGCACAAATACGTCTCTGTGAAGCCGGCCTAAGGGCTTCAATTAACGTATTTGCGCACATTTTTGCGTGCATAAAACTAACACCCGCAAAACATGATGAAGTGAACCCATTGAGTTTGTTCTCATAAGTGTGTTTGCTCGATCTTTCTGCGTGTTACGCAGACAGCTGTAGAAGTCTATGGCAGGTTAAAAAAATCCAAGTGAAGGGTGTGACCCTGCGGACAAAACAGGAAAAAGATGGCTGACCCTTATTAGGCTTTTTTAATTGCCATTCTATTCCATGGAAAGGGAGTATCATGCAGGCATGTGCACTAGCATTGCGATCGCTGAAATTACAGTACTATGCACTAAGCCTGATTATTGCCCTCTCCAAACCTTGTTCATGTAAATATGCTCTGTTGTGGCAAGCGTATTTGCGCATACATTCATCTGTCAAAGCCCTGACATTGGGTATTGTTTCCACCGAACGTCATGTGAAATGTCCTGGCATGTAGGTTTCATTGGGACATGAGAACAGCTTGCCTTTACATAGAAAAAATACTGCATCTGCACTCCCTATCACCGGCTCCATTATGTTCACAAAAGTTTATTTTCCTCCTTGGATTTTCAAATAAGCTAAGGAAAAAAGACCTTCACAATCTTCTATGTAGTACAAGACTGGTTTTCTTCCAGTCTAGACTGATAAAGCATTCCCTGCAGATCTCTAGTAGATTGACTATAGAGCTTGGTTAACCATTCATTCCTGTTCCACTGGTGTTGTCATTCTTTAGATGTTTTACCAGTTAGTCCTGAAACAGACACAAAGAGAGGAAATAACTGGGTTCTACAGTGTCTGTGCATAATCCAATGGATTTTGTGATAGAAAAAAAGCTAAAAATAACAGAAACAGCTCTCTGGACTATTCCATAAAAGTTGTTAATGGGCATCTCCACCCAAAATGAAAAAAGTGACTTTGGGTGTAACTAGATGAATATAATAAAATAACCAAATATTACTCACTTTCTGTAGTCCAGTCCTCTGTTTTTGAGGATCCCTTATCCCGGGAAAAGCAACGGAGACATGTTTCAGGTGGTATTTTTATTTTATAACTTACCATGAGTAGCCACTTTATTAGAGATATATGCCCTTTCACGATTGGAGCTTCCATTTATGCTGAGAGGAGACCTGGAGTGCAGAATAAGGGCTTTTTCAGACGGGCGTGACTACACTTGCCGCTACGGAGCGGAGTTGCGCCTAAACAAGGTAAAAATCTTTTTTTTTACCTTTCAAACTCCACACTATTCTGTGCAAGTTTGAAAGAAAAAGTGGGAAGATACGTCCTGCAATATCTTTCTCACATGTAGGACTAACGACATGAGAAAAAGATAGGGCAAGTCATATCTTTTCTCACCTGTACTATTAATGGGCGAGAATACTGCTAGTGAGAACGCAACCAGTGAAATCAATGGTTTTGTTTCGTCCGTTATGCGGTTGTGATTATTACGGCTGCATAACTGGACGGAATCACGCCCATCTGTTTAAGTCCTTAAATTGAGCAAGTTTTCCATGGATCAGTTGCAGTAGAAAGGGAAAATCAAGTGATCTGAGTGACTTCAAATAAGGCCTGGTCATCAGTGCCCCCCCCCCCCCCCTGCCGACAGCACTACAGACGCGGTGCCTTGGCCGCCTCCAATCCCTGCGATCATCTATAATGTTGTGCAATCTCCCCTGCTGATCCTCTGCTCTCCGGTGTCACTCTCTGCCCCCTGTGCCGCAGGAGCCTCCGCTCTTGGGCCGCTGCTGTGCCTTCTGCTACTTCGGTGCTGTCGGTCCACTGCTCTCAACGTGGCCAGCTCCCAGCCAATCAGGAAATGGGGGCGTCACCTGGCTGTCTAGCAGCCTAACAGTGGTGTACACCCACCATTTCAGGTGGCGTCAAGGTACAACAGTACCAGGTGGTCCAACACACTACTAGATGGGAGTCTAAAATAAATGGTCTATTCAGTGTATATCTGACGGCTCGCCATGCAGACCATCCTCAGTACAGAAGAAAACAAAAGACAGCAGGTATGCGTAGATACTGCTGCTCTCAGGGCCGGATTCCGCATGTGGAATCCGGCCCTGCCGTGTGCAGCCAGCCTAAATGTGAATGGTGATAATGATTATACATTGTTCATATGCAACAGGGAATATCATAGATCATATGCACCAAATAATTGTAAGGAAAAACAAATTTATTTTCTAATATGTATTGTAATATACTGGCCCCATTCACACATCAGTATTCTGATCAGTATTTGTACGCCAAAACCAGGACTGGGTGCAAAATACAGAAAATATGCAAACCTTTCCATTGTACTTTTTCTCCATAGGCTTCATTCTTACTGTATATATTGTTTGCAGTCACCATGATGGGACCAGCTTTCTACTAGTTAAAGAATAAAGCTTGGTACATGCTATACACAATTGTAACTGACAACCATTGGAAACAAAATAATGGGTTAAAATTGAAAGAATTGCATCCTCTGGTGTGATCGGCAGAGCGGCTGTCCGCACTACACATGTGCCACTTGGTCTTACTGATGGCCTCTCTACACACAGCAATGCCCTGCATAGGAGGATGTCATAGATGTGTGGCAAGGTAACTTTATTGCAATGGTTAGTGTTTAAAGCTATCCAGAGCGATAATATCCTAACTTCAAGTTAGCTTGTTTATGCCAAACCTATCTTCTAAATAAATTGCTTTTATCGCCTCCTGTATCTACTAACCATTCCTGCTCTATGATGTCCTTATCATTTACTACCACAGTCGTCCCTAGGGCCACTGACATTATTTGTATGCATCCATCCAATAGTTGTCCAACATTGACTTTGGGTATTGTGGCCTTCCAATAGGAGGCACTGCGAACAGGGGCGTAACTATAGAGGATGCAGGGGATGCGGTTGCACCCGGGCCCAGGAGCCTTAGGGGGCCCATAAGGCCTCTCTTCTCCATATAGGTAACCCAGTACTATGAGTAAAGCATTATAGTTGGGGGCCCAGTTACAGGTTTTGCATCGGGGCCCGGGAGCTTCACGTTACGCCTCTGACTGCGAAGGTATTGTTCCATCTCCCTTATGTCCATCCACTCAGTCATATGTTAGCATTCCAGCACTTCAGTGAAGTCTATAAAGTATGGAGACTCCATAGCAAACATAAAAAATGTGCTCCTTTCAGGTTCTTCTTGACACCACCACCCATTCCAATGTCATGACTCAAGTATATTTTCTGGCTACACGTCAGTATTATAAAACAATTTTTTCTTTTAGTTTTGCTAAAAATGATCAGGTAGCTAAATTTTAGACAATAAAAATGAAATTAAAGATCTTCTCAGTATATGCCTCCGAAAGACAAATGAAGTGTAAAGAGTGCTCGGTTCATGTCAGGTTCTGCATGTATGTTTGGATTACGCACTGGGTATCCAAGTGTATACGCCAAACTCTATAGTCTATAATAGACCAGATGCATCCCAGCTATATAAAAGCCTCCCATAGAATAAAAGCATATTTCAAAGCATAAGGTTTTTGTACAATGAGAGGAAATGGCAGATATATGCTACTTTATGGCACACAACACCAAGAAAGCAATATACACAGAACAATAGGTAAAAAAACATCATCTTTATTCATTACACCAATTATAAAAACAATCAAAATAGAAGTGACCTATCCATGATATCACAAACATCCTTGCGCGCAAGTTTGAAAGCAGGAAGATAGGTACTACTATGCACATAGTATTAACACATGAGAATCCCAATAGTGAAAACGAAACCACTGGAATCAATGGTTTTGTTTCGTTCCGTTATGCAATCGTTATTTTCATGGCCGGTATAACGGGACTAAAACAAACCCATGCGTTTAAGCTCTAAAGCGGAATTCCAGTTATGGCATGTTTTTCACGTTTTTACCTGTCCACCTCTCCCCCCCGCTCCACCCTGCTCCCCGCCGCAACTCACCTGTCACCGGCACCGGCCTCCGAATCTTTAGAGACGAGCGGGGAGATACTTGGCTAGGGCACTACTCGCTCAAGTAATGTGCCTTAGCGAGTATACTCACTCATCTCTATGCACGACCCTTCTTTTTCCCTACATCAGCCATTGTAGGAGAGTGACTACACCCACATCCATATTCGATGGTTGGCCAGTCCTATCAAAGCCGATGCAGTCACCAAACATGTTTGGCCAACTTTTGAAAAGTCAGAATAGAGTTACCAGCATCTTGATTTAAAAAAGAAATGCAATTCAAGGACTTGTATGCAGTCATCTTTCCTTATTTAAGGTGGAAAAGTGTTTATCAGCTAGAGACTAAAGCCCAAAAAAGGAGATGTGCCTCAGAAGGGGAGGCTATGCAGTCTGGCACTAAAAGTGTTGTCATCATTCTGGCAATGATGAAATTCTCTGAGAGCAGCCAGGTTTAATTAATTTATTTAGAGGGCTGTGCCACTGCCACTGTCTCTGACATGGTATCTGTGTTGACTTTCCAAGTCTGTGGCGATGGTTAAGGGTTGTTGGGTACAGAAGATGGTTGGGTGCATACATTCACGGTTCTTATCTGTGCCCTGTGTAGCTACAATGACTCACTTCTTAGTCACCACGCTCCTCACAATGCAGACATAATGAGCGGGCAAGGCAGGAGTCTGAGTCACTTCACTACAGTAGGAATTGCCGCTGAGACTAGGCTACTACCGTGTCTCCTGTTTTACACCTCCAGGGAAATGTACAGGACTTGCAAAAACATTTTTCATTATTTCCATGGAGAGGCAGACAAGCAAACAAAAGAAGCATACATTAGAATAGTGTTATTAACTGAGGCACCTGGACCAGCACCAACAACACAGAATAAACTGCAAATATTACAGCAGTCTGATCATTTCATACGACAGCAGGCCTGACCTGGCTACAGGGTCACAATCATCAGCACATGGGGATATATACTCACAGTCTCTATGGTGGCAAGTCTTAGTAGATCCCTTACCGCCACTCACTCTGCTCCCACGTTGAGGAGGTTTAAGGGCACTCTCGCAGCTCCATGCTTTTGACTGCACCCAATCTCTTTCAGAGACACGGCCAAGAGACTCCAGGGCTTTCCACAGCCCATACTCATGGGTTGTGGTCTTCACGGGCCACTTTCTACCACACTCCACACATTGGCTGTCTCCACCACAATCGCAACAACAATTACTATGCTTGCATGCCAAACCCTACCATTTATGCCACCTTCAGGCACTTCTCTGCGGTGCGAGTCATGCCCCACCATTTGCCAACAAACCCATATGCCTTGCCCAGCATGGTGACCAGTTATTCAAATCTTAAAGTGGCCACCGAACTGGGATCGAGACCCTACACACTGGGGCCATGACAGTGTCTGTACCATAAACCAGATGAAACAGTTGCACATGAAACATAAGTAACTATAACGTTTCTTCAGTAAACAGGGCTGATACTTTCATCCTCCCTACATAAACAATTTAACAGTGCCACCAAATGTATGACTAGTTACACTGTGCCTATGTTATATATGGCTAGGTCATTTGATGCAGGCTTCCAATGAAACAGCTGCCCATATGCAAGATAAAGAACACATTGGATAACATCAGCAAGGTGCCCTAGCTGCTGATTGGCTGCACACTGACCCGCAGCAGGCATTATAGGAAATTCAATTTTCCTGTGATTTTTGCCAAAAATAAGTTTGGAATAAACTGATTCAATTTTGTAAAAATAGGGATGATTTTATCGCCTGGACGATCAAGATGAGCAACACTACTTACAAACTATATACTCTGACACTGTTGGATCAGTGCAGACAGTGTCAAACTCCATAGAGGCCCACACTATTGACATGAAGAATGGTTACAACCAGGCTCGAACTGGCTCGCAGGGGTACAGGTGAATCCCTCAGTGGGCACATAGTCAGAAGTGGACCAAGAGCCCCCCACATGAGTGGCACATGGTGTGGTAAACTTGCTGAAGTACCTACAAATAGAGTAGGCACCATCTCTACCACTCTATACATCCATAAAATACACCAGCCAGCTTATATATTTCTAAAGATGCATAGGCAGGCTGAGATGACACCTAAGCATATTGGGAGGCTGGCAAGTATCCCACCTCCTCTTTCGATTGATGTTTATCGGGAACATGGTGGCTGGGAGTTTGTGAAGGGGAATCAGGCAGTATTTTCATGTAGCTGTACAGTGGGCCCCCAGAATTAATTTTACTGGTGGGTCCTAGGCAGAGCTGAGTTCAGAACAAGTGGAAGTCTTGTGTAGCAATGAATCAGACCAAGGGTCAGGCCAGAGCAAGCATGGTCAGTAAACATTTCAAGGTCAGGAGTGGAGTAGATTGGAAAAGCTGAGTAGAATAAACACAGATCAAAACTTGGAAAGCTGACAGAACAATACAAAAACTTTGCACACTAGAGAGATTAATTGTTCAAACACCCTCCCTACAGGAAGCAGTTACAGGTGGTCTGGGACAGATGATAGGAGCAGGGGACCAGGAGCCGCAACTCCCAGTGGAAGTAGTTAAGGTAAGTTGGCAGCCGCAGCCTTGACACATAACACTCACATTTCAATGATTTCCAATACATGTCAGCACATTACAAACTCTTCCCTTATTTCTTACAAAGGGTTTAATTTTATGGTTTTATACATTTTTTAAAGTTTTATAAATTTTAATTTTTTTAAATCAATTTCTTGGTAGTGCGTATAATCTCCTGATATCTCCTTTTCCTAGACTTGTTGTGGTGAAACTAAAGATCCCAATGACATCATGTCTTTTGATCTTCTTTGATAGTGAGCAATGTCGAGGAATGTAACAAGATGAAAATGTTTAACAAAAGAATGTGATTGTTATTTAACTTGTGTGAATAAGGACGCTTTGTCAGCATTGAAGACATAATCCAACTACTCATACTAACTGTGTCACAGTGTCGTTTGTCAGCTGTTTGTCTACACAAATACAATTGGAACACCATAGATGACATCATAACTTGTTTGAGTCACGATTACTAATTGTATGTCACAATTCCTACATGGGTTAAAAAAGGACACAGGTCCCACCGTTTGACCCATTATACATACTAGCCTTTTTAAAAATACTACGATTGTCACTGCCATTGTCACCTCTTGGGGTAGACCAATAACTGTAAAGAACTTTCCTATATAGAAGCGTAAATCGCATTTCCTTAACACCTAAAGGCCTTTTTAGACACAACGATTTTCACTCAAAAATCGCTCAAAGCCATTTTTTGAGCGATAGTCGTTGTGTCTAACTGCACTGATATCGTACAGTTTTCGTTAAGCCGACGCTGATCGTTCTCTTTCGGCATGCTAAAAGATCAGCAATCAGTTATCAGGAATTCACAGCGGAATACAGCTGATACTATTGTTTCAGCTGTATCCTGCTCCCTGAAGACAGGCTGGGTATGAAGAACAGAGCTTCCCAGCTGTGTTCTCTGTACCCCGCTGGGAGCGCTCGGCTGTATAACAGCCATGCGCTCCGAGCAGAGAACAACTCCGAGCGATCACCTCGCGCTGTAAAGTACACAGCGATTATCTCTCAAAAGATCGTTGTGTCTAAACTAGGCTGTCTAAATGAATGTCTCCTTTGCACAGTCATTGAGAAGAAAAAAACTCATGCCAGTTCTGTGTACTACCCACACATATAATTATATATGTAAATTAGACCATCTCTATTATGTCTCTTTGTAAATTGGATAAGCCAGTGTTTTCCAGGCTCATAATATGAAAGAGACCATCCCCCCCCCCCATGTAATAATTATAATTAATCTAGTTTATAATCTAGTTGCCCGCTCTGAGCCCTCTCCAGCTCTCCTCTATTCTTTTTAGAATGTGGAGCCCAAAACCAAATCTTATACCTGAGATGTGGTCTTAAGGTGCTTTTACATGGGGCAACTATTGCTTCTGTGCTTTCACGTAAGAGCAACAGTTGTTCAGTGAATGGAGACAGAGACCTGCCCCTGCTTGATTGCAAGAGCAGAGGCTTTAGGCCTCATGTCCACGGGGAAAATCAGGCCCGCCACGGATTCTTCATGCAGAATCCCGCAGCGGGTCCCTCCTTTCCCGTGGACATGAGGCCTAAAAAGAAGATTTACTTACCTGTTTGGACGCTGCGGATCTTCCCTCCGTTGCGGCCGGATCGTCTTCCATCGTCCTGGCGGACGTGCTCGGCACGCCGGCAGCGTGTCGCGCGCATGCGCCGTGCACTCTTTATTTTTCTTTGAACTCCTGCTCTCCTGTGTCGGAGAGCAGGAATTCAGCTGTGGGTGTGACGCGGATCCGGACGGCTTCCATAGGCTTCAATAAAAGCCTGCGGGAGCCGTCCCCACGGGAGACCCGCACTAAAATGGAGCATGCTGCGGGTGATTTCCCACACATGCAATCCGCGCCTCAAGGGAAAATGACATCCGCAGGTATTTAACTACCTGCGGATGTCCAATGCATCCCTATGGGGCGCGGATCACGTGTGCGGGACGCCCGCTGCGGATCTGTCCCCATGGATATGAGGCCTAAATCATGCACTGTATTTTTGCTACTGGCCAGGATTACAGCCATGGTCCTTAAGTGGTTAAAGTCATCAGTCTCATCAGTAAGGCTCTCCACAATGCTGCAACACCTTATATCTCCTCCCTCATCTCTGTTTACCGCCCTACCCATGCTCTCCGCTCTGTTAATGACCTTAGCCAAAATTCCTCTCTAATCCAGACCTCCCATTGCTGGCTCCCATATTTGTCCGGAGCCGCACCAGTTCTATGGAACGCGCTACCCTAGACAATCAGGCTAATTCCAAATGCCCACAGCTTTAAGCGTGCTCTAAAAACACATCTTTTTAGGGAGGCCTACCATATTCCCTAGCGGAAACTCTTCTCCATCTACCCTGCTTTTACACTCCCCCTTGGAAACCTGAGCCCCTTCTTCCCACTGCTTCCCCCACATACCCCACTGCACCTCTTGGTTGGTGATACACTCACACAGCTTTATGCATGTGTACTATACTTCATTATAGTCTGTAAGCTCTTTTGAACCTCTCCATCACCCTATTGTGGAAGATGTACATTGTTTTATTACTGTATGTTATGACCTATCTTATGTATGTTTTCCCCAATTTGTAAAACGCTGTGGAATATGTTGGCGCTATATAAATAAAGATTACTATTATAAATACGGCATACAAAATCCACCATATTTTCTGATCTATTGACTCCAATGTAATGATACATATATAGAAAATAAATAATACTTATATGCCACTTAGCTAACATTAAGCTCCATATCATCACTTTCAGGACTCCTTGCTCTGTTTTACGCTAAAGATAGCTGTTTATGACATTGGTTTTATGTTTGGGGTCTTTGTAATAAAAGTTTAGAGTCAAGCAGACGCCTTCTATTTTTGGAAAAACTTCTTACTTTGTAGCATTTGTTCCACACCTGCCTAAAACTTTTGCACAGTAGTGTATATAGTAAGGAACTTTTAAAATCTAACATCTTAAAAATAGTTTTTTATTACGATTTTGCTGTATTCACTCATATTTTAAAAGAAGGAAAACACAATGAAAAATAAGTAGACTGCAGTAAGTAGCATGAACGGTCAAGCCTTCATTTCAGAGTGTCTGCTTTATGTGACTATGTACAACTACAGCTGTTGTCATTGTAGAAGTCTGCATTTCCTGGGTATTAGAAATATGACCCAGCAGTGAATACAAAGCCAGAAATGGGCTTATAAAGTTTATTATAAAGATTTAGGAAGATTATAGAGTTCAAGAACATTAATGCCCAAATACCACAGGGAGACTATTCGAAATAGTGATACAGTTAGGGTTATGTATGAAACTTTTAATGTTACTATTTCTGAAATTATTTTCAAAGGGGTTCCCCAGGAAGAGATTAAATACTGCCTCTCTCCTAGAAACCGGGGAACGGTGGAAGCATACAGAGTCTAATCTTTTAGCATTGCTATCCTGGATTGTCTAGATCTCCGTTAGTACAATAGAGCTTGCATCTGTCATTAAAGTTTCCACCCTCTAATGGAGGGATCAGCAACCCAACAATTGCAGAAAGTGTAGATCGTGGGAGCAACTTTGGTCAGTACTGCAGAATAAAGTTGATTTTGCAGTACTGAATGAATGAGGGGGTGGACATTCCTGCTTTACTATCAGCTCATCGCGGTACCTCATGAACCTTGACATGCATAGCCTGGGGTGGATAGTGAGAGAGTAGCAAATACAGGGAAAGGGAAGATGGCGGACAGAAGCGGCAAACTGAGGAGAGCAGATAAGTAGCAGACATCACCCCTTATTTGGAGACTATTCATGGAGTTGGAGGAAGTGAAGGGGAGCTGCTTTGATAGGCTGCAGGTGCAGGAAGGATGTGTCCTGTCATAGAGGGTGAGCCCAGGAGTGCTTCCCTGCAACTGGTGGCTTCCAAGATGTTCCTGTACCTTGGCTTCCTCAGTTTAGGTATCTATAGACCTCCATTGATCATTTTGTCAAACTACAACTTCCAGCATGTTTTGACAGCTACAGTCCTTCAGAGCATGGTGGAAGTTGTAGTTTTCTCAAAATATTGTGAACACTTTGGAGGCACAATTTGAGGGTGTGGCTTAATATGATTTTTTTTACCTTTCTCCGTTAATCAAAGGCTGGGAATTAGGGTGCCAGTGTGCATCACCCAGTTATATAGAATTTACTGCACATTTCAGTAAATCATCTTTTGGTAACAAAATTGTATTAATTTTAATGAATAAAAAAAGTAATAACCTATTAATCATAACTTTCAACATTACATACATGTTTTAAGTCAGGGTGTAACAGAGTTGAGCAAAATGAGCAAAACATACATGCCCAGTATAAATTCTTTTATCTAAAGTAAAGTGAAGCAAGGTTCAAGATTCTGATCCTTCTATAACTTAACCCCTAATGAAGTGAAATAGAATCAGCCTGACTAATCCAGAAACAAAGTAACAACTGGGGGAAGGCAAAAACAGGGAGGAAAATACATAAGGAGAAGATCGGGGGGGGGGGATAATGGGGGTTAGGCTGTACTTGTTGCTTGTCATGTTGGTATACCTATGTTGGAAACACAAAAAAGTAGACCCTTCTGTTGACTTAAACAGATGTTGTGTGCCTTCATAATTTGTTGGGAGGGTAGAAAATTTTTAAGTTTTGCTGCTGGGAACTTTAGTACTAGGGTTCTAGCAGCACAGCTCACAGGTGTTGAATGATTGAGCTGGCTGGGTGTGGCGATCTCCTGCTAGCCAATCCTCTGGGTCTTTGCTCACATATAAACCCAGCTTCTGTCAGTCACTGTCTGGTGTTCAGGGTGAGCAGTTATGTTACTTTAGCTTGCTGTGTGATCTGTGTTCTGTTCTGTCCTGGTGCAGCTTGCTGTGTGATCTGTTTTCTGTTCTGTCCTGGTGCAGCTTGCTGTGTGATCTGTGTTCTGTTCTGTCCTGGTGCAGCTTGCTGTGTGATCTGTGTTCTGTTCTGTCCTGGTGCAGCTTGCTGTGTGATCTGTGTTCTGTTCTGTCCTGGTGCAGCTTGCTGTGTGATCTATGTTCTGTTCTGTCCTGGTGCAGCTTGCTGTGTGATCTGTGTTCCGTTCTGTCCTGGTGCAGCTTGCTGTGTGATCTCTGCTCTGTTTTGTTCTGGTGCAGCTTGCTGTGTGATCTGTGCCCTGTTCTGTGCTGGTGCAGCTTGCTGTGTGATCTGTGCCCTGTTCTGTCCTGGTGCAGCTTGCTGTGGGAACTGTGTCCGGTGCTGCTGGACTCCTGGTTAGTGTAGGGACTAGCAGTATGGCCAGGAGCCATGAAGTGGCCTGCTAGCTTCCACGTTTTGATCAAAATGTCAACTAATACCTGGTATTTATATTCAGCTTATCATCTGCTGTTAGTGTTTGCATTTTGGCTGCTGTACGGTGTGATTCCAGCTCTGTGTCAGCTCTCTCTGTCCAGTTGTCCCTGTCATGTGGCATGTGTATGTATCCTGTTCTGGTGCGTGGTTCCTAGGATCAGCTAGGGCCCAGATCCGAAGACCGCTAGGCCGCCCTTTATTGGGGCGGTGTCCCCGCTCAGGTAGGGCCATGTCATCCTCCCATTAGTACAGGGTGAGTTGTCCTGAAACCCGTGTGCGTGCATCTCTCTTGGTCACGATCTTGTGGGCCCCGTGCTTAGTGTTGCCCATGCGATTGTAACAAAGATATGCTTGAGGGTGAGTTAGATTCCCCTGGAAGGGTTGAAGATCTGGCTGTTGGATTCCGTAAACGCATGGTGAGTGAATATTGGTGCCAGGACAACCAAGTTGCCATTTCACAGTCCATAAGGATAGCTGCCAGTTTCTCTTTGACCATAATCCATGATAATTTTGTTTTTACAAAATCAATGCTAACTGATGTTTTCCTCCAGGATTGAGCGATTGCTATACACACAGCTAGGAAGCAATAAGATATCTATTTATGAGTGTATTTGGGGATATTGGAAATTTGTTTTCCCAAAAGTGCTTCCTGGGCTGATTTTTGTAACAATAGATTAGTAATAGAGAATATCAGATTATATATGCTCATGAATCAGTGTTTTGTTTCCTGGACTATTCAAACTCTGCACTAGTGCGCGCCAGTTTAAAAAAAAGCGGGAAGATAGGTCCTGCCCTAACTTACTTATGCGTAGTATTAACTACATGTGAAAAAGTTCTATCTGTTCTCGGACGTAGTTTTAGCCCAAGAATCCTGTTAGTGGAATGGAAACAAAACCATTAAATTCAATGCTTTCATTTCTTCCCGTTATGTGGCCCTAATTCTCACGGCCGCATAACGGGACAAAATCACACCTATCTGTTTAAGCCCTTAGGTTTATTTTCCATGAAGTGTCATAGGATAATTTCTTCTCTAATAATAATAAACAACTTTATTTGTTCGTTCCCACATATTACACAGCACGTAACATCACATGACATAGGGTTCGGTCCCCATCGGGGGTTACAGAATTGAAGTCACTTATCTGTATGTTTTTGCAGTGTGGTAGGAAACTCACACAGAGATGGAGAGAAAAATACAAACTCCATGCAGATGCTGTTCTTGGTGGGATATGAACACAGGACCTCAGCACTGCAAGGCAACAGTGCTAACCACTAAGCCACCATGGTGCCCATACAGTCATAATAAAGCAATTATTTACTCTTTAATAAAAGGGAATGCATCAGCTTCTATGAACTAACGAAACAAGAGTTATTGGCTCATAGGAGCTGAAGCTCAGAATCCAGGAATATGACTCCCATATTTACTTTCCTCGCCGTTTCCCTTCCACGCCTATGTAGCTTGCGGGATGCATGCAGTGACAGCTTTGCCAGAGGACAGCAGGGTAATGGCGAGGAAGTGTGTCACATCCCTGGATTCAGCGCATCCGTTCCTATAAATTTTAATTTATAGAGCTCATAGGAGCTGATAGATTCCCTTTAATAAAGCAAGTATTTACTCTTGCATGTTAATTAGTCTGCAATAGTTTTCAATATCAGCACTAAACACAAACTATCAGTAAGCTACCTGGAACTTGCAACTCATATATGTAAAAATAGTAATACTAACCATTTTTACATATAGGTTCTTAATAAATAGGTACTGCTAATACTAGCAGAGCCTATTTATTAAGGGAAACTTGCTTACTCCTGTGAAATCATACATACAAAACCAAGATTTTATATTTCCAGGGAAGATACTCAAAACGGCAAAAGGTAAGGACAGTCACATTTGATGGTGGACAGTTCCTGTACCCTCAATCTACAGAACAAATGGTCATTTACACTCTGCAAGCCAGCTTGGATTTTGCATTATGTATGACATGGTGGTTTTGGGTTTAGTCAAATATGCATAATGTGATGTGGTTTATGCATGGTTTTCACTATGATAGCTGTGGACCACTTCATTTTCATATTCACACAGTAGTATAAAATAAGTAAAACACACAACGGTCCTCGTTATATTCGACTCCCATGAGTGCTATAAGAAAGAAATGACACAAAACTGAGCATAATATTTAAAAGTTTTATAGTAACAAATATTACTAACATGCAGATCAGGCTGGCCCACAAATGAACAGGTGAATATGCCAGTGGGCCGTAAGCCAGGAGTGATCCTTGAGACAAGACTGGGTCCTCAGCCTCACAAGCCCCTGAACATATCCACAGCACTCTAAGTAGTACACTCATTACACTGCATACAGGTAGGATCTCAGCTAGCAGATATAATAAACTGGCTGAGATTACATCTAGGAACACTGGGAGGTTGGTCAATAAGGTGTTAAAATATTGCATTTTTTATCCCACACAGTGATCACTATGAGAAAAAAATACATAATGACAGAATTGCACTTTTTTGTCACCCCCATCCTTCAAGAAAAAAATGAATAAAAAGTGATCAAAAAGTTGAATATATCACAAAATGGTACCAATAGAAACTACAGCTTGCCCACAAAAAAACAAGCTCTCTCACAGTGCCATTGATAGAAAAATAACATGTTACTTTAGTCAGACTGACTTTTTGAAAATCAGTGAAGTGACGATGTTTGGTGAATACTATAAAACTGTATTGATATTTTCATTCCTTAAATATTCAGGGGCATAACTATAAGACAGTGGTGGCGAACCTATGGCACGCATGCCAGAGGCGGCACGCAGAGCCCTCTCTTCTAGCACGCGCATTGGTGGCTGCTCAGCATGGTAGTGAATACTGGCCAGGGCGCCACAGCTCCCTGGCCGGTATTCACTCAGCGGCGCTGCTAGCAGCACTGATCACAGGTGCATACTGTAACGTCAGTGTGATCCTTCTCCCCGGGATCCTTCTCCTCTAACATCTCCTCTTTGGTTCCCCAAGAGCAAAGGGTAGGAGGCATCCAGATGCACACATGGATATCCACAGCAGCACCAAGCAAAGGAGCAGCGGTGGTTCGACGAGAAAGAGGTAGTAAGTATATGGGTCTCAGGGGGGCACTATTACTACTGGGGTTGATATAGGGGATACTCTTAGTAATAGTGTCCCCTATATCGCCCCAGTAGTAAAAGCATTACTACTGGGGCCGCTGTTGGGGTCACTATTACTACTTTGGCTACTATGGGGGTCACTATTACTATTGGGGCTGCTGTAGGGGTCACTATTACTACTGGGACCTCTGTGGGGGTCACTATTACTGCTGGGGCTGTGGGGGACACTATTACTACTGGGGCTACTGTAGGGGTCACTACAACTACTGGGGCCACTATGGGGGTCACTATTACTGCCGAGGCTGCTGTGGCAATCACTATAACTACTGGGGCAACTGTGGGGGTCACTATAACTACTGGGTCCACTGTCGGGGACACTATTAATACTGAAACCACTGTGGGGGTCACTATTACTACTGGGGATACTGTTGAGGTCATTATTACTACTTTGGGGGTCACTATTACTACTGAAGCCACTCTGAGCCTACAGGAATTAGAAGGACAAGGTTGCGGGTCCTCTGAGCCTGAAGCAAATTGGAGAGACAAGACTGTGTTACCTGCAGGATGCAAAAAAAAAGTAAGGACTCTTTATTCACACCAAGTTTATATGTACCCCAGATGCGTTATTGCCTGGAGAGAAATTGCCTGCTACTACTGGACAAAGTAGAATTGTTAAGTTTGCATTTTGAATCAGAAAATATTGAAGGCTCTAAGGAATCTCAAAATGGCATTCAGCCCTCTTTTTTTTCCTCTAAAGAGACAGAGAAGCCCGCAAAACTTTCCCGCCATAAAGTTCCCACCATGGCTGTGGGAAAAGTAGGGGAGGACAACCCCACCACAGAACAGCAGCAACAGAGTGCTGAAGACTGCCCAGGGGAGGAGCTACTCGTGCTGGCGAGTGAGAAGCCAGAAACCACCCAGCAGACCAGCGAGAGCACCCCTGTAGGCAAAATGGCGACCAGAGTGCTGAAGGGGATTCCAACTGGATACCCGCCACCAAGGCCAAGATTTTCCTGGGGTGACGAGCCAGAGCTTTACTGGGGTGACGAGCCAGAGCTAATAAACTTGTTGCCACAAATTTCTCCAGTCGCCCCCAAAGGATTGAGGAGCCGTGGAACCCAAATTCTAACATGGGACCGGAGGAGTTGACCGTACCAACCATTGCTACGGCTTCTACTTCTACCGCCTTCTCCAAAACTTTCACTGCTCTCTTGCCTGCAACATGGGACCCATTTGCAGGGAGACTTATCCAGAGAAATACCTCCGCTAATTTTTTCCCGTCCTGGAAGGTGAATTTAACACCAAAGGTCTACAGAACCCATGATGGATTTATTACTTCTCCGCATCTGCTATGGATCTTAGTCCACCAGGATGATCAAGCAGCCAGGGATGCTTTACCAGCACATCTACAGCCGTATGTAGTGGAATATGAAGACTAACTTTTCCTTCATCTTCACGGATGACCGGGTAAACCGCCCAAAAGGACTGGTGATATTAGGGGCTGTGGGACTCATTGGATGGGTTTAGTAAGTTAAAGGGGTTGTCCAGTTGCAAACTATTGATGTTTTATCTGCAGGATAGGTCATCAATAGTAAATCAGAAGTGATCTGCCTCCCATGCCACTGCCAATCAGTTATTCACCAGGCCTGTGCAATTGTGCATGGAGCTGATTTTTTGAAGGATCAGACAGCTCCGTTCCCATGGTGGTGGTCAGGCTTGGTATTAGAAGCATAGTGCTTATTGCAGTGAATGGAAACTTTGTGTGTAATACCAAGCTACTGCATTAGGAATGGAGCTGTCTGCTTCCTGCAGAAATCATCTTGGTTCATAAGTATAACTACCCAGTGAACAGCTAATCAGCAGGTGTCCCCGGCAAGGGACATCCAGGCAAAGGATCTACTATTGATGTGCTATTCTAAGGACAGCTCAACAATAGCTTACAACTAGATAACCCTTTTAAAGACTCTATTTAGACAAATCAAAAATTTCTTCGTTCCTTGTTTCTATAATGACAATTATAGAAATATGCATTGGTAACATTATGAATTCTCAATCCCATGCCTTACTTGAGAGGGTTCTCACCAAGGGTTTGGCTTTAGGGGGCATAGAGGTAGCAGTCACACCCAAAAATGTCATTGAGATTCTTGAGTAGTGCTGAAGGAGGTTGGGCACTTTTTAACACGGCATGACATCTTTCTTGTGACTATTCATGACCACACTATTGTAATTTACTAAATAGTCCTTCTAGTATGTTACAGATTATATTTTTTGCTGGGTTTCCCCTTTGTTGTTTATCTTAATCTATATCTAAGGTGTTTGGGATTGATGAACGTCTCATTAGAAATTATTTTTCAAATTTTAGTAGGAGGGTGAAAGTGAAAAAAAAGATCATGACTTAGAAGAGGATGTTGTGGAAAAGCTAGGTAAAAAGAATTATATAACTACTGGCAGCAGTCGATGAACCAATCACAGCCATTGCGTAGTGGAGGCAGGATTTATGAATTGGGCAATCAATGCTGCGGCTCAGCCAATTCATCAATCCCGCCTCCACAACAAGATGGCTGTGATTGGTTCTTCGACCGCTGCTCAGCCAATCAAAGCAGCACTCGATGAACCAATCATAGCTATCTCATTGGTTCATCGAGTGCTGCATTGATTGGCAGAGCCATTGCTTCCTGGAGGCAGAATTTATGAATCCCATAACCAGGAAGTGATCTTCTGTGGGCGGCCGAGGACTGCAAGAAGCACGTCAGAGCTCTGAAGAGCAGTGGGAGGGACCTGGACCGAGCCTGCTAGGTAAATATAATAAGACATCCCCTGAAAGTAAGACCTGGTGCCTCTTTTGGGGCAAAAATTTATATAAGAAAGGGTTTAATTTTCAGTGAAACACAGTATATCTTAAATTGCACCTCAGCAACATTAACTTAAATGAGGCTGAGCTGCAATTCCATAAACAACTTATGCTCAAAAGCGCTGCTGCTCCTACAAACCCTTTAACAGTCATGTTCAGCTTGATCAATTAGTAGAGAATATACACTATTTACATTAGTAAGGGTTAATTACTCGAATTTTTATTTTACAGAGTTGGAACAACATGATGTTATGAAAGAAGGAGAGGAGGTGGGCGACACAAGAGAACAGATGGATAACCACATGGAGACTGAGGAATGTGAGGCCAAGAAAAAACAAGATCAGGACCTAAAAGAGGTGGTGGCAGAAAAGCCAAGCTGAAGAGTTATGTAACTACTGACAATGTGATACAGACACTACAGGTCGCATCACATTCAGGATCAGTACTGGTAATTCAATTTACTCCTACACAGGAAGACTTAGTTCTGAAGATGTGACATACTGATGCTCATAGATATAAGGGTTTATTCACACTTGCGTTGGGGCTTTCAATCTCTCTTTTCCGTTTTTGGAATTAAAATGTAAATAAACAGAAGCTAACAGAAAACTTTCAGTTTGAGTTCTGCTCTTTTGAAACATGTGAGCACGCCTCTTCTGCAACAGGAGACGGCTGTGACCAACAGCTGCCTACCCGTTGCAACAGCATGCCCCACCTCCGTTCCTGTGTGCAGCGACTAGCGACTAATGAGTGATTTCTTGCTTACACCCTGTGGGGTACTGCCTTTACACAGGGCAACTATCACTGGAAATCACGCGCTTAAACGATTTTTTTGTCTGATAGTCG
Source organism: Eleutherodactylus coqui (assembly GCF_035609145.1). Lineage (NCBI taxonomy): Eukaryota > Metazoa > Chordata > Amphibia > Anura > Eleutherodactylidae > Eleutherodactylus > Eleutherodactylus coqui. Next base: position 264,108,692 of record NC_089838.1, read on the forward strand.
TCATGTAGAAGTACCCAAACAGGAATGAACAACGAGAACAACAACCAGACAGCACAGGTAGAAAATGATGGATTCGCTTTAACCCTTTCCAATCCAATGTTGGATTCAGGGTTTCCTAAAAGGCTTTCTCTTTTTGCTGTTATACGACGGTACCATCTGCTGGCTAAAGCCAGTGTGTGTATGCAAGAGAGGTTCCGACAGCGGAGTGGCTGGCAATAGATGGTAAGAATACCCTGTCAGACGTCTTCTGACATTGGAGCTGTACAAGCTTCAATCAGAATGTAGGAAGATGTCAGACAGTGGATTGGAAAGGGTTAATGTTTTCAGCGTAATAAGCAAACTGTTGACATAGGAAAAAAGTAATTTGCTGCGCATAGACATTCAACTGAGGTCAACATCAAGCATCAAAAGGGTTTGCCTTTAAAAAAATGTTTTAGTCGTAGGTTTAATATAGTCATTGTGTCTGAGAAAGATGTCTTAGGGCTGGCACCCACTGGCGTTTTATTCTCTCTTGTGCTACGAGAGGAAGTGTAAACACTCGCTTTACAGTGCAAGAAAGACACTGGGATGACGCCGGGATATCGCCATTGTTTTCAATGGGGCCAGCGGCAGCAGTGCTAGCCCCATTAAAAACATAGGGAGAATATCACAGACTTCTGCCGAAGCTGTGGCTGCTGTGGCAGGGGTTTCCTTCATCCCCGCGGGGGCTGCGGGAATGAAAGAATCCTCTGCCACAGCTGTGGTAGAAGTGCAGCATGCTATCCCATTGCTTTCAATGGGATTGGCGCTGCTGCCGGTCCCATTGAAAACAGTGGTTTGTGGCAACCCCAGCAGTATGATTTTCAGGGAAGGGCTTGAGATATAAGCCCTTCCCTGAAAATCATAGTTAACTGGTTAAAAAAAGGGGGAAAAAAATGTACTCAGCTCTCCGCCGCTCAGACGCGTCCTCGGGCTAGCTCCCCAGCACTGCTGTCCAGCTCTTTCAGCAGGTGGGAATTTAAAAATCCCTGCCTCCTGAAAGGGCTGTGCTGATTGGCTGAGCGCTCAGCCAATTACAGCTAGTGCTTAGCTATTCAGTGCCAGGGAGCCAGCCGGAGGATTCGTTTGAGAGGTGAGTACATTTTTTTTTTTTTTTTAAACCAGTTAATGATGATTTTCAGGGAAGGGCTTATATGTCAAGCCCTTCCCCGAAAATCATACTGCCACAAACAACTGCTTTCAATGGGACCGGCAGCAGCGCCGATTCCATTGAAAGCAATGGGATAGCATGCTGCACTTCTGCCACAGATGTCACAGCTGTGGCAGAGGATTCCTTCATCCCTGCGGTTCCCACGGGGATAAAGGAAACTCCTGCCACAGCTGTCCCAGCTGTGACAGAAGTCCGTGGTATTCTCCCTATGTTTTAAATGGGGCTAGTGCTGCTGCCGCGGAACTAGTGCTGCTGCCGTTGTAATGCGGGACAACCCCTTTAACCACCGTTATCCTTTTAACCCAAGATGTTTTAGACCTGACGGACCAGAGGCTTATTTGCAATTTTGAACACATGGTAGATACATTATTATTCTTATAGCAATCATTTGCCAGTCCCATTGAGCATTGCAGAAGTGTCGCGGATCCGCATCATCGCCTAGGCGTAGGGTCGGGGAGATCTGTACTGTGCATGTGCACTGGAGTGACGGCGGCACATCTGCAGTATAGAAGAAAGATTCATCTGACAGGTATGCAGGGTGACCGGCAGCAGGCACGGGAGGATTCTGTGTGGGATTTCCCACACGGAATCTGTGCGTGCCCGTGTGCATGAGGCCTAAGTGCCCGGTTCTAGGAAATGCTATTAAAAATAGCAACAAGAGTTTGTATAAAAGAGACTTTATTACAACAGACATAAGGATTTCTATACATAATCTCTAGAGTCACAGATCACACAGTAGACGTTCATGACATAATGCATTTGAAGGTGACCGAACCCCATCATATGAATCCATTGTAGGCTCACCAGAACACCCCACAATCAGAACCAAAGTCGTCTCCTACCCCCATCACCCACCTGTAAGCTGCTATCATGACTTTACCTGTGTGTGCCTCTTGGGTTAAGCATCTCATCATCTTCCACCTCCTTCTTCTTCGTTGTTCTCTTCCTCCTTTTTTTCACCAACTTTTCAATGAAGGAGAGAGGGATAGGTAAGGCGGTGTGCAAAGCTCTGCTTTTTATATAAGTCCCATCCCAAACCAGTACCCACCCCAGGCCACACCCGGTCCCCATTCTTGACCACAGCAAATCTATCAGGAGGAGGTGCTTTTAGCAGTGGGACTAAAACTTTTAACACATTCCCTACTTGGGTGATTAATTTATGCATACGAAATGCCTCTGATGTAGCATGCCACACAGAATTATCCCTAAACTAATAGAACTATTACAATACTCTAAATATATTATTGTAATCATTAATAATGGAACAGTTAATTACATAAATACAGCACCAGAACGAACATCATAAGTACAGCACCAGAATCAAGCTCAGTACATAAATACAGCACCAGAACCAAGATCAATAAAGGGATAAATTGTAAAGTCAAGACAACCCCCATTATTTAAGTTTGTACTTCCTAGTACAACCTGTATGATGGGAGTTGTCAGATCACAAACAAGAATGCTACTATCCATTATCAGTTGTAGCAACCCGGGGATTAATTCGCTCACATCAAGGTAGATGCCAATGGGTTAAACTCCAAATTCTGATTTATTTTCACAATTCTCAGCAATATCAGCTTGTTTCAGCACAGCTCTTCAGCAAATAAACTTAAATGTCCTTTTGTTTCATATAGTTCAATATATAGTCCATCTGTGTTTCTCACCCACTCTCCAGGGCAGCTTCACACAGTTGTCTTCAGGACTCACTCTGCTTTCCCTCAGGACCAGAGGCGTAACTATAGAGGGTGCAGGGATGCGGTTGCACCCAGGCCCAGGAGCCTTAGGGGGCCCATAACGCCTCTCTTCTCCATATAGGGAGCCCAGTACTATGAATAAAGCATTATAGTTGGGGGCCCTGTTACAGGTTTTGCATTGGGGCCCAGAAGCTTCAAGTTATGTCTCTGTGCAGCATGGTTTAGGTATGGGTACGGGTACAGATACAGATACGGGGGGGGGGGCAGCTCACGTTTTGCATCAGGGCCCCTAAGCCTTTAGTTACGCCCCTTCTCAGGACGGTTTCACTCCATCCTTCCTGAGGCACACGAACAGTTTCTCCAGCGTCCAGGTCTCTCTCCAGACCTCTTGCGTACATGTCTCCCCCTGGATCTGTCTTGGGCTCTCACAGCCCAGGTCCCTCTTACTGGACCTGTCTCTGGCTTGCAGCCCACTTCACCCCTGACTGCAACAGGAACAAACACCTTTATCCTCCTTACTGACCACATCTGTGGGTGTTTTCCCCTTGTCTCAGGCACCAGACTGCCTGTCTGTTGCCCCCTACAGGCCACTCTCTGCAGTGCACCCCTACACAGTCTATAGACCATACAGTGTTTACAATACTGATCAGAGACAGAATTAACAATGACATTGTGTCTCAAACATGACATTATCTCTAATTAGCATTGTGGGTTTCTTCTCCCTCCAGTCCAAACTGACATGACAGCTTCTCTCGGACACAATTTGTCTATTCAGAGGTTATCACATAGTAACCATAATGCCCCCCCATAGTAAAATAATAAATGTATTCACCTCCCTCACAGTTCCACAGCACTTTCTGGCCTCTTCTGGCAAACATCTTACGAAACTACGCAGGCGAAGATGACAGCATTGTACCACTTGCGTCACAATGAAGGCGTCAGGTGACAGAGCTATGAGCCAAGCATGATGAAGGGATCATGCTGGACACTAGAAGAAGGAGCAGCCAAGACACATGGGAGACCGTCCAAGACGGCAGGACCCTGGTTCAAAAAAAGAGAAATGTCCCACCAGATCCAGGACGATTGGCAGGCCTAATATATATTTTGTTGAATATATGTTCCCAACAATAGACCACATGTTATATAGTTCAAAACGCCGCGGTAATCACGGAAAAAAAGTCTGTGTGAGAGTGGCCTAAAGCTCATCGAGGTTTAAAGGGCTTGCCCGGCTTTAAAAGGAACCTGTCACGTCCTCCATGCTATTCTCACAGGGGGCAGCATAGAGTAGTGACAGACATGCTGATTTCAGCAGCCTGTCACTTATAGGATAATGTGTAGTGCTTTTTAAAAAAAAAAAAAAAAATTCTAGAACGCTACAGAATGTCCAGTTATTGAATACAGCAGAATAAAACCATTTTCATAACAGAAATTGCTTACACATTACAACAGGTAGTTTTAATCATAGCTAAGATGTCCATTTTTAGCACATTCATATTACAAAGTCTCAGCACTTTTGCTGCCGACTTAAATAAACCTAATTTACAGAAGCCAGGGGATGTGTGAAATAGGACCAGGATTGGGTGCCCCATTTTCATTTTATTTTGGGGATCTTCCCTGGATGAAACCATAGACTTCTATAGCTGAAACATGGTCTACCTAAAAATTCTTTCCAGCTAAAAATGCCAAAAGCAGATAGAAAGTTGCTGAAATGGAGTCAGACCTATGGTTGTATCGGATCTGAATGGGTCCTAAGAAGTTTAGTATTCAGAGATCAAAAATAATCAAAGATTCTGCATGCAAGAACAGGGGTCATTGGATTCAAAGACACAGAGAACAATATTGCATCAGGAAGTACTTATACTGCATCCAATATGATGGAAACAATTTGTCGGGAAATATAATTGTCCTGTGATATAAAGTGGAAAGGGTTTATTTTGAATCTGTAGAGCATGGGATTCACTTTTAAGATGTAACAGTGAAGATGATTCCTCTTCAGTACTACCAGACGAATACTGACAAAGCAAACAAGTTACAAAGCATTCTCTGTGACTCATGTATTCTAGTACTGACTCATAGGCTCCCAGGCAGAAGCTGCAAGGACATCATTTATTAGACAGGTTTAACAATAATAACTAGTGAAAAATAACAGAAGAGCTCGTCAGACAGTTACAGATTTGTAGCTGGAACCACTACAGAAAAAATAAAAGTTTGTATCAAGGATACCTTATCTTTTCTGTGAGCTTTATCACTAAGAGGGGCTCTACTTAGGGAATGGGGATTCAGTGATTTGACCACATTTTTACTTATCGCTCCTAGTTATGACCACATTTTTGCATGTGGCAATTATTTGTTATTACAGTTGAAACCAAATTCTATAGCTAACGGGGTGTGGAGAAAAGTCAACATGGTGCATGTAAAAAGGGAAGGTGCAACCCTGTGCTCCCCCTTAGGCTGGTCTCCTAGGACCGGGTTTGAATTGGGGAATCCGCGATCGTCACCCGTGCGGACTATCCGCGGTATTCTGTATTCATTCGAAAAATAGAACATTCCCATGTCTACTCACATGAGTGGACAGCGATTATGATTTCCGCTCGCAGAAATAAAATCGCAGCATGTTCCATTTTCGTGTGGATTCCGCACGGACAGCTTCCATTGGACTGGTAGGAAGCTCTTGCAACAGACTGATGCTCAGCCTTCTGGCTCTTAAAGGTTACTGGGCTCACCGGTCACACTTATCGGACCTGGAGGCATGACAGTCTCTTTAGAGGTTTCTGCTATTGGCTCCATGGTGACCAGGAACTGGAGGACAAAATTGTGCCCACAAGGCTTTCCAAAGCCTCGCCCCTGCTGCTGTGGGTTTAAAGAAGGGATGCATGACATTGCAAAAAGATAGGAAAGTTTCAATCAAAAAGAATATTGGCGCTCTCCTACATTAAGCTGATTAATTAAATGGTGCTGCCAATGACCGGGCACCAAAGTCCTTTTTTTTCTGCAGGATTGGTATAGTGCTGGTATCATATCAACTTCTAACCTTGTCTCTACCTGAATACGGATGGAACCCACTTCTCTTCTGCGCCACACTGTAAACTGCTTCCTTTATCTCAGGATAGACTCATAGATTGGTAGAGTTGGAAGGGACCTCCAGTGTCATCAGATCCAACCCCCTGCTCAATGCAGGATCTAAGGATGTCATGGTTTGGCAACACGAGAACAGCCCTCCCGCCTAAAGCACTATCTGACTACCCCAGCCCCTCCCAATCTAAGAGGAAACATTGTCCTATTAAAACAGTTTACAGTGAAAACTGACCAAGACTACCATCAAAATAAATAACATCTATTCACCATCATGTAGAGTCACTTTTATTAAAATTAGGAGTAATGTGTTGGCATCATGAACAGGATAAGCCTAGAAATGTCAGAAACGTCCAGCAGCATGGCTACCTTACCACCAGTACTCATCCCAATGGGAGTCGCATTAATGAGCGTTCAAAACTTTGATGGAACAACAATGTCTATGAGGGACTAGGTAGAGTGTTTAAGGACGGCTGCCAAATTATATCAGATTCCTCCTAGCCATCAAGCTGGTCTATCTGTGAATCTATTGGAGGCAGACATGAGAAAAGCTGTATTGGTCTCCCCACATGAACAACAGAGGACTATAGAAGAAATCATCAACGGCATGGAAACCTTGTACAGCAACACGACACCTACTATGGATTTAAGAAAGAAACGTTATAGTCGTGGTCAAAAAGAAAGCAACACTGTAGGGATGCAGGATTTATGGGGTTGACTCAAGAAGAAAGACAGAAAAAGTTGCACTGCAGTTCCCAATACAGATAGATTATAGTAGGATCAGTTCATTTTTGGCACACGCAATCATATATTAAAAAGGACATTAAAGGATATGACAAGAGAAAATGACCATATTACCCATGACATGATGATGTAATTAAAGAGATCATCGAATTTCAACGAAATAACGAGGGAAATGCCAACATATCTACCCAAATATTAAACAGAGAAACAAACACCTTAGCATACTCAGGAAACTTCAATAATTAAATGCTTGACTTCACTAGAGTTCTCCAAGAGTTGCTCGGAGAATCACTCCAAGAAATATAGGACAAAATAGGACATCTGCAAACCGTAAGACCAGTTTTTGGCAATAGACGGCAAAGGGCTTACTCCAAGAGTCCTATGAACAGGTGTTGGAGATGCGATCGACCAGGACATTTTGCTAGAGCGGGCAAAGCAGTTCAGCCAGACCAGAAAAACAAGCTTCTGCAGTCTGTTGATTACTACACAAGATTGGAGGTCATATTTGTACAGAGAAAACTACAGCTCAAACTCGAGATTACTTTGACTCTCCACATCTCAACAACTATGTGATGCTAATATATTAAACCTGTTCTAATTGTGTTCTACATAAAATCACTGAACAAATTCAACCCCCACATGTAATTCAAATTGGAGAATCTTTTGAGCTAATGACTATTGACTTTTTTACTGTACACAGAATTGACTCTGGCCATAAACATGCCATGGTCTGTGTGGATCACTCAAAATTTGTTATAGTAGTTCCTACCATTAAGCAAACAGCAAAAACTACAGCACAGCATCTCTGGGTTAGAGTCACCAGGCCCTATGGATTTCCTTGATGGATACTTTCCTATCAAGGTCCAAACTTTGACTCACAATTGGTACAAGAACTATGTATATATCACAGAATTCTAAAATCACACACCCCTCCCTATCAACTCCAGGGAAACGGACTTTGTGAAAAATTTAATTGAACCATGTTGAATCTTATCAGTACATTGGGTGAAGAGAATCATGATAGTAGGCCTGACCATGTACAAAATGTAGTGTAGGCCTATACTTCCTAAAAATAGGGGAAGAATTATAAGGGGTGGTTATATTTATTAACCCCGTGTTCAATACATAATGTCACAGTTGTTTCATTAATTGTTATTGCACTGTTCTTACTAAGTCATGTTACTTAATAGCAGAGGAAGAAGAAGAGAAAGACGGGAGAAAGATAAAAAGACCTAGCACCAGTGACTGTCCCGGCAGACCATAAGACTATTAACATTTATTCTGCTCCCCTTTGAGGAGAAAACTGAATTGTTTATGTGAAAAAGATTTCACCCCGTTGTATGTACCTATACTGAACTATATATATATATACCAGTGGTGGTGGACCTATGGCACGCGTCGTCGTCGGCCACTTACCACGTTAGTGAATACTGGCAGGGGCCGTGGCTCCCATGCCGGCATTCACTTAGCAGCACTGCTATCTGCGCTGATCCAGGCGCACACTGTGACGTCAGCGTGCTAGCCGGGATCCTCCTCCCCCGACGTCTCCTACTTGGTTGCGTGAGAGTAGGGAGGGAAGGCATCCGGCAGCACACTGACGTCAGTGTGCACCTGCGATCAGCGCTGCTGGAGGGTGCGCCAGGCAGAGGAGGAGTGGAGCTTCCACAAGGAGGAGGGGGTAAGTATGTGGGTCTCGGGGAGGAATGGGGGGCCGCTGTGGGATGTCACTACTACACTGGGGCAGCTGTGGGATGTCACTATTACACTGAGGGGCTGCTGTGGGGTGTCACTATTACTACTTGGGGGCCGCTGTGGGGTGTCACTGTTACTACTAGGGGCTGCTGTGGGGTGTCACTGTTACTACTGGGAGCCGCTGTGGGGTGTTACTCTTAATACTGGGAGCTGCTGTGAGGTGTCACTATTATTACTAGGGGCTGCTGTGAGGTGTCACTATTATTACTGGGGACCGCTGTGGGGTGTCACTATTATTACTGGTGGCCACTGTGGTCTGTCACTATTATTACTGGGCCCACTGTGGGGTGTCAATGTGATACTGGAGGCTGCTGTGGAGTGTCATTGTGATGTTGGGGGCCATTGTGGGGGGGGTCACTGTGATACTGGGGGCAGCAGTCAGGGGTCACTGTGATACTGGGGGTCACTGTGGGGGGTTGCTGTAATAATGGGGGCCGCTGTGGTGGGGTCACTATGATACTGAGGACCTCTGTGGAGTGTCTCTCTGATACTAGGGGCCGCTGTGGGATGTCACTATTATCGGTGGGGCCACTGTGGGGAGGGGTCACTGTTATCGCTGTGGCCACTGGCGGTCACTAATATTGCTGGGGCTGCTGGGGGGGGGTCACTATTATTACTTCCCCCCCCCCCCCCCCCCCCGGAGATTCGGCTGCGGCTCCTGCTCCAGGGCGGCGGCTCCCGCTGCGCAGATCTGCCGCGGGACTTTGCATGTGAAAGCAGCCTAACAAAACATAATAATACAAAAGCAAAACATTGTGAAATATTAAACTCCTGGTATATACTGGCTTCACCCACTTGTATGTGTAATACTCCAGAAAGTGTAGCACAGTTTACTAAATGTTTCAAGTAACTTCTTAATTAGGGCTCCTGCACACTTGCGTTTTTCTTGCGCATTTTTTTCACGCAATATTGCTGCTTTTTAAAATGCGATTGCCATGCTCTAATGTTAAAAAAGCATCGCAAGTTGGTGCTTTGCAATTTTTGTGCGATGCGTTTTTAACTATAGAAAGTCCCATTGACAATCACGTGAAAAAAACGCAGCGATATCGCATGATAGAAAACGGGCAACAAAAATGCAAGTGGGTATTCACCCTAAGAAGAACTTGCACCAATTACATCCCAACACTTCAGTCAATCCCAATTTTGAGCAAAATGGCTGCATGACATCCCATTACACTACGGCTACTACGGCCATGCAGAGCCCATTAATGCTTACAAATAATTTTCAGTTAATGTGGCCAGATTCAACAGGGATCAATTTATGCTTACATATAATACTCAATACCCCTATGCATTCCTCAATAAACACATACAGTCCCCAAATGGTGCCCCCATAAAAGTAATCCCAACCATTAACACATAGCATCAGATGCGTCTGACAGCCATTCATCTGTTATAGTGCAATGCAGTCAACACGCATGTCTGAGAATGAACATGTATGTCCAGGGAATGGTCCATATTGCTGGCTGAGCAGCATCAGTGCCGTATCTGCAATTCCATACAGTCTACTGTTCATGTAAGCAGCCATTTTAGTCTGGATAAGGGCTGACTGTAGCGTCCTGCAGTATGATTAATGAAAAAAGTTTGGTACGGTGTTAGCCAGTAGAGCAAAATCTGATTGCTCTCAGTGAGAGAAACCAAGTAATCTTGTAGACATGATACCTTAATGGCTAACAAAAATACATGATGTTAATGTAAGCTTTCAGACTTTTACTCTCAGTCCCCCAACACTAATTCAGGGACCATAAAACCTTCACTCCCTTACCAGTGACTATTTTTTTAATTGCAAATTATTTACATCCATGTCTGTGCCTTGTCATAAGTATGTATATATATGCATGCCTCTTCGAATCCATTTCATTATGCCTTGATGAAGCATTGAAAGCTCGCTATAACATCATGTATTTTTGTTAGCCATTAAAAGGTATCATATCTACAAGATTACGTGGTTTCTCTTACAGACAGATTCAGAATACAAATCTGCCACAATAGTCAGTGCTTTATCTCACAGACCGCAGAAACATTTCTATATCTATCTGGGAATAATATTGGCTGATTTTTGCCCGTAAACTTTAGTTTCACAAGTTTTGTACTTTGAAAAGACCTGCAAATATTTCTCATAGCCAGTCACACTTTCTAAGAATTTAATGACACTATATTGGTGATTCACTATTGTGCTTGGATTTGGATCAGTGCACCATGACTAAGAGTACTAGTGGTATAAGCAGATCTTTTATAAGGAAGGGGAGGGAGGGAACACCTATGTAATGCAAATAACTGTAGAGCCTCCAGATCCCGTGTGCATATGCCAACTGTGCAGAATCACATATAGCAGGCAGAAGCTGTGTTTAAGGGGTTGCAAACTGGACAATAGGCCATGGGTCCCTTTCCTAAGCATCTCCCAAGGAATAGACCCCCAAGATCATCTTCTTGGTAGGTGATAAATGTTCAATCAGTGGTAGTCTGATCACTGAGATTATGTATGTTTTAGGCCAAAATGTCCCTTTAACACTTTAATTATTCAAGTATTGTATAGCATTACATTTTAGAAGCTAAATGGTAGTTCTATTAGCTACTGAATGGCAATATTATGTGGGAAGAATATAACAGTGGTATGTGGTCGCCATATGCAAGCATTCAAATACTGCATAAGGGCTTATTCAGATGACCGTATATCGGCTGGGTTTTCACGCCCAGCCGATATACGGTGTCCCTCTGTACAGGGGGAGGACGCTGGAAGAGTCGGGAGCAGTGCACTGAGCTCCTGCCCCCTCTCCGCCCCTCGCCCCTATTTGCAATGGGAGAGGGCGGGATGGGGAACTTAGCTCCGCCCCCTCCCATTGCAAATAGTGGCGAGGGGCAGAGAGGGGTCGGGAGCTCAGAGCACTGCTCCCGGCTCTTCCAGCCTCCTTGCCCTGCAGAGAGGACACCGTATATCGGCCAGGCATGAAAGCCCGGCCGATATATGGTCGTCTGAAGCCGCCCTAAAGGAATTATTTTAGCACTGTATACTGGTATTATTGGGCCACGGAATGGCAGTATTGTGTGAATATTGGATGGAAGCATTATTATTATTGTTATTATTACATGTTGGCTATTTTCAGTAAAACTGACCCTGTCTGAACCCAATTTATATATATAACTCGTATGTAGTAAAGTTTCAAAAACAGATGATCAATCGCAAGTAGTCTCTCACAGACCAAACACAAGCTTTCTTTGCATATGGTCGTGCCCATCTGAGGACCCGCTGCTTCCCGGCATGTCTATTTTAGTAAATACTTGTATTCCCAATAAAATAATAATTCTGCATAATTTTTCCCTAGACCTCTGCATTGTGCCATTCCTCTGCTAGGCCTCCTAGAAAAATCTAAATAAATTGATATGTAATTGTTATTACATGCAGAATGCAAGCATTCACTACAATAGACATGTCAGGAGCGGTGACAGGTCCTCTTTAAGATGGTGATAAACTTTTTAAATGAATTATATATGCCATTAGTCTGAATGGTGGTGTTTCAAATACCGAGAACACTACTGATGCCTAACTGTGTTCCCCAGGTGCTGACAAGGGGTATTCCAGTGATTCAAAGCGAAAGTTACATGCTTCATAAAGTGATAACATATAATTGTGCAATATAGTGTTAGAACTTGTTTTACAAAGCAGCAGAGCTCTTCCTTTACTTGTGGTCCCTCCAGCTTAGCTCTCTATTGGTATCCAATGGCCACGTTCTGTACGCTCCGCTGTCTTACTGGTCAGGCACGCTCAGTGCCTTCATGTTCTGTAAGGGCGACACAGTTTGTACAATTATGATTGCTCACTTGTCGTACCGGCTGTGGGGCATTCTGGGAGATGTAGTTGTTGTACTTCCTAGCGATCGTTTTAAATAATGATGTGGAAGCCTAAAGCTGGTTGGAAAGCAGTTGTAGCATAGATTGGCAAAAAGGTACTGAAGTTCAGTTTGATGATTTAGATAGACGTTTGGAAAAGTTAGGGAAATTTTGAAACACAGTTTCACTAGCATTTGGTAAGAAATGGTGCTGTTTTGGAAAAACAATAATAAATGTTCTTGTAAACTTGAACATCCCAGTCATTATCTATATTGTAGGAAAACTTTACAGGCTATGGACACCTTTGAGTTATTTGTTTATTACATTGCCTGCATTATGGACTTAAAAAAAATGTTTGTAATTGTAATTTCTCAAGTGTATTCACACAGGAAAAGAAATGTCACACAAGATACAGGACGATAAAACAACCCCCCCCCCCCCCCCCCCCCCCCCCCGCCTAACTCCGGAGGAAGGGCAGAGACAGTGTGGTGCAGAGTGTAAGCTCTCGCCTACGACCTGGAGGTTGCAAGTTCGATTCCCACATGAATCAGGTAGCCGGCTCAAGGTTGACTCAGCCTTCCATCCTTCCGAGGTAGGTAAAATAAGAACCCAGCTTGGTGGGGGGTAATAAGTAATAATTACCTGAAAGCGCTGCGGAATAAGTTGGCGCTATACAAATACCAAGATTTGATTTTTTTTGACAGTTAAAAAAGAATAAAATCAACAAATCGCCAGACCCAGATGAAATAAACCCGAGGGTCCTAACGGAACTAAGTGACATGCTAGACAGACCGCTATTTCTTATATTTAGGGACAATATTGAGACCGGGGTTGTACCATTGGATTGGCATATTGCCAATGTGGTTCCAATATAGAAGAGAAGAGAACCTGGTAACTACAGGCTGGTAAGTCTTACTTCAATAATTGGAAAAATATTCAAGGGGTTTCGGAGAGATGCCATCCTAGAATACCTCAAGGAGAACAATGGCATAACTCCTCATCAGCATGGGTTCATGAGGGGTTGATAATGTCAGACCAATTACATCAGCTTCTACAATGAAGTAAGTTCTAGGCTGGACCTGGGAGATTCTATTGATCTCGTATATCTGGATTTTTCTAAAGCATTTGACACCATGCTGCATAATAGGTGAAACCCAGAGAGGCTATCAAAATTGGGATTATTCACTCTGGAAAAAAGACGGTTAAGGGGCGACCAAATAACTCTGTATAAATACATGAGGGGACAATACAAGGATCTCTGCCTTGATCTGTTTATACTCAGGACTGCAACTGTAACAAGAGGGCATCCTCTACGGTTAGAGGAAAGAAGGTCCCATCACCAACACAGAAGGGGGTTCTTTACTGTAAGAGCAGTGAGACTGTGGAACTCTCTGCCTGAGGACGTGGTGATGGCAAAATCAAGAGGGAAGTAAATGTCTTTCTAGAATGCTCTGATATTACAGTATATAGACATTAAATAACCAGCAGGGTTGTTGATCCGGGTCTTGGTTCAGGTAGGAACTTTCCAAACTTTGATCCAGGGATTATTCTAACTGCCATTATAGAGCGGGCAAATTGGCTTCTGCCTCATTGTAATTTTTTTCCATCTTCTGGATAAACAAGGGGGGTGGGGTGGAAACAGGCTGAACTATATGGACTTTGTCTCCTTTCGGCCTAACATACTATGTCACTATGTTTTCTATTTTAAAAATGTACACAGGCGCAGCGCTCTACATTGTATAGTGACACTGTTCATTATCTTTCCCCTTGACTATAAAGGAGTTGAAGAATGCAACAAGCAAGTGAGTCATATCATCAAATACCTCAGTATGTGTCCTGTGATTGTTTCCACTATGCAAGACAAGATGCCAGTCACATAGGGATTGGGGCCATCCGGAGACTGATGTGTGTAGTAATATCACTCACCAATCACTAATTTCCTTACTGTGGAAACAGCAAAAACTCTTATTGTCGCCCTTAGGGCTCATATCCATGGGCAGAGGGTGCTGATGCCTCCATTCTGTGCCAGTCACTACACTGATGGCTCCACCCTGTGCCAGTCACTACACTGATGCCTCCACCCTGTGCCAGGCACTACACTGATGGCTCCACCCTGTGCCAGTCACTACGCTAGTTGCCCATCAAATATAGAATACAACTTGAAGGGAATCACCTATTTTTAGTCCTATGAGCTAAGTTTATGAACTGCAAGTAGGTGACCTGCTGTGTCTGGGGATGTGTGATACTTACCTTCCCCATCGTTTCCCCGGTGTCAGCCCTGGAAGCCGCTGCACAATGCCTTCAACTGTGGCTTCCAGCACTGACACCTGGGGAATGATGGGGAGGTAAGTATAACACTTACATCTCTGGACACAGCAGGTCACCTACTTTTAGCCCATAAGCTTTAAAGTCACCACTCTCATCCATAAAGCCCTCCACAATGCTGCACCCCTCTATATCTCCGCCCTCATCTCTGTCTACCGCCTTACCTGGGGTTCTCAACTCTGCTAATGAGTTTAGATTAAACTAGCTGATATACCTGACTTCGCCCGAGTTAATTTGGTACTGGTGTTTATCTGGTGTTCACACGGAAAATCTCATGAAGTCGTGGTTATTTTAGAGATACCGAGGAAAAAAATATGTTCACCATTTTGCATGGTTCTTTGCGCTACCCAGGAAACACCACATGGAGGTAACCATGCGACATTTCCTTTATATAAAATGACATCGGGACGTGAGAGAATTAGATTACATACATAAAATTTAGACGCTAATTCTTTTGCGCTTAGAATTGAATAATCAAATTGGGACCCATTAGCTTTCCATAATCAATGCTTGTACCAAATTTAAAGTTTCTATGACATCGGGAAGTGAGAGAATTAGATTCTGTATGTAAAATTTGGACGCTAATTATTTTGCGCTTAGAATTGAATAATCGAGTTGGGACCCATTAGCTTTTCCTATTTATGACATAATCAATGCTCGTGCCAAATTTCAAATTTCTATGACATCGGGAAGTGAGAGAATTAAGATTACGTACGTAAACTTTGGACGCTAGTTCTTTTGCCCTAGAATTGAATAATCAAGTTGGGACCCCTTTACTTTTCCTATTTATGACATATTCAATGCTCGTACCAAATTTCAAGTTTCTATGACATCGGGAAGTGAGAGAATTAGATTCTGTACGTAATATTTGGCCGCTAATTCTTTTGCACTAGATTTGAATAATCAAGTTGGGACCCATTACCTTTTCCTATTTATGACATAATCAATGCCCGTGCCAAATTTTAAATTTCTATGACATCGGGAAGTGAGAAAATTAGATTCTGTACGTAAAATTTGGATGCTAGTTCTTTTTCCCTAGAATTGAATAATCGAGTTGGGACCCCTTTACTTTTCCTATTTTGGACATAATCTATGTTTGTGCCAAATTTCATGTTTCTATGACATCGGGAAGTTGGAGAATTAGTGGTGAGTCAGTCAGTGAAGGCTTTCGTCTTTATATATATAGATTTCTCTCTAATCCAGACCTCCCACTCCTGAGATTTTTCCCGAGCTGCACCAGTTCTCTGGAACGTGCTATCCCAGACAATCAGCTTAATTCTTAACATCCGCATCCACAGCTTTAAGCAAGCCCTAGAAACACATCTTTTTAGGGAGGCCTACTGTATTCCCTAGCATAAACTCTTCTCCATCTAACCCGCTTCAACACTCCACCTTGCAAACATGAGCCCCTTCTTCCTACTGTGTCCCCCACATACCGCACTGCACCTCTTATGTGTTTATTCACAAACATGGCTGGTGATCGACTCACACAGCTGTATGTATATATGTATAGTATCCTATGTGGGTATTATTGTATCTGGACGCCACCAGGAAGTACTGGTGGAGACAAGAGTAACGGCTGGATGATGCCCTTCAACTTAATTGGCTGCAGATAAGGCTCCCCTGCAGGTCCTGGCAGGCCATTATAATTGTCATGTCCTGCCTGCCATCACAGATAGAAGCTCCTCGCTGCTGCAATCAGTGTCCCAGGCTTACCACGTGATGACTTTCGTGATGGATGCTGCTTTTTCTTGGCCAGCCCTTGCTGCTGCTCGTGATCCCTGCTGCAGTCCTGCCTTCCGGACCCTCTCCAGGGCTCCCCGACATACCTGCTGCTGCTCCTATTTCTTACCCGGTGGCTCTACTTTACCGCCTTCACTCCTTCTAGCTGCCCCACTGTCGGCAGTCCGGATCCTGATGACAGACAGCAGAGATAGCCAGCGGTCGGCACATCTGACTTCTCGTAGCGTCTGTGCGGCTGGTGGCGCAATGTGAGAAGAGAGCCAAGAGAGCCGCTGCTCCCCACATGTCAGCGCAGCTGAGCGCCAGTGGGGCATGCACACTACTGAGACCAGCTGCATTGGGGAAGGACAGTATTGGGAGCTGCAGCAGGGTGTATGCCTAGTATTTCGGCCGCACACACTGCTGTGACCCGCTCCATGGGGGAAGACAGTATTGCAAGCGCCGCTATTATTGTATCTTGAGCCGCTACTTCCAGGACCTTGCGGCATTCACCCAGTCCGGACCTAGGCGTGTGACAGGGGCCTTCCTGCATGGAGGCCCTGTCAAACCCCCAGCTTCTGGTGGCATCAAGATGCAATAATACCTCCTATGTGTACACCCCCTTATAGTCTATAGGCTCTTGCAAGCAGGACCCTCACCTCCATTGTTCAAGATGAGCACTGGTTTATTACTGGGCATTATGACCTATTTTCTGTATGTTTTCCCCAATTTGTAAAGCGCTGCAGAATATGTTGGTGCTATATAAACAAAGATTATTATTATATAATATACCCCACAAGAGGTGCCCCTGGGTCTGCAGCGACGGAAACACCCCACAACTATTCCGGACCGGGAGACCTTCACCGTCACTTTCGGGGGCTTACGGCAGGGTCATAGATGTGTGACATGGCTCGACTTTTATAACCTGCGGCTCCAATGCAAAACTTCTAACATAATCTATAAGGTGCCCCTTTGAGGAGCAGCGCCCAAGGGTGACTACCATAGTGTCACCCCTTGTAACCATAGCTACAGAGATTATGTCATTACAAGCTTATTTACAGTGTGATACGCTTAATCCTCACATTTATTATTACACTTGGTGTACAGTGAGCAGGGCACCATATAGGAACCACCACATAAAGCTGCTGGGAGAAGAGGAAAGCAATGAAGCAAATGAGCCCCGCAACAAGCAGCTTCTCCCACGCAAGAGAAAGTGACCAGCCGCGTCACCAGGCGCATTAATCTGGCCGGCCTTGTCAATCATGCGGTGCCCCGCCCCTCCCCTAGTCCGTAGCCTCTGGCCTATATGCACTGCACAGAACGTGACTCCGATGAGGGGCGGAGCTACAGGGGTGTTTGCGGGACAAGGTGGGCGTAACCGGTGCCAGGGGCGGAGGAATACCCTGAGAAAGGAGGGGTGGTGACGCGGCTCAGACGGAGGGGGATGAAAAGTTGGACTAGAAGAGAATTGTAGGCAGAGAGAGGGGAGAAGTAAGGGATGAGCGGCAGGTAGAGGAGGGACAGGACACCAGTGGCACACCAGCTCCCTGCGCTGCCCACTTTTCCTACATCTCTTCCTCTACAGGGGGGCTGCCATGTCCTCCATCCTGCCCTTCACTCCCCCAATTGTTAAGAGGCTGCTGGGCTGGAAGAAGGGAGAGCAGAATGGCCAGGAGGAGAAGTGGTGCGAGAAGGCGGTGAAGAGCCTGGTGAAGAAGCTGAAGAAGACGGGGCAGCTGGACGAGCTGGAGAAAGCCCTGGCAACCCAGAGCATCAGCACCAAGTGCATCACCATCCCCAGGTGAGGTGCCAACTCCTCTCTGCTGGACAGAATGCCAACATTGTGTGCCCTAGAGTGGGCATGATTATGTAATGCCAGTGCAGAGAGCGGGCCCTGACTACAAACTGCACCCCAAGTCAGATGGCTAAGCGGGCATAGATATAGGGGGCACCTGTCATTACTTATTGGGGCATTTCTTCACTGGTTGCTTCTTGTATTCATCACTAGGCGGGCACCATATAACGGGGCGGATTTACTAATCCTGCCTACTATTTAGATGAGCCACTCAGAAAATGTGTCAAGTTGATCACAATGGTGCATGCTGTGATAAGAGTGCATCTTGGTAGACACTTTTCAAAAAAACGTATTATTTTGCGTCAAGAAAAGTGATGCACCCAATTAAAGGAATATTCTGAGCTTTTACTACTGCTGGCCTACCTTCAGGATAGGTCATCAGTAGTGGATTGGTGGGGGTCCGACCCTCCGGATCCCCACCTGTCAGCTGTCATTGGTGCGCAGAAGTGTAATGGCCGGCTTCACCCCATTAAAATTTAATGGGGGCGATTGTTCCTATTACTCTGTGATGGGAGGCATAGCTCCCATTGATTTCAATGGGGATGACGCAGGCTGTTATACTTCGGATCCCAACCACCGTCGCTGACGTCCGTCCCCTGTGGCCCTGACAGTAGGCTGGAGCGTCAGCGTTGATCCTGAGCTCACCAACCCACTATTGATGACGGATCATGAGGATAGGTCATCAATAGTAAATGTTCGGAATACTCCATGAAATACATTTGGCACATTGTAAGACTCTGAAAAATCACGCCGCGTTTTTTTAGACACTTTTGGAAAGAGTCCAAAAAGTTGCGCATTTTGAATGTGGCCTAGTGTGTCTGGAGAACACAAGACTCTGATACGCGTGTTGTATAGTAGCCCCATATTGGTAAAAGGCGGCCATGCTCTAAAACCTTCTTCATCTCTTTTCCCCAGAAATAAAGAAGTAGATAGACGTCCTGGAGTTGTCCTCTTGTCTTAGAGGGTTTTTCACAGCTGTGGCAGGGATTCCGTTTTTTCCTGCGTTGTTCAACGAGTAGGAAAGGGGA